>NC_136902.1:30971529-31361456 GCF_949606895.1 Notothenia rossii | reverse complement strand
GACTAGTCGATTAGTTGGTGAAACCCCTAGCACACATGTGTTTAATCGTTAATGTCAGATATGTACTAAGTAAATACATTTGTTCCTGCTCAAGATTTGATTCAACTTTATTGTTATTGCACATATTACAGGTACTGAGACAACGAAATGCAGTTTAGCTTCTAACCAGGAGTGCAACAAGCAGTAAAGTGAAAAGTAACGTGCACTCCGCTCTGCATCAGCCAAACAGCTCGCTGCACCCGCACTGCGAAGGGGACCCAAGCTCCCGTCAGCAAAAACACGTGGGTTTGCTATCCTGGCTCCAAAATGGTGGAATGAGCTCCCCATTGAAATCAGGACAGCAGAAAGCTTACACATCTTCCGGCGACGACTGAAAACTCATCTCTTTAGACTCCACTTCGAGCAATTGAATTACTAACAAAGCACTTATATACTAATAAAGGGCTGGCTTTTCTAAAGCCAGTTGAGTAGCACTTGAAATGTTTGGCTGTATGTATCTTCCTGGTCGAATGCACTTATTGTAAGTCGCTTTGGATAAAAGCGTCAGCTAAATGCAATGTAATGTAATGTAATGTAATGTACACAATCTACAGAATAAAATATAGAATGAATTGAATGATGAATAAACAGTGAGGGGTATGAATATACACAGCAGCCTGTGAGCAGTATGAACAGTGTGTATGAATATGCTAAGATATATAAAGTATGAAAACGGTATGCAGTGCAAGTATAGAATAAAATATATAGATATTCATTTCATGATGATAAACATTGTGGAACAATTATGAAAAATATTAATGGAGGGGGCGACGTAAAACTGACAAAAAACAACAACAAACTTTTGCCGAGCCAATTGGAGCGTTTCATCACCAGCACGTGGTAAAAACCACCAGTGAGCGCTCAGCTCGAGATACCCATCAAGCATTTCGCTTCCGCAGCCCGTGGAGAGGAATTGCGCCGCCTCGCCGCGCCTCGCTCTCAAGGCTGCGGGCGTCTTTTTCCCGCGAGATTTCAACATCTCATGTAGGCGAGCCTCCAGAGCAACTAGCAAGACGTTGATCGAAATTGCGCAGGTCTGCGCAAGTCTCGTTTGTCTCAAACAAGCCTACTAGCTTTTCACAGGTTGTAGGTCAACACATTAATTTAGTTAACATTTACTTGGTGCTATGATTTAAATTCAATTAACACATTAAATAATAGGAGAGATTTTGAGTAAAAGAAAATTATTAGTAATTTCTTGTATAATTTAAACACATAATCATAGTATTATTTACTAGAGCAAAAAATCGTTTTTATCAGTGTACAGTGTGTCAATATGTTTCTGTTTTTGTAGTGTATTTGTCTTTTGTAGAGATTTTTCATTTATTCTTTATATATAACAAACACCATGTTCGAACATAATGATGTTCATAAGTGTACGTGGTACCAGAGCACCCTAGGCAAGAAGGTCCATGATCGATTTCGTTATCGTATCATCGGACCTGAGGCCGTATGTTTTGGACACTCGGGTAAAGAGAGGGGCGGAGTTGTCAACTGATCACCATCTGGTGGTGAGTTGGGTCGAGTGGCGGGGGAAGCCTCTGGATAGACCTGGTAAACCCAAACGTGTAGTTCGGGTGAACTGGGAACGTCTGGAGGAGGCCCAAGTTCAGGAGGCCTTCAACTCACACCTCCGGCGGAGCTTTTCGGGCATTCCTGTGGAGGTTGGGGACATTGAACCAGAGTGGTCGGTGTTCAAAGCCTCTATTGCCGAAGCCGCGGCGGGGAGCTGTGGTCTCAAGGTCCTAGGTGCCTCAAGGGGCGGTAACCCTCGAACCTCCTGGTGGACACCGGTGGTCAGGGAAGCCGTCCGACTGAAGAAGGAGGCCTTCAGGGATTTGTTATCCCGGGGGACTCCCGAGGCAGTTGCAAGGTACCGACAGGCCCGAAGGGCAGCAGCCTCAGCCGAGGCAAAGCAGCGGGTGTGGGAGAAGTTCGGAGAAGACATGGAAAAGGACTTTCGGGCGGCACCAAAGTTGTTCTGGAAAACTGTCCGACACCTGAGGAGGGGGAATCAGGGAACCATCCAAGCTGTGTACAGTAAAGATGGGACGTTGTTGACCTCAACTGATGGAGTGTTAGGGCGTTGGAAGGACCACTTTGAGGAACTCCTGAACCCGACAACTCCGCCCTCTATGTTAGAGGCAGAGCTGGAGTATGACGGGGGATCGACACCAATCTCCCGGGGGGAGGTCACTGAGGTCGTCAAACAACTTCACAGTGGCAAAGCCCCGGGGGTGGATAAGATCCGCCCAGAAATGCTGAAGGCTCTGGGTGTTGAGGGACTGTCATGGTTGACACGTCTCATCAACGTTGCGTGGAAGTCGGAAACAGTACCGAAGGAGTGGCAGACCGGGGTGGTGGTTACCCTTTTTAAAAAGGGGGATCAGAGGGTGTGTGCCAATTACAGAGGCATCACACTACTCAGCCTCCCCGGGAAAGTTTACTCTAAGGTACTCGAAAGGAGGGTCAGGCCGATTGTCGAACCTCAGATTGAGGAGGAACAATGCGGATTCCGTCCTGGTCGTGGAACGACGGATCAACTTTTTACTCTCGCAAGGATCCTGGAGGGGGCCTGGGAGTACGTTTATCCAGTCTACATGTGTTTTGTAGACTTGGAGAAGGCGTATGACCGGGTTCCCAGGGTGTCACTGTGGGAGGTGCTGCGGGAGTATTGGGTGAGGGGGTCTCTACTCAGGGCCATCCAATCTCTGTACTCCCAAAGCGAGAGCTTTGTCCGGGTCCTCGGCAGTAAGTCGGACCCATTTCAGGTGAGGATTGGCCTCCGCCAGGGCTGCGCTTTGTCACCAATCCTGTTTGTAATATACATAGATCGGATTTCGAGGCGTAGTCGTGGGGGAGGGGGTCTGCAGTTCGGTGGACTAAGGATTGCACCACTGCTTTTTGCAGATGATGTGGTTCTGATGGCTTCATCGGTCTGCGACCTTCAGCACTCACTGGATCGTTTCGCAACCGAGTGTGAAGCGGCTGGGATGAGGATCAGCACCTCCAAATCTGAGGCTATGGTTCTCAGCAGGAAACCGATGGACTGTCCACTCCAAGTAGGGAATGAGTCCTTACCCCAAGTGAAGGAGTTCAAGTATCTCGGGGTCTTGTTCTTGAGTGAGGGAACAATGGAGCGTGAGATGGGTTAGGGTTAGGGTTAGGCTGATTCAACATGTATAAATCGGCCGTGCGTCGGCCATGAAAGGCCAAATAAGGCGTGTCACTGCCGACGGTGCGGGACACACCAAATTGAGTTTGAGCGACAGGGCACGCTTCGTCGTCCGACTAACGAAAACGGCAGATTTCGGCCTGGTGTGTCAGGGCCTTAATGTGTCATCAAGTGGTATATGTCTCGTCTGACAGGGGTGCAGTTCTGCTCCGGCACTTCCATAAATTGCAGTACCCATAAGGAGCCGTACACATGCCGCAGTTTTTGCGTGGCTGTGTGTCTTTAGTTGAAAGCCCATTGGCGATCTGTTCATCTGTCATACTGATCATACAGTCAATAACTCTGTTGTTACTAGCTAGTTTATCTGGTTAGCTAGCTATGCTAAGGAATATAAGAAGCTTTTTCTCCAACCAGTGAGGTATGGCACATCTTTATATGATCATTATAGTTGTAAAAAAAAAAAAAGAGAGAGAATAAAGTAAACAGATACAAAATACTATATAACAGTAAAAAAAAAGTTGTTATTAATAAACAAGAATACAGTTTGAAAGGGGAGTGATTTGTAAAATATCCATAAAGAAAAATAAAATCTGCTTACAGTTCTGTTTCATATGGAGATGTATCCATATCGCTTAATTTTGCTATCAAAGTGCACCAGATTGATGCTTTTAACTTCAACATTTAAAAAAAAAATCTTCCCGGGGGAGCATGCCCCCTGACCCCCCTAGAGAAGGTTAGGTACCCCCCACTTAAATCATGTCCACATTGATAGGAAACTAAATACATTTGCACACATCTTGTGTCCATATCTTTCTGTTTTGGTGTTCATGCCACAACCGTGCACGTGAATTGTTCTAAACTGTATTAAAGTAAAAATGTATTATTTTAAACTGTATTGAAGTGAACATGTATTATTGGGGACTGTTTTCAAGTAATCCTATATATAACCTTCTCACTTACACTGGCTGACCCAGATAGCAGCACACACACATATTCTTTTCAAGGTTCTTTCTGGGGCCAATATATCTGTGTACAATGTTTGATTGTCTGGGAAAGAATAGTTTGTGTGAAATATTCCTTGGGAAAGTAAAGGAGTGAATTCAGGTGCAAGATAAAGATTGACTCTGTCCTTGTTTACTTCCGAAGCTCTCACGCTCTGTTCAGAAGTAAAATACTTTTTCCCAGAACTCTGATTCGCTGTATTGGGCCCGACCCGAAGTGAATCCAACCTATGTTTATTCATGCACGATGCCCCCTGTTTCTGACTGGCTGGTCCCGATATCTGTATCGCACGGCAGTAGAGCGGGGAGCCCGGAGTGCTCTGTTACGGGGTACTCTGTATTTTGTATTGTTGTTTTTGACCATTCAAATCAGATTATTGTTATAACTTTTATTCCGGTGTTTTGAACTCCTTCTTTTATTAATATGACCAGGCTCATCTAAAGGACGGCGCGGAGCGGAGGTGGGCTTTAAGCCACCACCACTGTGTTTGCTCCTACAATTCTGGTGACCCCGACGTGATGAGTGCTGGTCTCTAGAAGGACCACCGACAGCCAGCGGACGGAATTCAGTCCAGGGGAGGACACCTCGATACCACTGACAACTAAACCAGGGCGCCCTACATAACTACAAAGGTAAGCAGATACCTGTTGATTACCAAAATCTGTGATTGGATATACTACAACATTTTAGAGTTGTCAGCGGCGTTTCAGTGTTCTTAGTCACGGTAAAAAATACAATACATATTTTAGTTAAGTAAGACAGTGCTTAGAGTCAGGTAGAGCATTCCTGTACCTAAGGCACCAAGAGAGTTATAAGTTATAAGTGTTTGTAAGAGTCGGGTAGTGCATTCCCGTACCTTAACTCACTAAAGAAAGTAAAGTGAACCAGCGAGGTCCCCGCGAGGTAGTCTAGTCCTGCACGAATGTATAAGGGAATAAACTCTGTGTGATTTTTTTACGTTGAATCTGTGTAATAATTGAGAGGAAAGAGCAGAAGTATAGTTTAGTGTCAACAGGAGACAAAGTTTGCAGAGCTGAGAGGAAGCTCATTCGTGGTCAGCTGCTGGTGGTGAACAGGGTGTATAACAATATTCTGTGTTGTTTCACGCTGGAAACTTTACATTTTGGATTCAGACTGTGTGCACGTCTGAATTAAGGACAGGGAATTCAAATAAATAGAATAAGGACATTAAGAGTAACGACAAGAATTGTACAGTATATTAATAAATAGTATAAAAGGTAAACACATATCAACCTAGTCATATAAAAAATACGAAGTCATAATGGAAGGAGAATTTGAATGAGAAGAGCGTGAGTTAGGAGCTTACGAGAACAGTGGTTTAAAGCAGAAAAATTGATTAGCAGTGGGATTAAAATGGCGGATCATAAAAAGTCCTCCACAGATCTCCGTTTCCTACGCAATAAAAGGATAGCAGAAGACAGAGTAGGGCCGACGAAACGTTCGGAAATCTGTATGTTGATTGTTCTGTCTGTTGGTTGTCATTGTTGATTAGTAAAGGTCTTGTTTTATGTTGATAAATGTTTTGGTAGACCATAGTTTGTTGTTGAAAGAAGCCCCCCTTCTCTTGAAAAGGCTGAGAGCTCCAGCCGGGGTGTGCTGTCTTTGTCTGTGAAAGTGTCCCCCCCTTCTCTCGATGAGCAGCAGCCCGGAATGTGTCTGCTCGCTCTTTTCTCAGACGCCTGAAAGAAGTTTAAAATAAGGAGTGAAAGATCGAGTGATCTGAAGTTGGAGCGAATACATTGAAAATTAATAGATCAATGTGTGATTTGATGTAGTAGATATATTGAAATAAATAAAAAACTATAATTTGTTGTTTTTAGCATAGTTTTTGTAGGATACAGTTACGTGACATTGTGGTTTTTATGAGAGGTTTTGAGAACTGATTGTTACCATTGCATTGCATTGTGAATTTCATGGTATTTGTCCTTAACTAAGAATTGTACTGAAATATATTTCAAAGAAAAAATTATGTTAGATACAGTAACATTAAGGGAAAGTAAAAAGAGGTTTACTGAGTATATGAATTACATTAAGGGTAAGGTTTTATTAAAATTAAATATAATAGTGGATTTTCCCACCGAGTGTGATTTATGAGAAGCTTGTGGACAGGAGAAGTAAGATGTTCTCAAGAGTGGGAGTTTTCACAATGCTTTTTAGTTTTTATTGAAACAATTAAGTGATAAGGAAAGAAAACTGTTCCGTGATGATTTCTTTAGGTTTTAGCTTCAGTAATGAAGATTACATTTTGTGAGGAAACTTTTCCACCAATAATTCCTTTAAGTGTTACAAAAATATATTCATTGACTGTAATCAGATTACTTGTTTTTAAAATATTGCGCTAAATACAGTTAGTTTTGTATTCTGTTACAAACCTAACCATTCTTGTCACACAACTTAGATAAACAATTTGAAAATGAATAGAATAAGCAAGAAGATTAAAGATGAATCTATAGTGGTTAAGGAGGGTTTCCTTGTTTTGCTCATTAACTTAGAACTGAAGTAATGAAGAATAGGTAGACTACTACCATTAGTTTGTTTTAACATTCACATGTTTCAGCATTCCTGACCATATAGACACTCAGCCGTTTTATTTTGTAACCCGTTGGGGGAGAGATTTAAATTGAATTTTTCTCAGTAGCTGATTTGCTGTGATTACAGCAGCATTGGATAGTTGTGCACCACCTTTATGCAATGCGCTCATGGTATAGATGTGGCGCATACATCTTAATTCCTACTCTTTTCCCTAACCTAAGGGAGTGCATGTACGTAGACATGTTGTGCCTCTCCACCTCTGTTCCTTACTTCTTACTTGCTACCCCTTTCCCTCAACCTATCCTAAGGGAGTCCATGTACGTAGACACGTTAGTTTAGCTGCTATAGGCTTAGACTGTCGGGGGACACCTTACTTCTTCCTTCTGTCTGTCTGTGCGTACTCTCATGTTCCGAATAACCCAGCTTCCCCCAAATTTCTTTTTGGTGTCTATCTACGCCGGGATCCTGAGTCGTGGCTGATCCTGTTGCTGCGGTCCTGCCTGACTCTCATCATACTACTTCCCTGACGGCTCCCACAAGATTATGGACATCCTCATGGATTCATCTTATTATTATAGACACATGAATTTCCCAAAATTTGGTCTACTTATACTGTAAAATGTATTATCTCTTCGATTTACACATGGCATCTATTGCACGCATGCCCGGCGCTGTGGAAGGGCCAGGGAGGGCCAGGCCCTCCCATTTGACATTCCTGCCCTCCCCCAATAAACACGATTTTTATTTTATAAAAATGTAAAATATATATTTTTTAATTGTTTTAATTATAAATACACTGTGAACTTTTATGCTACGATGTATGTGATGTCAGTTAGTAACAAAAAAAAATCGCAGGCTACGTCAAATAAATTCATGTGTCTGTTGTGATTCGTCCACATTTAGACCAATCAGAGCATCACAATCTGCCGCCTAGTCTGGATTTGTTTATTTTTTATTGTGCATTCTGTAGACTCCCATTTCTGTTTGAATTACAAAATGGACATCAGAAATTGGCTTAAAAGGTCTAAGGAGTTATTAAGTTAGCGAGCCCAAGCCTTGACTCATCAAGGCGGCCGCCACCAACGCTGTCCTCCGAGGCACAGCTCCTTGTGCCCCTACCAAAGTGACCACCAACTCGCGGCCCGTGGGCCACATCCGGCCCGCCAGACATTCTCATCCGGCCCGCACGGCGGGGGTGACTGTGGCGTTGGCGGAGTGGTTACTGCGTTCGGCCCCCACCCATTTTTTAAAAAAAACGTCTCGTGAGTAAGGTGCAGTACCGGAGTCCAACAGAGAGGCAGCAGCTGCGGGACAGTAGACTGCGTACTGCGAAACCTTCCCTGCCTTGAAGAAGAAGTGATCCTTCGTTGTGAAAAGTCTGGTTAATGCGCTCCGCACCACAGCAGTAGCTCCGCTGCGACAGAGTCCAACAGAGAGGCAGGAGCTGCGGGACAGTAGCCTAGAAGCAGGGTTGGGTTGTAACGGAATAGGCCTACATGTAACGGCGTTACGTAATCAGAATACAGCTGGCGTTACATTTGAAAAACGAGTAATCTGATTACAGTCACTGTCGTAAACCTGAAGTGAATACATTTTGGAATACTTATTGGAATTATTGGAGGAAAAGTTTCCTCACAAAATGTAATATTCATTACCGGCAGAACTGTGTGCACACTGCACATCGCTGCAGCATGTCTGTGAGCGAGAGAGAGATGCAGCGTGTCTGTGAGGCCCCGCCCCCGCACGCAGATGAAAGAGAGAGATCTCTTTTAAAATATATTGAAAGTTAGAAACGGAGATGGTTAGATACAATTTCCAAGATAAAGTTTATGTAGCATTTATTTATTGTCAAAATGATGACATTTCATAACGGGATCAAATAAATGGCCTGCTGCTGCTGAATGCATGGGTGGAAATGTTTTAAAAGATAATCACATCGTTTCAGATCATAAATAATAATGATAATTCATTCTATTTAGGGGCGCCTTTCAAAGCACCAAGGACACCTTACAATTCATAACATATTCCAAGGAAAGGTTTTAAGACAGTACAAAGAATGCAGTCCGGGTGTTTTTTATTTGGGGTGCAGATGAGAGGGAGCTGTCCAGAATGACACTAAGATGTTGTGTTTGAGTTCTTGATAAGCCATTAAAACAGTAAAATACGTGTCTCCTGTGCACCAAAACATACCCATCTGTTATGGAAAAATAAAGTATTCTAAAAGTATTCCAAAAGTAATCTGAATATGTTACTTTTTTTAAAAACGTAACTGTAACTGTATTCTGATTACTTTCAGAGCATGTATTCAGTATTCAGTGACTGATTACATTTACAAAGTAACCCTCCCCAGGGCAGGAATTTCACGAGGGCCACGAGGGCCATGGCCCTCGTGGCCCTCCCACTTTGGCCTTGTGCCCTTAAAAATGATATCTGCCATAAGGCCACAGTGGCCTTGATGCCCTCTCTGACTAAGTTTTGTGGTTTAGCAGTCTGCCTCTTTTCTGACACGGCTTCAACACCAGCATATTTTGAAGGAGGAAAAAAAAATCAGCGGTGCGCTTGATTTGAGCCTGGAATGCACCGCTCGGACGGTCTATGATGACAGTTGACATCAGTCTAGGACAGGGGTGGGGAACCTCCGGCCTCCGGGCCGTATACGGCCCGCGAGACCATTTGGTACGGCCCTCGAGGTAATTTATAAACACACGCAAAAAAGGAAAAAATGCAAGAAATCTAGACCGCAAAATAATTAAACAAGCTTGTTTTTCCTGGCCAAGGTCAGGGTCCTTGAACACAACACGAGCCTAACGTGTCATCACGTGGTATATGTCTCGTCTGACAGGAGTGTAGTTCTAACGGAGAGCACCAGAACGCGGCTCCGGGCCGGGACTTCACAAATTGCAATACCCATAAGGAGCTGTACACATGCCGCAGTTTTTGCGTGGCTGTGTCTTTAGTTGAAAGCCCAATGGCGATCTATTCATCTGTCAAACTGATCATACAGTCAATAACGTTGTTGTTATTAGCATCTCGTTAGCTAGCTATGCTAACGAATATAAGAAGCTTTTTCTCCAACCAGTGAGGTAAAGGCACATCTTTATATGATCATTATAGTTATAGAAAAATAAGAGAATAAAGTAAACAGGTATACAATACTAATATGACAGTAAAAAAAAGTTGTTATTAATAAACAAGAATACAGTTTAAAAGGGAAGTAATTTGTAAAATATCCATAAAGAAATAAATCTGCTTACAGTTCTGTTTCATCTGGGTGTTGAGAGACCTATCCATAGATCTCTTAATGTTTCTCTCAAAGTGCACCAGATTGATGCTTTTAACTTCAACATTTAAAAAAAATCTTCCTGGTGGTGCATGCCCCCAAACCCCCCGAGCTGAGGTTAGATCCGCCCCCCCCCCCCACTTAAATCATGTCCACATGGATATGAAACTAAATACATTTGCACACATCTTGTGTCCATATCTTTCTGTGCATGAATGCGCGGGTCATGGTCAAATATCTGGATTAAGAGGTTGCTTTTTCTTTGCACAGCATGAAAGAAATGCGAAATGAATGGGCTGTGATTTGAGTTTTTTAAGCAGACGTTGAGTTCAATAATTTGTAGGGCCCTCGAAGGATGTTGTCAAAATTGAAATGGCCCTTGAGAGGAAAAAGGTTCCCCACCCCTGGTCTAGGACCTATCTCCGCCCACCCCCTCACGCGTCCGTGTGCGTAGGACGGTCTAGGACCTAGCTAGCTGATTCTCCGCTCAAGAAAAGGCTGAGGTGAGGTAAGGTTTTGTGATGATCCTGTTTGCCGTTAAGTTTTTAAGTGTAATTTTATGGATAACATTACTATTTCTTGCTCGTATGGTAATGCATAATTATAATATTTTGAAGTGTTTTTGTTACTACTTGTGTTAAGCTTGGGTGCACATGAATCGCGTATGAACAATAAGTAAATCAGACTCGGTATTCTCTTCAGCATGTCTCCGGTAAGTTTATTCACAGACTGACAACAGTCAACTTAACGACGTCACATTAGGACGTACCTTCATACAAGAACAGAATAACAGTGCGACTGCTACCGTAGTACACAGACTAAGGGCGTCATCAAATAATAATACTTAACACCCCCACTCGCTCTTAGCTTACTGGGTTACCTGAGAACAAAACAAAATAAGGCTTCTTTTTCTTTTACCTTAACTATGTTAACTCTTTGCCCTTCTAGGTGCCAAACATATCCTGAGCAAACCTCTTTAGCTTTATTTTGGTGGCTGGTTTTGTCATCAGATCAGCGATCATTTGCTCAGTAGGACAGTATTCCAAAATTACCTTTCCACTATTTACAGTCTCCCTTATGAAATGGTACTTAATATCAATGTGCTTGCACCTTTGCCTGTTTACTGGGTTTCTGGCTAGTGCTATAGTACCTTGGTTGTCTTCGTACACCTTTGTTTGTGCATATTTGTATTTGTCTATACCTCTGAGTAATTGTTCTAAGTAGATGTATTCCTGTATGGCTGATGCTAAGGCCATGTACTCTGCCTCGCAGGTAGATAGTGCAACCGTAGGTTGTTTCCTTGCCTTCCATGAGATCAAGGAGCTTCCTTCACTGAGACTGGCACAATATCCTGATGTACTACGTCTGTCTGTTACGTCTGATGCCCAGTCAGCATCACTGTACACTCTCAGACCTAGTCTATCTGTGTCATTTCTCTTAAAGCATAACCCCTGTTCTGCTGTACCTTTAAGGTATCTGAACACATGTTTTACTGTGTTCCAGTGCTCTTCAGTTGGTTCAGCAAAGTGCTGAGATAGTTTACTGACCACAAAACATATATCTGGTCGAGTGCATGTGGACAAGTAGATTAAACTTCCTACTGCCTCCCTGTACTTTCTTGGCTCTTTAATGTTTTCAGCGTCTGCTGTGTATTCTAGTTTTGGCTCACATGGTGTGTCTCTGGACTTGCAATCCTGCATTTCAAATCTCTCCAGTATTTTGCTCACATATCTCTTTTGAGACATTTTGACTTGACCTTCTGTTTGCTCAAAATCTATACCTAAGAAATATTTCAACTTTCCCAGGTTTTTCATTTTGAACCTTTCAGTGAGCATCCCCTTTACACTTTTCAATACACCCTCGTTGCTGGCTGCTATAATGAGATCGTCAACCCATATTATTAGGATTACCTTTTCGCTGTGCTTTTCTCTTGTATACACACAGTGATCAGCGGGGTTTTGTACAAAACCATTTTCAGTCAAACATGTATGTAACATAGCATTCCAGTTTCTGCCTGACTGCTTTAAACCATAGAGAGATTTGTGCAACTTGCATACTAACTCTTCACCTGTTTTTTACTGTTTCTCATAACCTTCTGGTTGTGTCATATATATTTCACAATCAATGGGTGCATGTAAATAGGCTGTTTTAACATCCATTTGGTGTAAGATTAAGTTCTCCTGTGCTGCCTTTTGCATGAGTACTCTTACACTTGTCATATCAGCTGTGGGTGAGAATGTCTCATCATAGTCGATTCCTGGTTTCTGACTGTAGCCTTTAGCTACAAATCGCGCCTTGTACTTGTCTGACCCATCAATGTCACTCTTGAGTGCGTAGACCCATCTACCCCCCACTGCCCGTTTGCCTGGTGGCAATTGGGTGAGGTTGAAGGTCTCGTTCTCCTCCAGTGATCTCATCTCCTCGTTCATGGCATTTTTCCAATGCCTTGATTTGGGTGACGCTATGGCGTCCTGGAAGGTTTGAGGAATGTCGCATACTGCTCTGTAACAAAAATCCATGCATGTTTGCAGTTTGTCCTCCGTATCGTCAGTCTCAAACTCCTGTAGGTGAGCTGGTCTCCTCCTGGTTCTGGGTGGGTTTTTTCTGTTTGGAGTCTCGGTGACTTTACCCGGCTGTGTACGTTCAGTCTGTTCAGGTAAAGTCCCAGAAGCACCACTTTGAGTATCTTGACCTGGCACATTTCCCACATCACATTCATCAACAACATTTTCATCGCTGTCCTTGACCCTGGGATGTACATCACTATCACCATATTCATTGTATGACTCTGGTGTTTGTGTTTCCTTTTCTTTATCCCCCTTTGTTGTGAATTTTACCAATCTGTGCTTTTGGACCCTCTCTGTGTCTGGATAATACACCAGGTAAGCTGGGCTATTTTTATCATAGCCTATGAAAACACCTTGCTCACACCTAGGGTCGAGCTTTCCCTTCTCTTGTTTGTAAGCAAAACACACTGACCCAAATTTCTGAAGTTTGGATATATTTGGTTCTTTGCCTGTGAACAGCTCGTATGGCGTTTTCTTTGTGCGCCTACTGTAACACCTGTTCCTTACATAAGCTGCTGTCTGTATGGCGTAGTTCCATAGTTTATTTGGTAACTTGCTTTCTATCAGTAAGCATCTGCCCATATCATAGAGAGTTCGCCAACCTCTCTCTGCTGTACCATTTTGGTGGGGTGAATAGGGTGCAGACGTCTCGTGTCTAATCCTATTTTTGGTTAACAGTGCCTGGAAGTCTCGGCTTGTAAACTCAGTGCCGTTATCTGAACGGATACACTTAACTTCTCCGTAAGGTGCTATGTCTGCTAAGAACCTTTCTGTGGCCTGCACTGTATCACTCTTGGACCTTAGAAAATACACAAAAATAGTACCAGAGTAGTCGTCTGTAAAAGACTGTGTATATCTGTGCCCTTCTATGCTTGGTGTTGACATGGGACCGGCTAAGTCTGTGTGGACTAGTTCTAAGGGCATCTTAGCCTTTTTGTCTGGCTCCCTATTTCTCGTTTGGGTGAACTTGCCCTGTGTACACACTTCACACAACTGAGTTGGTTTGACTGCACTTCCTCTTATCTCCATGCCTTTCACTACACCTTGTAAATTTTGTACATCTTCGTAATTGCAATGACCCAAAATTTCATGCCAAGTTTGCATGTCGTGACACCCTTTACATTGGTCAACATTCCCCCCAACAGTTGGTAAGTAATACAAATTTACACTTTCATGGATGTCAAACCTGCTGCCGTCTTTGGTAACCATGTGACTGTCCCCTTTCTTGAAGGTGATTGTCGCCCCTCCGTTTGTTGCTCTTGCCACCGAAAAGATGTCATGTGGGTATGAGGGCATGTACAGTGCATCCCGTAGCTGTGCTCTGTGTTGTCGTCCGGCGTCGTCTAATAGACATATCACCGCCGTTCCTCTTCTCTGTGCTGTTCCATTGCACTTGGTCCCGTCAGCTAACTCCACTGAATGAGACTCGGGCTGGAATGAATCGTCGAAGCTTTTAAACTTTCCGATGTCGTTCACGATGTGGGATGTCGCTCCTGCGTCCACCATGATGCCTTTCATCTTCACGTTGTCTGGTGGTTTCCCGCTCTTTGTGTGCTTGGCCTTGAAGAGATGGTCTTGGTCGCCATTCTGTTCCTCTGCGACTTTTCTGGCACCATCTTCTCCCCCCTTTTTCTTACAGAGTGATTCATCGTGTGTATTCCTTTTGCAGTAACCGCACCACACTTTTCGAAAACATTTTCTTGATATGTGTCCTTTTATTCCACACTTGTAGCACGTCACATTGGCATCTTCATCTCTTCTGTTGCTAGCGTGCGTCTTGGTGCCTCGGCCTTGCCTTGCACATGTTTTCATCACATTATCTGTGGATTCTGCTGTGTTCATTTTCTCCGACTCTTCATAGACCCTTAATCTTCTTCTAAAGTCTGTGAACGTAACGTTATCTTCGTTCTGTGTTACATGGACGGCGAATGGCTTGAAGGAGTCTGGTAACCCATTTAGTATCATGGCTATGGTCAGTCCATCACTCATGGTCTCGCCTGCATCTCTCAGGGCTGTAATCACGTTCTCTGCCCTTATCATGTAGTCGGTAACACTCTCGTTGTCTGCCATGTGCAGCCTCGTTAACGACGTGTATAAGTTTATTATCCTCGGCTTGCTTTTCCCTGAATAATGTTCTTTCAGTATTTTCAGAGCCTTCCTGCCGTCATCTGCGGCCTCATGTCTTATTAGCGACAGGCTCTTATCATCTATCAGCCTTATTAGCTCAGCATAGCAATCAGCATTCTTCCTTCTATCTGCATCTAGCTGTTCTTGATCAGCACCGGTGGGCTCATGTAAGATAGTCTCTTTTAGCCTCAGAGTATGTAAGCAGCCTAGGAATCTTGTTTCCCAAAGGTCATACTTATCTTCACATCCTTTGAATAAGAGCTGCGGTGCCAGGAGACCTGTTGCTCTGCTTGCCATTTTTGCGCGCCAACTTTACCGCGAGGGCTACTAGCTTGCTAATATACTTCACTTGCTAAGCTAGCTTGTTAGCTTAATTGGCTAACGCGTAATACGTCGCGTAACACTTCTTCCGATAATCTAACTCACTTATCTCCAAGTCGGTTTGTGTCCAACTCTGCCTGGGCCCATAACCTG
This sequence comes from Notothenia rossii, assembly GCF_949606895.1. Classification (NCBI taxonomy): domain Eukaryota; kingdom Metazoa; phylum Chordata; class Actinopteri; order Perciformes; family Nototheniidae; genus Notothenia; species Notothenia rossii. The sequence continues at coordinate 31,346,239 of NC_136902.1, read as the reverse complement.
TTAAGCTTGGGTGTACATGAATCGCGTATGAACAATAAGTAAATCAGACTCGGTATTCTCTTCAGCATGTCTCCGGTAAGTTTATTCACAGACTGACAACAGTCAACGTAGTGACGTCACATTAGGACGTACCTTCATACAAGAACAGAATAACAGTGCGACTGCTACCGTAGTACACAGACTAAGGGCGTCATCAAATAATAATACTTAACAACTTGGATAAGTTATTTTGCAGTTGTGTTCTTTTTTTATTATTATCTAGTGCTAGGCAGTTAGCGCTGTGTTGTTAGCTGTCAAAGACCTCTGTGCAGACTTATTTGACCACCGGCGATCGCAGACGGAAGTTCAAAGTTTGCTGCTCGTTTATATCGCCCAATTTTCAAAACGCGATCAAAAGTCCAAATCTCCCTGACTCGTCATCATCTCCATCTTCAAGTGACTCAGAATAAGGACGCACCTTGACGTAGGCCCACTACCACAGTCTCACAGTGAGCCAAACATGTCTGTGCTATAAGAATCCTTGGTAGTTTTAATAAAGAATTTGTTTAATTGCAATTTGGTGTCCATTGAATGCTTAATAAATATATATAAAAGTATTGTAAATGCATATACAATCGTAGTCACTTCATATCGTATGTTAAATCATTGTTTTAATATGGCCTTGGTGCCCTGGCTTTTGGCCTTTGTGCCCTTAAAAAATTGACAACTCAAAAGGCCAAGTGGCCTTGCCCCTAAAATGACGAAATTCCAGGCCTGGTCCCAACCCTGCCTAGAAGTGATCCTTCGTTAGCGTGAAGAGTCTGCTAAGCTTTATGCAGTTAAACCAGGTGAAACTGGATCGTTATCCAGGGAGATTGTTTTCAGGAAAGAAGCGCATTTTTGCCACTGCATGGTACTACAACAGGCCATGACTTGAATATTCGTTAAAAGCAGAGGCAGCCTTTTGTTTCCCCTGTAGACAGTTGAAAGTAAATACGTCTTCATCTGATGCGGCTTTTACTGTCAAATGTTTTTGCGAATGGAAACACGCCTTTTATACTGATGGACTGCTAAGGCATGCCGCATCAAAAGAACACATTTCATGTGAGAGTTTGTGGAGAGAGGGACAGATACGCCAGGAAACAAATAAGGAAATTAGTACTTTGGTGCAGATCAGCTGGCACGGAGCCGTTATTACGTGTCAGCTGTCGTTGATATTATAGCTTTTTTAGCTGTCAACCAACTCCCTCTCAGAGGTGACCACGATTCACTCCACAGCATGTCCGAGTCAGGCATGTGGGCTCTTCCTATACTGTGTGAGTATACGCTGCACAAATATGCAGGGTTGGCCAAAATAATGTTCTAAGTTAGCTCGGCTGAGTGAAAGGATGCACCTGCAGTGCATAGGAAAATAAACCATGCCCAAGGCGGGCTAATCAGTTAATCGTCTCCGTCTCTACTATTTCTCTCCAAGTGCAACGATGAGGAAGCTGCCATCCTTAACCAGTGTGCCTTGCTCGTGATTTACCAGTGTTTGTGCTGCCACGCACACAATGTTTCAAAAGTGGTTTCTATGTTGCACTTTATTTATGTATGTATTTGCGATACGTGTGCGTCTTTGCGCAATGCTGTTGGCCTTGCTGTTTGATATATATTGTGCCGCAGGCCCGCAGCATATGACGGTTTTGTGTGCCCTCCCATGAAAATCATATGCCCTCCCTTTAGATTTGTTCTGGCGCCGGGTCTGATTGCACGTCTGTCCGTCCTGGGAGAGGGATCCCTCCTCTGTTGCTCTCCCTGAGGTTTCTCCCATTTTTCCCTTTAAACTGTGGGATTTTCTCTGGAAGTTTTTCCTTGTACGATGTGAGGGTCTAAGGCAGGGGTGGGGAACCTTTTTCCTCTCAATGGCCATTTCAATTTTTACAACATCCTTCGAGGGCCGTACAAATGATTGAACTCAACGTCTGCTTAAAAAACTCAAATCAAAGCCCATTCATTTCGCCTTTCTTTCATGCTGTGCAAAGAATCATGCATCACCAGGAAGATTTGTTTTAAATGTTGAAGTTAAAAGCATCAATCTGGTGCACTTTGAGAGCAACATGAAGAGATCTATGGATGCATCTCTCAACACCCATATGAAACAGAACTGTAAGCAGATTTTTTTTTTCTTTATGGATATTTTACAAATCACTCCCCTTTTCCCTGTATTCTTGTTTTATTAATAACAACTTTTTTTTACTGTCATATTAGTATTGTATACCTGTTTACTTTATTCTCTTATTTTTCTATAACTATAATGGTCATATAAAGATGTGCCTTTACCTCAATGGTTGGAGAAAAAGCTTCTTATATTCGTTAGCATAGCTAGCTAACCAGATGCTAATAACAATAAAGTTATTGTCTGTATGATCAGTATGACAGATGAACAGATTGCCACTGGGCTTACAACCAGGGGCGGACCTAGCACATTTGGTGCCCTAGGCGAGCTTCACCACTGCGCCCCCCCCAAAAAAAATATCAAAACATCTTAACAGTTATACAGTAAAGTACTGCAGCTTTATTTATTACAAGCAAGAACAAGAGCTAAGAATAAATGTAAAGTGCACACTAAAGAATTAAAACAAATAAACAACTTAGCTAACAAACAATAATAATATCAATAACAAACAATAAAAGAATGTGCAAATTTGCTTTCAAAGAAAATTAAGAAGAAATGTAAAGTGCACACTAAAGAATTAAAACGAACAACTTAGCTAACAAACAATAATAATAATAACAATAACAAACAATAAAATAACGTGCACATTTGCTTTAAAATAAAATTATGTATTGTAAAATATGTTACACATGTCAAATAATCAAAATATAATATGCTAAATAAACAAACAAATACATAAAAATTACAAATTCACTTTGTCTCAAGAACTATTTACATTCCACTCCCTATCATCACACAAGGTTGGCCTACATATTAGCTCCTACTGGTTTCCATTTACAGTGCAATCCTTCTGGCCTTCCTCGCTGCAAAGTCATCAATCACATCATCATATGAAATCTGACCACCAACCTCATGGTTAATACTGATTACAGCCAGACCACTGAGGCGTTCTTGAGCCATGGTGGACCTCAGGTATGTTTTCAAGAGTTTTAATTTGGAAAAATTCCTCTCGGCTGAAGCTACTGTTACTGGTAGCGTTGCACTGATCCGCAGAGCAATACACAAGTTGGGATATATTTCGGTGAGCTGCTTTGTGTGTATGAATTTCAACAACTCAAGAGTTGTCATGCTCTTTGATGGCAAGTCAGGTACATTTTCCAACTCCTGAGCCAGCTCCTTCCCATCCAAATCAGATTGCCCTCCATGGCTTAAGGTGTGTGCAAGTGCCTCTGCTTGCTTCATCAGCTCTTGGTGTGGCAGGTCTGGGAAGTTGTACAGAATGCCAAACTTGTCTTGCACATGTTCAAGAGTGGTAAACCTCTCCTTTTGTGCTGACACTGCAGCATCTACCACCACGTTAAAGAACGTTACCTCCAGATTTTGCAAGGCATTCCTCAATGGCTCATCAGGAGACTCATATGAGAAGTGCCTCTTTGTTGACTTCAGCCGCTTTTGCACAAGGACTGCATCCACATTCATGTCTTCACACATGTCCTTGGCTGATGTTTGTGCAGCCACAAAGCCTGTGGCTCTGTAGGATTTGAGAGCTTTTTCAGTCTTTTTCAGTAGACTTACTGCTACATCCACTTGCATTGTTTGGGACTGCAGGACTTTGCTCACCTGCTGAATTTGACTTAACATGTCATACCAGACCACTGTGCACAGTGAAAAGCGGAATGACCCCACTTCTTCTGCCAGAGACTGGGCTTCAATCCTGATGATTGGGTCTTTGGCCTGGTTTCTCACCTCAAGCAGTGCCTCTCTCACAGCTGCGGCTTCATATCGCAGAGGCTCCACAGCTTTCACTCTGCTCTCCCATCTGGTTTCTGACCACATTTTGAGTGAAAGGTTGACGTGTTTCTTGAGGATGGCCCATCTCTGTGTAGAGGCAGAAAACAGGCAGTATAGCTTCTGCACAATGCCAAAAAATGATATGGCATCTTTGGAGCTTTTGGCAGCATCAGCAATGACCAAATTGAGTGTATATGCCCCACAAGGCACAAACAAAGCTCTTGGGTTCAACTGCAGTAGCCTGGCCTGTACTCCCTTGTTCTTCCCTCTCATATTTGCGCCGTTGTCATATGACTGTCCTCTGCAGTCATCAAAGGCAATCTGCAACTCCTCCAGCCTCTTCAAAATCAGGGCGGACAAACTTTCACCAGTGGACTCCTCTGCTACTAGGAATCCCATGAAGTGCTCTTTAATCTGGGGGTCTTCTTCCAGTGTCACAATTCTGATGACTACTGACAGCTGTTCAGTGTGGCTAACATCCAGGGTGCAATCTAAAATGAGGGAAAAGTACTTGCATTTCTTTATTTCTTGCACTATTGTTGATAGAATCTTTCCACTGATGCATTCAATCAACTCATTCTGAATGGTTTTGCCCAAGTAGCTGTGGTGGGATGTTTGACTTTTAATCTTGTGGATGTGGTCTTTCATCACTGGGTCAAACTGCGCCAAAAGCTCAACCTCTTTCAAAAAGTTTCCATTTGAAGGAGAGTGGAGTATTTCTGTCTTTCCTCTCAATGCCATATTTCGCCCTGCCAGAGACTGTACAATAGCAACCAGTCGTGTCAGCACTGCTCTCCACCGACTCTTCTCTGCCTCAAGGAGGGCCTGCTCTTGTTTGTCTATTGTTGTACCTTGTTTTAATCGAACTGCCAATTCTTTCCATGACGCCAAATTGTTCAGGTGTTCCGGACTATTTTCATGGCTGGTCAAAGCAGCACTTGCATTTTTCCAATCCGACAGTCCTGCATTTGTTAAATGAATTTGTTTTGGAGATAAAAGTTGACAACAAAAACAAAAAAGACTGTTCTTCTTTTTTGAATATGTCACCCAACTTCTTTTGATCCTTTCTCCATTTACTAAGGTCCTGCCGAAGTACTGGTGGTGGCAACTTCTCCCATCATCTCTCCTTGGGAAAATGAAATCAGGTGTTATCTGATATGGTCCTCTCCGAACAAACTCTGTCCTCATTGTGTCTGTGAGATGTGAAGGGCAGTCAGCAGGATCGGTTGGTAGTGGATCGTCTGTCTTTGCTGCATCTGGAGGGCATGTGAAGCACATTTTCTCACCTCATATTCACAATATCTTCACACACACACACACACACACACACACACACACACACACACACACACACACACACACACACACACACACACACACACACACACACACACACACACACACACCCAATTCCAAAAAGGTTGGGACAGTGTGTAAAATGTAAATAAAAACAGAAAGCAATTATTTGAAAGCATGAGGACAATTAGGTTTATAGCTAAACATCTTTACATTCATCAGGCACACACCTGAGAAGAGTGTATGGGTGGAATCTGTGGTGCAATCAGGATGAGATGCAGCAGGCTGTTCTGACGTTCCTTGCAGTGGTTCTGGGCCTATACATATATAGAGAACACACAAGAGCAAATATATTGGCTGGATTAGAAATGGCACGACAGTCATTTTTACATTCAATTATTTATCATCACATCAGGAACATCTATTGACATATTGTACTCACCAGAACAAACAGACACAGTGGTCAGTGGCAGGGTGGAATCAGTGGTCATCTCATCAGGATGAGCAGCTTGCTGTTCTGACGTTCCTTCATGTGGTTCTAGGTCTATAAATATAGAAAGAACACACAAGAGCAAATATATTGACTGGATTTCACATTCAATTATTTATCATCAGGAACATCTATTGACACATTGCACTCACCTGAAGAAGCCGGCACAGCTGAGGTGCATGGCGGTTCCTTGTCAACTGATGCAGCAGATGGTCCCAGATATTTTAAAAGTGAATCTAAAATGATATAACAAAATGTGTATTATCAACATTGAATAATTTCCATTTGTTAAATGTAGCTATTATTTAGTTAGTAAGCATTAGGACAGCCTGACAGGTCTGATTCAACTAATCAAGAGCTATGCCTATCTTATTAGAACAGTTGAATCAGGTGTGTTAGTTCTCGGTTGGAACGAAAACATTCAACAGGACTGGAGTTGAGAACCACTGAGCTAGTTAGCTAACGTTAGCGCACATTATGACAGGGTTGAATTTGGCAAATGTTTGACTCGGATAGTCAATGTGCTTTCTGAGGTAAACTTAACGTTAGCTAACGTTACCAACTAACTAACATTCCACCACACTGGCTAGCTCGCTACACCAAAACTAACATTGTTATTATTACTAATATTTCTATTTCATGACACAAAGAAAATAGCCTTATGACAGTTTCGACTGAATGGCAATAACAAACGCTGGCTAGCTAACGTTGGCTTGGCTAACTAGCAAGATTACATGATCCATTCGCTAATGTTGACAATACAATCAAAATTGCATACCTTTCACCTTGGCACGTTTCTCTTCTTCTTCTTTTCTTCTGTTTTTATACTGCGCCCCAGATGGCTTTTGCCTCTTCATAGTTCTCTAACGTTAGTCTTTCTTTCCTCAACGCTCAATTTTATAAACACTTGACCGATACCCATCAATGCACAGCGCTCTAGCATGTTCTGACTGTGAACACCTAAAGCCGAGGCTCTTAGACCGACCGACCGTTTTAGATTTTTGGCTCATTTTCCCTTATGTTAGAATTTTTTTTTTTATGTAAGAATAATGGTTGCAGATATAGAGGGGGGGCGCCAAAACTGCGCCAAGCAAAAAAAAAAAAAAAAACATTTTTTTTTTTTTTTGTTGCAATTTTTGGCGCCCCCCTCTGGGTGGCGCTCTAGGCAACCGCCTATATTGCCTGTAGGAAGCTCCGCCCCTGCTTACAACTAAAGACACAGCCACGTAAAAACTGCGGCATGTGTACGGCTCCTTATGGGTACTGCAATTTGTGAAGTCCCGGCCCGGAGCCGCGTTCTGGTGCTCTCCGTTAGAACTACACTCCTGTCAGACGAGACATATACCACGTGATGACACGTTAGGCTCGTGTTGTGTTCAAGGACCCTGAACTTGGCCAAGAAAAACAAGCTTGTTTAATTATTTTGCGGTCTAGATTTCTTGAATTTTTTTCTTTTTTGCGTGTGTTTATAAATTACCTCGAGGGCCGTACCAAATGGTCTCGCGGGCCGTATACGGCCCGGAGGCCAGAGGTTCCCCACCCCTGGTCTAAGGACAGAGGGTGTCGTATTGTCATACTGATATTCTGTACAAACTGTGAAGTCCACTGAGACTAATGTAACATTTGTGATATTGGGCTAAATAAACATTGATTGATTGATTGATTGATTGATTGATTGATTGATTGACATAATTGTTCTTTACTTGTATTTCCATTGTATGCTACTTTATACTTCTTCCACACTCAGTGAAATGTAATTTAATTGTACTCCACTTAATTTATTTAACACACATTGTTACTTCTTACATAAAGAAAGAAACACATGATATGGTTTTATGGTATGATGCTGTACTGTACTACTAATCAACCCAGAGATTTATTTTCGGGGTGCTGTGGGGTAGCTTGACGTTTCATAGAGGGTTCTCAAACATTTAGGGTTTCCCATTAATGTACCAGGCGCTACAGGGGAATTTTGTACTGCAACAATCCCCACGCATAGAACGTACCCGCAACTGTTACAATGAATGCTCGATAATCAGCTCACGGAATATAGGTGTAAGCAGGGGTAAAGTGCTATTTTTATAGGTGGTGTGTGGACCGCACATAGGGGGGTGAGGTCCACACACAAGCTCCCCCGGGAAGATTTTTGAATATTGAAGTTAAAAGCATCAATCTGGTGCACTTTGAGAGCAAAATGAAGAGATCTATGGATACATCTCTTAACACCCATTTGAAACAGAACTGTAAACAGATTTACTATTTCTTTATGGATATTTTACAAATCACTCCCTTTTAAACTTCATTCTTTTTTTAATGTCATATTATTTCTCATACCTGTTTTTAATTTATTCTCTTTTTTTTATAACTATAATGATCATATAAACGTGTGCCTCGGAAATAATTGTTTACATTAAGGGTGACCAACACGTTTGAGACCCACTGAGATAACACTGAGAGTCCTTTAGTTCACTGAGTCTCTCAGTCTGACAGGGGAGGACTCTCCTCCACTTTGTTGTTGAAAAAACTATATCCGTTAGCGTAGCTCGCTAGCACCAGAAGCTAACAACAACGATCTCCGGTACAAGTACTCTCTCTCTCTCGCTCGCGCACACACACAAAATGGCTCGTTCCACACACACACACACAGAGCCGAGCTTTAATTAAACACAGAGACCCAGACGTAATAGTACTGTACTGTATCATATTATTTTCGAATCAATAATCTTTCAAAATATGATTTTTATTTTTTATTTTTTTATATTTTAATAAGCATTTTTCCTCCTGGTTCCTCCTGTCATGCCTCTGCGCCCCCCTGGGGGGGCGTGCCCCCCACTTTGAGAACCACTGGTATAAATGCAGATATAGCATCAATGGTAATGAAACGGAGCATTCCTGTTCCTAGCAGCAAAGCTCTAAGGATTGCAGTCAATCAGGTGGTCCACAATTTTAGTCCAAACTGAAATATCTCTCCAACCATTGGATAGATGGGCATGACATTTTGTGCAGACATTTATGTTCCCCAAAAAATGAACACTACTTTTCCTGCCATTGTGACCTTGACATTTTTTGCTGATCTATTGTATGGATAGCCATGCAATTTGATGTCACCAGCAAATCAAATGTTTACTAATCTGATCAATATTTCAACATCTATTTTATATAGTGGCACCTTCATTAGATTATAATGTAAGTAAGACACTAGAACATTGTGAACATGGGAAACACTAAACCTGATTAACATTAACCTGTTACCTTTATTTAGCATGCTAATTTTAATGTTTAGCTAACACATGCAGAGAACAGTAAGCTAGAGAATTATTTTATTTAACATTATTAAGGCGTACAAGTTGTCTCTTTCCATATCTCTCCTTTACTTCCATCCAAACTAAGTTAATTTTCTTTTTTTTCATTGCTGTCTTCTTCCCTCTCGACCCCTCCGCGATACCCATCAATCCTTAACTGTTGAGGGACACACTCATTTCACAGGTCAATTAATTTTAATCAGAGTGTGTCAATTTAATCTGAGTTCAAACCGCTAGACGGACACTTTGTAAAAATCTCATTAACCTTCCCATTTCCAATCTGCTCACTTCATCAGCAGGGCAGAGCCATGACTCATTCTTTTTCAAACCAATGCTTTTTTTTCTTAGGTAAACAAACTCCTGAATTTTGAAATATCACAGGAAAAGGAGGGGGAAGGCACAACATCCTCTCACAGCACAAGTGACACTGACATTGAATTAGTGTCCTCACGTACCACAGGTGTTTTGATAGCCGTAACAAAATCAATGTGATTTCGAGATAAGGTTAAGGTTAAATGATTGCAGGATAAGGGATGACTGCAGCCAGCAGGAAGAGGGTGACATACTGTATAGAAAGCACAACAAAGGGGACATGTAATGTTAGATAATGCAAAAAATGGTGATGTAGATTAAACGGCAAGAAATAAAACAAGACATAATTTCTTCGTCAGACCAACAGTAAACGACTATAGAAGAGTCCACACTACAAATAAAAAAGATGTTCCTATAACGCATAAATTCTGATACCATCCATCCATCCATCCATCTTCTCCCGCTTATCCGTGGTCGGGTCGCGGAGGTAGCAGTTCCAGCAGAGAGCCCCAAACTTTCTTTTCCCCGGCCACATCAACCAGGTCTGACTGGGGGATCCCAAGGCGCTCCCAGGCCAGCGAAGAGATATAATCCCTCCACCTGGTCCGAGGTCTACCCCTTGGTCTCTTCCCAGCTGGACGTGCCTGGAACACCTCCCTTGGGCCGAGGCGCCCAGGTGGCATCCTAACTAGGTGCCCGAACCACCTCAACTGGCTCCTTTCGACGCGAAGGAGGAGTGGTTCAACTCCGAGTCCCTCCCCGATGACCGAACTTCTCACCTTATCCCTAAGGGAGACACCAGCCACCCTGCGGAGAAAACCCATCTCGGCCGCTTGTACCCGCGATCTCGTTCTTTCGGTCATGACCCATCCTTCATGACCATAGGTGAGGGTAGGAACGAAAATGGCGCGGTAGACAGAGAGCTTTGCCTTCTGGCTCAGCTCCCTTTTCGTCACAACGGTGCGGTAAAGCGACTGCAGTACCGCTCCCGCTGCTCCGATTCTCCGACCCATCTCACGCTCCATTGTTCCCTCACTCGAGAACAAGACCCCGAGATACTTGAACTCCTTCACTTGGGGTAAGGACTCATTCCCTACTTGGAGTGGACAGTCCATCGGTTTCCTGCTGAGAACCATGGCCTCAGATTTGGAGGTGCTGATCCTCATCCCAGCCGCTTCACACTCGGTTGCGAACCGATCCAGTGAGTGCTGAAGGTCGCAGACCGATGAAGCCATCAGAACCACATCATCTGCAAAAAGCAGTGGTGCAAATTCTGATACTGCCACAGCTAAAATATTGGTTTGAGCCCTTATATATATAATATGTTTTACATTATTTTACAATGACAACTATGTTCTTCTGCAATAAAACATGTTTGATAGCTGACAGGTACAAACAAGATACTTCAACGGCCGAAAAACATTTCCACTAGGAGAAACGCGTTGCAGACACATTCAAATGAAGAAACATCTTTAGCAACTTGACAACACATGCGCAGCATTTAAAATGCTGCCAATAAAGAACGCCACAAGAAGCTCAAAACATAATGGTTTTTAAGAATGTGATTGCATGGTTCCTTCCGATATTATTGAAGGTCTGCTGTGAGCTAGCTAGCTAAACAATTTATTTACTGACAAAAAACTTAGAATTATGAAACAGGTTATCTTTGCTAACATTGATAGATTTGTGTTAGTAAAGCCTGCGCATGTTTCATCAAGATGGGGAATGTTTTTAAGTGCTGCGCACGTGTTATCAGGTAAAGTCGGTAAACATGTTTTTTCATATGCATGTGTTTTGGCACATTAGTGTTTTTATATTTGCATCGTTGCTCAAGCTGCAGTGCATTTCTCCTCATGGAAATGTTTTGGGCGTTTGCACCTATCTGCCACCGTAGGCATGCACAATTTACAGTAAACTAAGTCCTCTAATGAGAAGAACGTGAACAGAAAACTGTGGGGAAAATGTCGATTAAGTGCTGATTATACTGTTCACCAGCACCTCTCAAAATCAGTAAAAAATTATAATTCTTAATTAAACTGCTTAACTAAAGTATTATCCTGAAAACTGTTAAAAAAATCAAAAATCCATTTTATTTCATTTTTGTTATTTAAAGTATGAACGCAGCAATTAGAGCAGAGCAGATGTGCATGTGTGAATAATTAGCTCTTAATCATTATCCCATATAGAGACAAATAGACATATATAGTTATACGCATGATCACACAATATAGCAGCTTTCACTTAATGGTTTGTAAAATCGATACCAGACTATAAAATGAAACACTGAAAAATAATGTTTTAATATGCTGAATCTTCATGCACATAGGTAACATCTCCTCAGTCGAGGGTACACGCTTTGACTCCTGTTTAGTGCTTTTTTTCCCTAGCCGTTGTAATGTGCTCGACAGACCAAAGCAAGCGCGTCCGACCACTATGGCCTGTATTCATTATTTGGACTTGGGTGTCATAAAGAACTGATAAGATGCAAGCTCATTTGCATGTGAGGCCGAGACACCCTTCAGAAACCACGGAGCCGTGCAGGCTTTAGTCAACACTGGCCTTTCATCTCTATCTCTTTTACTCCCCCATTCTCTTTATTCACACGGGCACTCGCCTGCACCGCCAGGCGCAAATGAATAACAGGCACGCGCTGCAAGAAATGACAAGGTTGGCACGAGATTGAATTTCCTACCAAAGCTTATCAGCCTTGTTTTTAGATAGTTTCAGTCAATGCGCTCTCCTGAAGGCTCCAGAACATAATGTGAATTGTTTCAGGGCATTATGCTTCAAAAAAGAGAAACTGCCTTCGAGTTTTTTGTTAGTAGACTTTACGATTATTCCGTAAGAGAGGTAATTGAAAGTGCAACTAGAGGAATTCAAGAGAATGAGTATAAAAATACTCCGGTGAGGATAATAATTATTTCAAAAAAATAAAAGCCATTGTCAAGCTTGTAATTTTCCAAGTGCAGGAAAATGAGGACACAAACGAACACACACGCAGCTTCCTGCTCCCTTTACCTCTCTAGCTCTTTCAGGTAAAAGGCACTCTCTGGCCTCTTTAGTATTCTGATGTGATTTGTGATTCTCTGTCAACATTGGACTTCACAGGCGGTGAGGATCAGACTCACACAGAGAGAGGCCGACCGCTTGTGGTCCTCAACGTAACTACGGGACCAGAACAAGTGATAGGTAAAGAAATATGTTGTATTGCTTTGTAGCGTCATTTCCATAATGTTGTCATCCATTATAATATAAATCTAAGGCTCTCAGTGTCAAAAACCAAAAAGTTGACATCCATTAACAGTGAGGAATTGCCCTGAGAATTACATTTCAGCACATTTAGCGGCTACCCTATGTTATGTAGCATTATTCTTTAATAGTCGACCAATTCCGGCAGTGGCTCAGTCAGTAGGGGCTTGTACTGTGAGCCGTAGGTTCAAGTCCCCGACCAGACCTAAATATGGAATGTGGACTTCTACTTGGAGAGGTCCCTGTTCACCTCCTGCCCTGCCGTGGTGCCCTTGAGCAAGCCACCGGACATCCCCCTTCCCCCCTCACTCCCATCGCTCCCCGGGTGCTGTACAATAGCTGCCCACTGCTCCTACTACTAGTCTCCTCGTATTAGGATGGGTTAAAAGCAGAGAACAAATGTCACTGTGTGTGCTGTGTGCTCTGCATGTGTGACCATTAAAGAGGGTTTCATCCCTCCAATTCTATTAATTCCAAAATGTGTTGTCATCATTATTCACGTGATACAAACACAGGGGAATAGAGGGTCCAGGCAAAAAAAATCCTTATTATTCTTTTAAATGGCGCAGTTTTGAACAGGTGCTTATAATGTGAATAAAAACTAAACAACTTGTTTTTAGTTCAGGCAACAGATTACCTGACTTCCCTTTGGCTCTTTCTCATAATTGGATGGCCACTAGAGGATCACAATTTTGTATTTGTATCAGTATCAACCATGTCAAGTAAGCCCTTCTAAACCTAGTAGTAGGTCTAGCAGGCCCCTTGTCTGGCTCCCTATACAGTAGAACACAGGATAGAATTTAAAATTCTTCTTCTCGCCTACAAAGCCCTTAATGGGCAGGCGCCATCCTACCTTAAAGAACTCATTATACCCTACTGTCCTACTAGGGCATTGCGTTCCAAGAATGCAGGGTTGTTGGTTGTTCCTGGAGTCTCTAAAAGTACAATGGGAGCCAGAGCCTTTTCTTATCAAGCTCCACATTTGTGGAATCAGCTTCCAGTTTGTGTTCGGGCGGCAAACACCCTATCCGTTTTTAAGAGTACGGTTAAGACCTTCTTTTTGATAAAGCTTATAGTGATCAAATAAAATAATTAGGGCCGGGACTCGATTAAAAAAATTAATCTAATTCATTAGAGGCTTTGTAATTAATTAATCTAAATTAATCGCATTTTTAATCACATATAAATATTTGACCTGAGAACAGTGAGAAGCAATTTTTTTCACATGGATTTTATTATACCATTGAATAATGACTGAATACATAAGCTTAAGCAACAAAACATTGTTTATTTTTTTTTCAAGGTGGTACTTAACCAAGACCAACAGAAAAGTGCAATTTTTGCCATAAAGTGTAGCAATAGTATATTTAGGAATATAGTACATTTCAGAGATTCAGGTTGCCTATAGGTAGTCAGTGCAATCCAGTGAGCCAGGGAGTTGGTTATTTTTTCAGACGTGGACTTAGTTATCCTGGCCCTGAAACCAGTCATCTGGTTGAGTGTGGGTTGGGTGTGGGTCCTTGTACTCAGAGTCGGGCTAACGTCCACGCTAGCTTCCACGCTAGCTGCTATATGTTTTGCATTGAGGTGATACTTGAGGCTTGATGTGCTGCGGTGATATGCGAATTCCTTTTTGCATAATTTGCAAACAACCGTGCTCTTATCGACGCTTCCTTCCGTCCGTTTTTTAAAACAAAATGTCCCATCCACGGGGCCAACCAAAGCGGTCTCATCAGCTTCTTCGTTCATGTTTGACTATTGTTCACTGTGGTTTGTTGTTGTCTGAAGTCATGAACATTAGTTGGTGCTCCAGTATAATCGGTAGCCTACGCCTGAAACTCATCCAGTGAGAAACGTTCCGCGGTGCAAAAATAAGTGCGATTAAAATGCGTTAATTTTTGTGTAATTAATTAATCTTAATTAACGCGTTAAATTCCCGGCCCTAAAAATAATCTAATAAGAATGCATTGACGTAGATACGTTGTTCCTCTTCACCTATACAGTTTAGTTCTTACTCTCTCACTTAAATCCTAAAAACTTAGATCTTATATTTAAAATGTTATCCAAAACCTTTCCCCTCTCTGACCTCTCGAGGTTCTATTAGAGGGTAACAGGTTGCAGAGAGGCCTAACCCGGCCGGGGAGTGTGGAACGTAGTCACAGACCTACTCCTCACCTCTGACCAATTCCAATTAAGGTTCCAGTGGGGACCTTTCTCCCTGCGTGTGCCTCTCCACCTCTGCTTCTTACTTCTTACTTGCTACCCTTTTCCCTCAACCTATCAGGGGTCGGCAACCCGCGGCCCTCGAGCCGTATGTGGCCCTTTAAGCCCTCTGTTCTGGCTCCCTTGAGCCTAGACAAAAATAAGAAGGAAATCAAATAAAACTATTTGTAGTACTATTTATATTTTCTTGCACGGTTGAAAATGTTTCGTATCTTGTATTTTGAGGTGATACTGTGACACATAAATAAAAAACAAAACGGTTTTAATTAGGTCAACTAAAATATGCGTCACATCCTGCTACGGTCCCGTGCTAGCGCCTTTTCTTGGAGGCGAATAACCTGACCCCCAGCTCCATGAACGAACTATGGATAAATCAAAGAAAAGGAAAGTACCGGAGGAACACAGAGGATTTAATTCTGCGTGGACAGAGTTATATGTTTTCACAGCAAACGATGCTGGTTTACCGGTATGTTTGATATGTGGAGAGAAGTTGTCAAAGGTGCTGCAGCCTTTACGTATCGAGGAGAAAAACGGAAAAGGAAGACAGCTGACGATCTTCAGTCATAATTCAATGGGGTATGTCATTTATTTCAGAAAACACTTTTTGTTATATTCCATGGAATGCTCTTAACGTCCCGATAGCAATGAATATATGAAATGCTTTGACAATAAATACATAAACAAATTAATCTCTGGAAGCCGTAGCGCTGTAAAAAGCACGACCAATCATTTTAGCCGGCCCGGCTAAAATAACTGGATGGCCTACCTGCCTGTCAGCCTTCCATCTGTGCACAAACTTATCTCGTGCCCTCATTGGTCATGTGCACGTGTTGGAGGGGCTCTGTAAGGAAGTCTGAAGGAAGAGGCAGATTTTTTCCGGTTGTGTATTTTCAAATTCTAGCGCACTCGAGCTGGTTTCTCCCTCCATTCTTACCTACCCTACCTTTAACTTTTTTTAGGATGCAGCTATATGTTTTATTTATTTCAAAGTGGGCCCATTTTAATTATATATTTTTTCCTTCAAATGTGCAGAGGACTCCCCAAGTGCTGTGTTTAATTTATTTTAAAGTAGGCCTGTGTATTACTTTTAATTCTCCTTATATGTGTTATTTGTTTCTTCTTTGAACAGTTTTATATAATGTAATAAATAGCCTAATAAATGAAAAAAAAACTGTAGTTTTTGTCTGATATAACAATAAATACAACTTTATAAGCTATCAAGCTCTGAAATATGTTTTGCAGCTGCAGACACATTTCTTTTTGGGAAAAATTAGCAAAATGTCTCTTTTGGTCAAAAAGGTTGCAGACCCCTGACCTATCCTAAGGTAGTGCATGTACGTAGACACGTTAGTTTAGCTAATATAGGCTTGGATTGTCGGGGGACACACCTTACTTTGTCTTTCTGTCATGTTCCGATTAACCCAGCTTCCCCCAAATCTCTTTTTTGTGTCTACATATACTCCGGGATCCTGAGTCGAGGCTAATCCTGTTGCTGTGGTCGTGTGTCCTGGATCCTCTATCCTGAGTACTGGATCTGAGTCCTGGATCTGAGTCCTGGACTTCGAGTCTTGGCTGAACCTGTCTCTGCGGTCCTGCCTGACTCTCACCATACTACTTCCCTGATGGCTCCCACAGGATTGCTGACATCCTCGTGGATTCATCTTATTATTATAAACACATGCATTTCCAAACATTTGGTCTACCTATGCTGTAAAATGTATTATCTCTTTGATTTACACATGGCATCTATTGCACGTCTGTCCGTCCTGGGAGAGGGATCCCTCCTCTGTTGCTCTCCCTGAGGTTTCTCCCATGTTCCCCTTTAAACTGTGGAGTTTCCCCGGAAGTTTTTCCTTGTACGATGTGAGGGTCTAAGGACAGAGGGTGTCGTATTGTCATACTGATATTCTGTACAAACTGTGAAGTCCACTCAGACAAATGTAACATTTGTGATATTGGGCTATATAAATAAACATTGATTGATTGATTGATTTATTGATTTATTGATTGTCAACCATATGTATGAGGCTGATAACCACTCATAACATCTATCCAATATTATGATAACATTTGTTGCGGTTGACAAAACAAAAGAGTCAGAGACAAGTTACAGCAGAGGACTGGACTACAGATAAAGTATGTTCAGTTTTCACCACTAGGCTGGCAAGACCACTTTTACTTATAGCCCCTTTTACATTCATCTCACATCCAGTTTGCTTCTGGATATGATTCAGCTGGAGTACATTTATGGCTGACATTAAAATGCGACAGCGGTATACACAGCGAAATTGAATTTCTCTGTCCCTCGCCCAGATGCAGATTGTGTCCTTTACGTCCTTCAAAACTGGCAGTAAACATCTCATCCTGCTTGTTGTTCCCCTGTAAGTGTCCCATTTTTTACAAGTATTTTACAATCAGAGACGTCTGTTGGCAGTTTGATTTGTTTTATGTGTATTGGCTTTATGTGGAGTGGAGTTGCTTTACACTGCAGGTTATCTGGGAAGGGGAGATGACATCCTGTACATGCACATATCTTGCACGATGAAATACATTTAAACATGCTGGTGCAGTAGTATCCTGATAGCAATATTGCTGATAAGTAATAGAGCTTATGGCCAAATGCAGGACATCTCAAATGGTTTTACAAATGCCTCAAACCTGTAATGGAGGGGGTGGGGGATTTAATGGCCGGGACTCTGATTTCAAGCGTCCTCCAGCAATCCCTGTTGTGGTCATGCATTCAAAGAAGATTATAAATACTTAAACACAGTCTTTACCACTCAGTGCAAACTCCCAGCTGTAAGATCTGTGGTCATGCTGGCATCTCAGATCTGTTTCCATTGGTCCAAACAAAACTTGTATTTATCCAAATATAGCCTACTTATTCGTTATTCCATTTCTTGTTGGTTATTATATGCAGGCTGTAGGCCTACCCCCTAACTGAATGGCCGTATAGGTTGTCTGTGCAAAAAAACTTGATATGACCGTTATTCACACAATTCACAATTATTATTAGACTATAGCGGCTATAGTAATTATGCCAGACAAAGGAAGAAGTCATGTGACATGAAGAGCGACAGCCGCTTATGGAGGAGATTGGGATCTATGGTTAAATAATAGGACCTTCAACAAGGATGCCCTTATTTGGCCCTTAAGTACACAATATCATTTAGGTACAAACCTTATTTACATAACAAACATACTTATTTTATCCCAAACAATGATAATTGCCCAAAACTAAGTCGTTTTATTTCAATTCCAAACGTTATGTGTTTTAAACTTGCGCTCAAGTTTCACAACTATCATATAGCCTATGACATTTTGACAGGAGAACCTATTGTGTCATTTTTTAATAACAACGTGTTGATTAGATTGATACACTGTCTGAATACAAAATATGGAGCTTGAGCCATGGCTAGAGCCAATGAGCAATTAGCTTAGCATACAGACTGGAGCAGGCGGAACAGCTAGCTTGACTCTGTCAAAGGCTTAAAGAAAACCTACCTTCCAGTAACTTTGTATAGGACTAATCAACACTAAATGTCTAATTTAATCCACACAGAGACAGAACATTTGAATAATAAACATTGTGATGTGCTCGTAGGACAAAAGACAAGCTACAGTAGCTGTTACCGAGTGCTTTTAGCCTTTATGCTAAGTTAAAGCTAACCGCCTGCTGCCTCAAGCTACATGTCTAGTGTACAGACATGAGTGGTAGGCTATCTATCTCATCTTATTTTCAGCAAGAAAGCTAATTAGCATGTTTCCTGATTTTTAGTCCAAGTTGTACTTTAGGTAAGTGTAAGCCACCATGGACTTTAACAGTGTCCTCGTATTTGATTAAAAAAAAACTGTTCAGGAAACCATTACAACCCAGTCTCACTGCATTTCGTGTTATAGTCACACAATTAATTTAATCTATTGATTTGTGTTCACCAACACGATTTTCACATTTTTTTCGTGTCACACAGAAGGATTTTCTTTTTTGCCGTCGTTTTTTCTGCCTGTCGGATTTAAGTTATATGACTGCCTTGATAGACATTTCGCGTTCAGTTTTCTATGTTTTTTCTCACTCTGACTTGTTTACTGTATTACTTGAAAAAGCTCTGATGAAATTATCTCAACGTGTTCTTGTATATAATCTGCATTGTCAAAAGGGATTTCCCAAAGGATTTGAGCATATTTTGGAGACAGAAGAGTAGATTTTCCCTGTGCTCAGCTTGATTGAAAAGCGTTTCTATTCACTCACCCTCTGCTTTCCTTGTTCTTTAATTGGCAGGAATTAATCTTTTAACCCCAAATTTAGATTAAATATTCGAGGGCGCTAACATGTATTGCAAACATTTCTCAACAGCTAATCCCGCTATCAGATCTCTGTTGTATGAATGTGTGTGAAAGCATTTGAGTGAGGGAAAGATAAAGGGAATCTAAACGGGAACAAGTGTGTGCAACTCATACAGTACATGTGGATGTTCATGTGGTTTTTTGTGTGAAAATTTAATTAAATGCAAAGCTTCAGGGACTTGATCCTGTGTGTGAGCGCTAAGAATGAGCGATGGAGGGATTAATCAGAAGAGAATAATTCTGTGTTGTGAACAATTCATAAAAAAATTTGAGATAATGACAGATTTGATTTTCAAGCGTCACTTATTATGACTATAGCTCGCCTCTTGAAGCAGTCAGTAAAGGCAGGGGAAAAGAAGACTGCAAAATAGTAGTAGTCTTTTTGCTGAGATATAATATCTGAGTGGAAGCATGCTTCCTTATGGAAGGTGATCATTTGGTGCGTGTAGAACAAAAAAAAATAGGCCCTGTGGGGGAAACTTCTGTAGCAATGGAGGAGTCAGGACTGAAAGGAGACACGAGGAGAGCTGGAGCTTTGATTTCAAACACTGATGGTTTATTTGGAGTATCGGCCGGAGAATTCACGAGAAAAGTCAAGAGATGGTCAAGAGCCAGAGGTCTGACTACACGGGAGTTGCCACAATCAATTCTGAAGAACTCTTCTGCAGCTCGAGGTTTTAACTAGTTCGGAGTGTAATAATCAACATTCTTCATCAGTGAGACTAAACAATTATGGACCCTGAATCTAACTAGAGCTCTCGTCCATAGAAAATAATGCGCGCCATGGAACCTACGTCCCTGAACAGTAAACTACCTCATGGCGGCTTGTGCTCTGTCATAGACTGGCAAAAATAATGCGCCCAAGCTGCTCCTCCTTAAGAGAGATAGCAGCAATACCCAAGGCAGTAGAACTATGCCGTGGGAAAAGAGACAGTAAAGAGAGAAAAGGATGAACTGGGTCGAAGGTTGAATACCGAAGCAAATTATTCCCTAACAGTCCCTATAAAACTGCTTATTATAAGGTCTGTGGATGATGACCTTGACTTCTGGAAAAGGACATTGCATTTGAGTGGTTCAAATATATTGTTTAGGCACTATTAGCAACCTAAGTCGCGTGCCATCCAGTTTCATTACTTTGAGAAAAAGCAGAAGTCTTTATGGCCAATGTCTCCATCACATAGCAACTGATATAAAAAATATATATATATTATAATATATCACTGCAGGTAATACAACAACATGATGAGCTTGAACCTCTGTATTTGTGTCAGTCGGCTGTTGAAATTGTAAAGTCACAACTTTAAACATGTCTTATTCTGAAGAGGCAATTGAAATAGAAGCTGCGTTTGGTGGCTTTGTGACTTTAAATCGGCTTTCCACTCACTATTCACAGGGGGTGACCAGATTAATGAAATAGATGAATTGTAATGCCTTTAAGGAGCTGCTAATCCACCTAAAATATATTCATCAGTTTCATTGGAGACTTTTTTGTATCACATCTTGTTCTAGATTGTGTTTCAGAGGATGTTCAACCCAGCTCATAAAAGTGTGTGTGTTTGTGCGTCTGTCTGTCTGTCTGTCTGTCTGTCTGTCTGTCTGTCTGTCTGTCTGTCTGTCTGTCTGTCTGTCTGTCTGTGTGTGTGTGTGTGTGTGTGTGTGTGTGTGTGTGTGTGTGTGTGTGTGTGTGTGTGTGTGTGTGTGTGTGTGTGTGTGTGTGTGTGTGTGTGTGTGTGTGTGTGTGTGTGTGTGTGTGTGTGTGTGTGTGTGTGTGTGTGTGTGTGTGTGTGTGTGTAGGCTGCTACTAAAAGGTAAAAGGCACCCCTGGTTTGCTATCACCCAAAGGCGTGGGCCACCGCAGCAGCCATCACATTCAGAATCAGAAACGGGTTTATTGCCAGGTAGGTTCACACATACGAGGAATGTGTCATGGTGCATACATAAAGTATAAAACAAAAACTCTCCATATAAAACAAAAAAAATTAAGGACACTGTAATCAAATATAGTTAGATAGCAATAAAATAAAGCAGTAATTTACAGCAAAATAGAATGCAGTGAATTATAGAATATGAAATATGAAATAAGAAATATGTGCAGTAAGCAGTATTTGAACATTGTGTGCATTAATGTAATGCATATAGAGTTTACATTGTGGCTGAGGTAAAGTGTCAGTGGGGGGGCCGGGCCTTGTTTAAGAGGCCGGTAGCGGAGGAGAAGAAACTGTTCAGGTGTCGAGAGGTTTTGGTTCTGATGGAGCGCAGCCTCCTGCCAGAGGGGAGGGGGGTGAACAGTTTGTGTCCAGGTTGGGAGGGGTCGGCCACTATCTTCCCTGCCTGCCTCAGGGTCCTGGAGGCGTGCAGGTCGTGGAGGGATGGCAGATTGCAGCTGATCACCTTCTCTGCAGAGCGGATGACACGCTGCAGCCTGCCCTTATCCTTGGCTGTGGCTGCGGCGTACCAGATGGTGATGGAGGAGGTGAGGATGGACTCGATGATGGAGGTGTAGAAGTTCACCATCATTGTCTTTGGCAGGTTGAATTTCTTCAGCTGCCTCAGGAAGAACATCCTCTGTTCATCAGAAAAGCTGTCCTCATCAAAAAAGCTGCTTTTTTGATGAGGGAGCAGATGTTCTACTCCCATTTGAGGTCCTGGGCGATGATGGTGCCCAGGAAGCGGAAAGACTCCACAGCAGTTACTGGGGGAGTCATTCGATAGAATTAATGTACTTTCCCCTACTCTCTATATCTCATGCCACTCTGCACCTACACTATTGCTTGTTCTCCCTCTCTCCTTCTCTCCCCTCCCACATACTTGTATCTCTTAAGTGTAGTGTGTCCTGCCTTTTATTTGCCCCTCCCCCTCCCTCTCTACCATGTTACAGCTGTCCCATAGAAGCCTCCTGCGTCCATCTGAATCAGGTTTATGTACAAGACAATGGAGAGGAAAGCTTGTAGGCACTTGCCAGCTTCCTTGAAAGCATTTACAGAAAAATAGGCTTGATTGTGTCCATGCTCCTTTTTATCAGTAAAGCACCATGCTGCCACCCATCCATCTATCCGTTATCGCCCAATGCATTGTTTTAGCACAATGCAAAAAAGTGAATTTTCCTTATTCAATCCTTCCAATTAGTGCTTGTTTGAGTTAACATCTAACTTATTAAAAGAGCAATATAAGAGTGTGAACAATTTCTTTGGGATGTAGTAGTAGATGAAAATGTAATGCTGCTTTCAGTGCTTTGACCTCATACAGGAAATGCCCTCAATATGACTTAAAATGACACTATAAGTACTATAATCTGCTTTTCCCATATCTTACCACATTCTGGGTTTCACAGTAAAGCAAATATTGCATACAAACAAATAACACCCACTCTCCACTACCTTCAAAGCGTGAAATGAAAGGAACTACAGTAAAATAGTTTACAGTGCCGTATATATTAAAGGTGGGGTAGATAATTTTGGAGAAACCAGCTTGTAGACCATCCAGTTATTTTAGCCGGGCCGGCTAAAATGATTGATCGTGCTTTTTAAAATACTCCTATTTACAGATGACATTTTTTTTACTGGATTTGTTGTCAAAGCACTTAAGATATTCATTGCTATTGGGATGTTAAGAGCATTCCATGGAATATAACAAAAAGTGTATCTCGAGCCGGTTTCTCAAACTTACCTACCCCGCCTTTAAGTAGCATAAGGCATGCTAGCTTAATAATGAACACATAAATACATATTGAAATGAATCTGGAACTAAATAAAGAAATCTATATATATATATATATATATACGATGCAAATGCAAATAAATGAGTAAGTAAAGTTTAGTGAAAAATTAAAGACATATATTTTGAAGAGGCATTCTAACCCATTTTATGACTAACATCTCTTTTGCAGAGACATATTTTGTGATTCATGCCCCTTTCGTTTGAATATAACGATTAAATGTGGAATTATCAAACGAATGTCCCCTTGAAAAATAACAATTAATTAATGTAGACTTTAATTTAAATTAAATGATTAACTATTTTTAGTCATTTCTATATTTATTTATTTTTTATTATTTCTGTATGTATAATTGACATGCATTTTTGTATTTGATTTTGATAAATATTTATTCATTTAATTTTGGTTTGAAAAAAATGTCTGTTGTTTCCAATTAGAGCTGGCCTTGATCTTTACCTGTGTGTAAACTCAGCCAGTGGCATATGGTTTCTGAAACGCCTGCTTTTCTTCTCCCATATACTGTAGGTGTAATTGGACATTTCTATGAACCTTCACAAACAGACAATTTATTTAACACTACGGGCAGAAAACAATGACCGCTGTGAGGTGGAGGTTTCCAAATGGAGGTATGTATTATGTTTCCATCCATCCTTTTTCTAAAAAGGTAGACTGACATTTCAGTCACAGGTCCACTTTGAACTGTGTGAGAAAATGCTGAACACACACAACTCGATGGATGGTCGGAAATCTCTTAGCAATTTATAAGCAGGTAAAAAAAGGGAGCAGTCGCAATACAATCAACAGTCTCTTCACGCATAACAACTAAAGGGGTCAAGCACCATTTTTTTTAAATTCAGATGGTTAAGACTATTACTTTTTCAAAATGTTGTTACCTTCAACTTTTTCAAATTATATAGTTGCCGTGCAAGGAGGATGATCTGGTAGAGAGGCTAGCTGCTTGCTCATGTCTAGAATAGAGTGGTGCAAGAGTCCTAAACCCGGATTTGAGTCAGATTTTAGCACCTAAGATTCCATCGCCTCAAATGAATTCATCATTCATCATTTTGAATGTGTATGTAATTTTGAATGGTTAACAGAAGCTTCAATGATGTTGTCCTACGACAGAAAGTAAGGCAGTAAATATGTGTCACAAAAACGGTAGTTGCTAACACTACTAAACGTCATCATGTAAAACATTAGCCACAGTTAGCTTAGCAGTGGAGACGCACGCACAGATGTAGTTTAGTTATTGCATATTATGTTAGCTTTTTACTCCTGACTAATGAAGCTCAGCGCAAGTTCAGGCAGGAAGACCTATCACTTCGTATTGCACGTCATGGCAATACTCGCTCCCTTCACTAAATGATAGGGAGCGCCATTCCTCAGCTAACCTATCACTTCCCTCCATTCACAAGCCTAATTATTGCACCTGTTAATCCCTCTATATATGCTCTCCCCTTTTCCATCAGCTGTCTTCCAGGTGTCAACGCACAACCCTCCTCCACCCCTTCGCCTCCTGCTTCCAACTCAGGGCCAAGCTTAACCTTCTCCCTTCCAACCGGACCTAACCACTTATCACCACCACCAGTGTCTAGACCCAGGGGTTCATCGGAAACGGTTCTTTCCCTTCCCGAATGATATCCTACAAAACCTGGGCCTAATCGCCAAACACCATTTCATTCACTTGTTATAAACTGTCATCATTATGTTTCATTTATATAATGTGACCCATAATAAACATGTATTTCATACATCACGTCTCTCCTGATTGAATTGCATTTTACTTCAAAAATCACAAAATGGTGTTCATATGTTGAGACTACTGTGTTGAACAAAAAAAAAAAAGTGTAATTAACATGTTTGCCACAGATCTGGCAATATCCCGAAATCCAATTGAGAAGTCCCATTTCTTTTTGAAGAGGGAGCCCTTGTGATGCTAACTTCCGGGTTGGCCTTCAAAAATACGTAATCACTGCACAACTCTATACCATTATACTCCTGACACATACAACTTGTTAACTCTTTAGTGTCGCGGAAATCCCGATAAGTACCTTATCTTGATCATTGTGATGTGATTTGGAACTGAAATCTAAGAGAAGAGACAATCAGTTGATTGTACACTTGACTTAACTAGGGGGAAACGATAAGCCCAATCACTCCTCATCATCTCTCGCTTTTTCTTTTAATAAAGCATCGCCACTCTGAATTTTGAGCACACTTATGTTGGGCTCCGCCGCACGATAAAATCACCCTAACCTCCTCTGATTTAATGCAATCAGCCCTCACAGCTTGTGTGAAATTGTATTGTTCTGTTTCAAAAGAAACAGGCTATAATTCTGTGGATACGACACACACAGTGGCCCCAGAATAAGCCTGCGGGGAGATGATGAGGCGATGTCATTAAGCAGACAGTTGTGTATGAAAAGCTTTTCGGCTCCTTCAGGGATTTTGGAATGTGTTAATCATTGTGTAGAACAAAAAGGATTTGTAATAATGGAGCTTCAAGCTGCAGCAGAGGAGTTAATTCAGTGTTGATTCCTGGCTTTCCGGTGACTGCACTTCGCTTGTTTGTATAGAAATATACAGGGCCTCATGCAGATTTTAGTATATTTTGTATCTTAGAAGAAAATTAAGAGATAATATAAGAGAAATTGAAGAGAATGTCGCTGCATGAGGCTCAAATTGTCCCTTAAATTAAAGATTGTTCCTTGCCTGTCTTAATTTAAAGAATGTCCTATTAATCATATACTGAGATGATTTAGGGCCATTAAAGGAATAGTTTGATATTGTGGAAAATATAAGGCTCATTTCATATCTTGATTATATAAAAGAAATGTAAGAGAATGTTGCTTTAGGGGCCCAATTTGGTTACTTATGTTATATGTTGGTGCCTTGCTGTCTTTAATTTAAAGTATGCCTTGTTAATTGTATTCTGAGACAATTTGGGTCAGGAATAGTTTGACATTTTGGAGAGACAGTCTTATTCAATATCTTGCAGAGAGAGGACAAGCACTTCAAATTTAACCCAATGGCTGCGTAGGAAAAATGATGTATTGAACATGTCAAGATGGGATTTTCACTTGAGGTTTCCCTGCAGTTGTTGTCTTTTAATAGTGCGGCTTCACATGAACATGTGGCTCATGATTATTGTGTTCATGCAGCGTACATAGCAGCAAAGTTAATGTGATGAATACACATCCCATTTTTGACAACTCACAATCAAGACTCAATTAAGCAGCATTGGCAATATATAATTTGGGAAATTATGGTCTGATCTAACTTTAATTTGTATATGCAAAGAGCATATACAGTAAGTAGTTAAAGTAATTATTTGTAATCCAATTTAAGCTGTCAGCTTCATAAAAGAGTTTCTCCAGTTTGCCCAATCAAGGCTGTGTTTTAATGTAAAGCTTTGGGATTTCCATTTAAATATCTCTGTTCATCCCTTTCACTCCATTTCTCTTTCCTTTGATCAAGTGCTTTTTCCCTTGTGTTTTCTGGGTTGTCAAGCTTGACTGGCAGTGGCCCTTCCTTTTTAAATGTTGTTTCTGTGGCCCCACTGCCACAGATCACTGGCCACAGACTGGAGAGGCAACAGAGGCTTCTGCACTGCGCACCACTCATACATCTCCCAATGATGCTCATTGAAAAGGTGATTTTCTGCCTGTCTGTCTGGAGCAATATGACAGCTTGGCATATAAAGCTCTCCTGGAATGAATACAAATTGAGCCCTTAAGACTGGGATTTGTGTCTGATGAGGAAACGGTCATGTCTAACATGTATCATGAAAGGGGTTTTGGTAATTGAGCTTAAAGGATTTTGTTGCTGTAAAAAGTTGAGTTGAACAAAGTGCTGTACACCAACAACTGTATAAAAAAATTGCATAAATACATAAAAAACAGACAGGACATCAAACAAATGTAAAACACGAGACAATGAAACCAGATCAGAAGCCACAGACTGAAAAACTCCTACATGACGTAAAAACAAAACACTAGTAAGATAAAAACCCAAATTTAAATGCAGAGTGTCACCTGGCCTGTAAATGCAAGGGAAAAGAAGTGGGTTTTTAAACGACATTTAAAAAGAGGCAGAGTTGGAGCAAGTCTAACCTGGAGGGTCAATTCGTTCCATCATTTTGGAGCTTCAACAGCAAAGGCTCTGTCTCCTCGCTGCTTTAGCCTTACGAGTACAGGCGTAATATGTTCACGCCTGCCTGTCCTTGTAAGGAGGCGTGCAGCAGCATTCTGGACCAGCTGTAGGCTAGACAGGGAAACCTGGCTTACTCCAATGTTGCAGTAATCCAGTTTATGTATTACTTTCTCAAAGTCATTAAAAGAAAGGATAGGCTTGACCTTTACTAAAATTCTTAGCTGAAAAAAGCTGGATTTTACCACAGAATTGATCTGTTTGTCTAGTTTAAAATCACGATCAATCCGTACTCCCAGATGTGTTACAAGATGCTGCAGAATTTATTTAAACTGCAGACACACAGAAAGTATGAAAATAAAAAGAACTATGTCTGCATAATGGGTATGTGCATCCAGTTTGACAGCATCATTCCAAAACACAGTATAATCCGTGTATCCACCGTCCAATTGTTTTTCTTTATTAAACATGTAAACGGAAGAGCGTCTGAGAGACGTTTTTGCTTTTTGCTTTTTACGTCAAATGGTCCTTGGAGCGAGGGGCGGGGTGAAACTCACGGAAGTGATTTCAAAACAAAAGCACTCGTTTGCTAAAATCACACTTTGAATCACTACAGTATCCTGCTGAAGCAACGGTGATTATTATAAACAAGGGGGATTTAGCAATCACAACGAAAACGGCCAAGACACTTATTGAGCCCAGAAAATGAATGTTATTAAGGGCTGTAAATATAATAAGCCTCTGTCTAAAATGGACAACATTGTTAGGAGATTTAAACTATACAGCGATTCTGCACTGCGGTCCCTCAACCGTCTCTCGAGTTTGTTTTTTCAAATCAGCTGCTCTTCATTCCTGCTATATTTGACGAGTGATACAAATATTTGTTACCACAAGTTCTTAAGGAAACTGGCACTGTTGGACTCGGTTCTAGTTTGACTTCTACCAGAAATAAAATGAAGTACTTTTACTATGTACTTTGTGAGTAATCCTCTGTCAGAGTCCCCTCCATAGTACATAATGCATGTTTTCTGCTATATTTGATGAATGATAAAAAGATAATTTTACCTTAATGAAATTGATACTGTTTGACTTTGTATTAGTTAGCCTACTACTAACAATACATTGAAGTACTTTTACTGTGTATCTTTTGAAAAATCCTCTGTCAAAGTCCCCTGCTGAGAACAAAATCAAGCCACTTCTGCTAAGTTTGATGAAGGAATTCTTTTTTGTTGCCATTAGTTCTTCGTGAGATTGATCCTGTTGCACTCAGTACTACTGAAACTACCCCCACAAGTACTATGAAGTACTTACTGTGTACTTTTACAGTACTCCTCTGTCAATGTCCCCTACTGAGAACAAGAATGCATGTTTCTCTGCTATTTTGAATAAGCGTTAAAAAACCTTTCTTCATGAGACTGATATTGTTGGATAGAGTACTTTAAGAGGATGGTAGACTGCACAATGACACACTCTGTCACTTGTTGGCCTCTTATGAAGCTGCTGTCTTTTATATATGATTATTTCTCAGCCGCTAGTTCGTACCTGGCAGATTCTTCAGTCTCATCAGCCTCATCCTTCCATCAGTCCCAGTCAACGCCTCCAACACACTTCCAGTGTCTGACTCCATATGATATTGTCCTGATGCTTTAAGGGTGATGCCCCATGATCACAAAATGACCCCTCTAAAGTCTGAGCGCCAAGGATTATGTCTGTCATTAATGTTACATCACCCATTATAACAATTTGCTTTCCTTTTTCTCTTCTCTTAACTGAATAGTCCTGTCTTTAAGTATAACCCAATGTAAAGTCCTGCACCATTTTAAGGCTTCATAACAGGCCTTTTTACTGTATGTATTTGGAGAAATATCACAATCAATGGCACAGAATTGTACTTAATAAACTCTGAATCTTGTGGTGCTTGAAGAATTACAGATGTAACACTCCAGATAGGACTCACATGGGTGAGTCCCAGTCAAAAGCCCAGCGGATGCCAGTGGCTGGGGGTGTTGCCAAATTGCTAGAGGGCGTTGCCAAATGTCCCAATTGGTTCAATTACAGGATTTAACCATGAGATGGCGCTTCATTCACAAATACACAAAGACAACTGGGTGCTGTAGAACTTATTCTGTTTGCAATGTTTGCAGCTCTGCAGTTGTGATTGCTGAATACTGTAGCATTTAATCACTTATTTGTTATGGTTTTCACAGGCTACTATAATGAAAAAACATCAATATTTTAGATCAAATAAAGTATATAGTTTGCTTTATGCAGTATATTTTTTGTAATATTGTTGGGGTGTTTTTACACAGTACAGTAGATTGAAGTTAATCAATTTATACATTAAGATACGATAAGATGGACCTTTATTAATCCCCGTGGGGAAATTCAGTAGTTCAAACAGCAACAGGGTAAGAGTGAAAAACAGGATAGCACAGATTCACACAGATTAATAAAATCAAAAATAAGATGAGCGATAAAAATAATAATAATGAGAAACTATGAAATAAGAAATGAATAAAACTAAAATATAATTATCATATCATATATTATAATGTATTGTATTATTAAGTAATGTCATACATTAACCCCATTATAGCAGATGCCACATTGGATGAACACATTTATGCATCAATGATTACAACAGAGTATTTCTAAATACAAGTTGTAAAAATACAATATGTATTTAATATGAATAACATAATGATTAATTTCAGATGATAATACTTTTCAGGGTTAGGTCCGGTCTGACAGCGCTTAGCTCTCTGCTGAAGATCACTGCTGCTCTAAACAAAGTCAAAAATCCTACATCCAAACGGAATAAATATCATGAATTATTATTAATACGTTAAGTCTTGTTCATTGTTTTTCACTTTTATTAAATGTTTGATATTTCCGGCACAGACCCTTTCATACCGGCAATGCGCGATAGAAACAACAGAAAGTGCAACAGTTTAAAGAGCCTGTGACAGCATCCCAACAACTGTTGTGCAATGAAATATTGGGCTACTAGTCATCTCGAACCGTCAGTTTAAAAAAGAAGGTGCGATACCGTTCCGATAAATATCAATAATTTCGAACATTGCGGGGAAATTCCTTCGACTCATTTTGAAGTTTTGCAGGGAAGCCGGAAGTGACCTCAATGTGGGAACGCTTCATTGTGGAGAGACAGCAAGTGCATTTCGTGGCATCTGCGGGCAGTGGCAAGTACGTGGCAAGTGCATCTGCCACAGAGGCCGCTACTCCGTGGTATCTGTGGCAAGTATATGCCACAGATGTGGTATCTGTGGCAAATATATGCCACAGATGCCACAACTTGCCGTGGCAAGTATATGCCACGACTTATGTGTATTATTTACACATGCCCCTGAATCCAAAATGTTTTTAATCAAGGATGGCCATACAAAATAACCAAAGTAGTTCACATATAAATAATTTGTCAATAATTAATTCGTTTTTGAGGTTGGAAAATAATAAATGTAGATGTAACAATATCAACATATTTAGTTTATCTCAAAAGGATGTTGAACAATAATGTGAATTATTAAATATTCATGGCTTGAAGCAACAATTGATGTTTAAGGAAATCGATGTATTTCCTTACATTGTAGAGGATGCAAATAGAACATTTTTATTCAGTGGTTTGACTGAAGATATGTCCAACTTTGAAGTTGTTTGATACAATTTACGGCAGTTTACAGCAGTTTACAGCAATATCTTCCTACGACACAACACGACAAGCATGTGTATGTGGAAAGCTTGTTGTTAGCCGTACAGCTAACTGCTGAAGCGTATGCTCTTACTTGTTTTCTAAGCTAAAGGAACACATTCTTACGTTTACACTTTTGACCCCGGAGACATGGATGTTGGAGAGCTCCTGAACTATCAGGTATGCATCTTATTCTGTTCACAAATGCTTGGGAAACGCTACTTTAGCTCTCATTCTTCGGTTGCTTGCAATAGCATTGCGGTTAGCGGGCTTCTGTTTAACGCTATTTTCGGCATTTCATTTTTTGTATGTGTTTTTGTTAGTTAGTCAACCATCGGGGAATTGCTTGCTTGGAGTTAACTTGTTGTATGACGCAAGACCAACCTAACTTTAGGTCGTGTAAAACGAGATACTACGTTAGCAATTAGCATGTTAGCTGGACATAATGCTACCTCTGTGGCTACATTAATGAATGAATCGAGAGGTAAAACAGGGCTGCCAACACTCGCGCATTGAGCGTGAGAGTCACGCAATTAACCCATATCTCATGCACTCACGCCACACTTGCCTTTCCTCACGATAAGTTTTCGTCCAAAATAAATGTAAATATAAAGTGAAGGAGCAGCAAGCCGAGCGGTCTACGAAATGAGACGGTCTTCTGGCTTAGTTCAGTAAAGTTGGAACGATATTGGGAGATTCTGATTTCACGGATCAATAACTCATGAACAAAACGTTATTCAGACACAAATGACGTCTCCTAAGTACCGTGGTAAGGTTGACAACGAACTAAAATCACATTTTGATCAAAACAAGCCAATACGCATCTTCCTCCGAGCTGGACGCATTACATTGGTCTCTATCTGCAGCCGGAGAAGAAATGAGTGCTCAGGGACCGTCTGCAAAGTGCAACTCCGAAAAAAGAGAATACAATAATATTCAATCACTATTATACAGCTTATTACTACCAACTCAACACACACATCAATAGTCTCCTGTGTGTCAGCAAGGAGTTTGGAAGAATATGCTTTTGAATAATTTTGGGGAATATTTATAATGTAAAATCTTCAATACATATGGCATCATCTTAAATAACGTTACTATTATTATACAGTATATTCCTACCAAACTCACTATTTGCATTGTTGTTGTTAGCATCTGGTTAGCTTAATGGATATTAAAAGCTGTTTCTAAAACAAGGAAAGGGAGAGCTCTGTCCTGTCAGACTGAGAAAGATAACTACAGCTCAGTGAGGTAAGGGACTCTGTTTAGATAGTTAACTTTAGTCTAGTTATCTCAGTGGGTCTCAAACGTTTTGGTCACCATTTATGAGAATAAATGAAAAACAGTTATGAAATAGGCTACTATATGACAGTAAAACAAGAATACAGTTTAAAAGGTGAGTCATTTGTAAAATATCCATAAAGAAAAAGAAAATCTGTTTACCATAAATTCATTTTGCTCTCAAAGTGCACCAGGTTGATGCATTTAGCTTCAATATTAAAAAAAATAATAATAATCTTCCCGGGGGAGAATGCCCCTACATAGAGGAGGTGAGGACCCACCCCCACTTATAAAATAGCACTTTACCTCTGCTTACACCTATACGCCATTTTATATCGAGCCTTCATTGTAAGAGTCGCGGGTACACTGTGCTAACTATGTGCGTATTCCACTGTAGCGCCCGGTACATTAATGGGAAACCCTAGTTTGTACATGTTCAATACATTTGTAACACTGTACACATGAACGTTTCTTTTTTTGGTTCAACAAAAAAAAATCTCACTCCAAGCTGAACTCAAATGTTGGCAGCCCTGGGTAAACATTAACTTACATTGTAGTTGCTATCATTTCCTGAACCAGTTTTACATGCAGAAACATTGAGTACACCGGCACCAGGGATATTATTTTGTAACGTCTTCTCTTCATATGCTAAAATAGCAAAAACATGTAGCCTATCGTAATTTATGTAGATTAGTTATACATGTCATTTGCAACATTCATTTGTATACATGTTAAATGGTAAAAGCTTAACGAGCTGATTACCTGCATGCCACAAAGACTGATGTTCTAATAATTTGCACATTTAAGTAAAAATGTAATTGAAATTAAACGTATTTTTCCTTTTTTTTTAATTGATTGTTATAATTTTACTCAGCCATCATGTTATGTTAGATGTCAATCCACTTACAATGACTTGACAACTTTGAAACTTGCTAAATTGTAAAGTTTTTCACCTTTCTGTAGAACACCGGGAAACAAAATGTTGGTGGTTTATAGCACAAACCATCTGATTTAATGTGATGTAAAATGATTATATAATGTGTATGCAGTTGTAACATATGTTATTTACGGTAAGGTTGGTACTGGAAAAGCGTAGTTTCTTGAATGTTATGTTAATGTTTTTATCATACCAGACATACACTCCAGTCCAAACACTTTATGAATAAATAATCTTTATTCATCAACTGCTGCTTTGTGTAAAAAAATGTGCAGAACAGAATGATTCATGAAAGATTCTGATGTAATGTTTACTCAAAATGTTTTTGTTTTTTGATTATTTATTTTTAATTTGTATTTTAAGAAATTATTCACAAAGCATACATAACAAAATAAACACATCTAGGTACATACATTAACTACATAACAGTTGACAAATCCGAAATGAAATAATAATAATAATAGTAATGTTTTATTATTCTGGTCAATTACATGGAGATATATATGTTTGTGCATTTTCTAATTATTGGGAATCTATCATTTTGTGTGAATTGTGAGGAAGAATACCTGTTGACTTAATTAATCTCCAGCCCATTTTATGTGAGCTTTATGTTAGTCATCTCACAACATCCCTTGTATATACTGTACTCTCCAAATAAACAATATACCTGTTTACTCTCATTACATTTCACCATCTGCTTTCATCCCGCAGCCTGATAGAGGAGCGAAGCGCAACAGGGACGGGGATGGAGGGGCAGCGGGCGCAGATGAGGACTCCAGAGGAGGGAAGCAGCACAAAGGGCTCAGTGCCAGGGAAATGGCCAGATACCGGGAAGCAGGAGTAGGAATAGAAGGAGGGGGAGAAATGAGGGACTATGATGATCTGTCCCAAGACAGGAAGAGGATCCTGGAGAAACTGATGGACCGGGATGAAGAAGAACCTGAGGTGGGTTTTAGTTTTGTTTATCTCTCTGCAAGTGCTTTTGGTTTAAAAGAAACACTCTGTCACACTATTTGCCTTATTATCACTCTAATTGTGTCTCATCAAGACATTTTAAAAACCCCACTTTATTGTGCGTTTTCAGGTGTGATTGGTATTTTCTCATTGTGGCTTCAGTTTACTTTTTCTACTTTAGATAACAAATAATGGAACCCTTTCTTAATCATTAGTGAGCAAAACTCATCATAGACTCATTATTATTATTATTTTTTTTTTCTTATGGAAAAGTATGAAGTTAGCATGTTGTGCCCACAGTTTCAAAACCCGAGTGGAATTATTATTACAGGGGTAGACATTAAGGCCTCCGGCCCAATAGATTTTCATTACCACTGGCCCCACCATTGTAACCACTGCCCGGAGCATTCGTCCAAAGAATCGACTAATAATGAAGAAAATGAACACATTTGTTGCAATAGTAATTAATGCACAAACTACATTACTACTTGTACTACAACATTTGAATCATCAGTTCTTCCTCATTTTCCTCAATTGTTCATATTTGGTTTATTAAAATAATGATATTGGGGTCATTGTTAAAAAAATTCTGCTATTATCATTATGAGTATATTATTATTTGTATAATGCGCTTTCTGCCTTCCTGTCATTAGGAGTTAGAAATGTAATGGCTATGTAATAGCCTAGATTAGAACCGTCATTATCCTAAACTGCTGGGACATTTCCCTATAGCCAATACCTTTATATTTTCTACCCTTCACTTACTTGTCAGTAGGTCGGCATTGATGCACAGAGCCGACAGAAGACCTTGTTTATATTGGCATCATATTGAAGCCAACTCCATCGATCAAGCCAGTGTGGCTGAAACTTTCTCTCCCTCTTCTTCTCATACTCCCTGTCACTCTCCTTTAACTCTTCTGGTGTTTTTTGCCCGGTGCTTGGCGGTTACCGCTGGTATTAAAAACATTTTGGCGAATGGTTATGTGGCGCTAAAGTCTGTAGTGAACGAGCGGGAGCGCGCTCGCGCTGCGCTCTGCAGCAAACAGCTGTTTTCTTTTCTCCAAACAACTACAACCGCTCAATCATCTCAATTGCCTCTCGAGTTTTACTTTTGTCAAAACCAAAAGTATCCACATCTCAGCCAAAATACAGTATTGCAACTGTAATACAATTGCTTTGCATGGATTTGGTCCCCTGATTCACTGTATGCAATAAGCCTCTGTAAAGGTGGTTAAAGCCAGAAGCTTAACCCAGCCTGGCTCACATTTAGATGTGAAGCCTGCAATACGTAACATAGTGTTTGACCTTTCCTTATATTGTCAGTTTCTCGAGTACTGTCTAGTGTAGTCTTTACATTGTGTATCTGTTCACCTACTTGCTACTGTAGGTGTATGTATATTGAGTGGGCGATACTTCTCTTTTTCTCTCATATAACAGCTTCAGTGTCATTGAAATCTTAAGTGCTAGGTTCCTTCAACCCTGCTACATACAATAAACTAAAATAGGGAAGTACAATTGTGAAATAGACATGATGGTGCAAGTAAGTTGTGGGAATATTAAAATAATATATAAAACAAAATAAGATGAAACTCATTGAATACAATACTGTACAGAAGAAAACATATTGTAATATGTGGAATGATGAGATGCACAAAGGAAAAGTTTTATAAATATATAGTGTGTTAGCGTTGCACCTGTTGAAGTTCCTTTTTTAGAAGGTCAAAATTGTATTCATATCAGCTACAAAATGTGAGAATAGCCAAAGCTACTATGGCTCTGGTTTCAGACAGAGGGTGAAAAGAGGTGCTGCAACACAGGCATTATGAGAAAAATAAAGACCCACAATAACTTCTTGAATGTCAAATTTTATATACAGTGGGGCAAAAAAGTATTTAGTCAGCCACCAATTGTGCAAGTTCTCCCACTTAAAAAGATGAGAGAGGCCTGTAATTTTCATCCTAGGTACACCTCAACTATGTGAGACAGAATGGGGGGAAAGAATCCAGGACATCACATTGTAGGATTTTTAATTAATGAATTGGTAAAATCCTCGGTAAAATAAATGGTAAATGGTAAATGGACTGTACTTATATAGCGCTTTATCCAGTCTTTAAGACCCCTCAAAGCGCTTTACATACTACATGTCATTCACCCATTCACACCCATTCATACAGAGCAGTGTACCTTACTCTATAGGACCTAACATTCATACACATTCACACACCGTTGGCCATGCCATCGGGAGCAACTCAGGGTTAAGTATCTTGCCCAAGGATACATCGACATGTTGACTGCATGGGCTGGGATCGATCCCACAACCTTCTGGTTGAAAGACGACCGCACTCCCTCGCAGCCACAGTCGCCCTGTAAATAAGTATTTGGTCACCTACAAACAAACAAGATTTCTGTCTCTCACAGAGCTGTAACTTCTTCTTTAAGAGCCTCCTCTGTCCTCCACTTGTTAACTGTATTAATGGCACCTGTTTGAACTCGTTATCAGTATAAAAGACACCTGTCCACAACCTCAAACAGTCACACTCCAAACTCCACTATGGCCAAGACCAAAGAGCTGTCAAAGACCCCCAAAAATAAAATTGTAGACCTGCAGCAGGCTGGGAAGACTGAATCTGCAATAGGTAAGCAGCTTGGTGTGAAGAAATCAACTGTGGGAGCAATTATTAGAAAATGGAAGACATACAAGACCATTGATAATCTCCCTCGATCTGGGGCTCCACGCAAGATCTCACCCCGTGGGGTCAAAATGATCACAAGAACGGTGAGCAAAAATCCCAGAACCACACGGGGGGACCTAGTCAATGACCTGCAGAGAGCTGGGACCAAAGTAACAAAGGCTACCATCAGTAACACACTACGCCGCCAGGGACTCAAATCCTGCAGTGCCAGACGTGTCCCCCTGCTTAAGCCAGTAGATGTCCAGGCCCGTCTGAAGTTTGCTAGAGAGCATTTAGATGATCCAGAAGAGGATTGGGAGAATGCCATATGATCAGATGAAACCAAAATAGAACTTTTTGGTAAAAACTCAACTAGACGTGTTTGGAGGAGAAAGAATGCTGAGTTGCATCCAAAGAACACCATACCTACTGTGAAACATGGGGGTGGAAACATCATGCTTTGGGGCTGTTTGTCTGCAAAGGGACCAGGACGACTGATCCGTGTAAAGGAAATAATGAATGGGGCCATGTATCGTGAGGTTTTGAGTGACAACCTCCTTCCATCAGCAAGGGCATTGAAGATGAAACGTGGCTGGGTCTTTCAGCATGACAATGATCCCAAACACACCGCCCGGGCAACGAAGGAGTGGCTTCGTAAGAATCATTTCAAGGTCCTGGAGTGGCCTAGCCAGTCTCCAGATCTCAACCCCATAGAAAATCTTTGGAGGGAGTTGAAAGTCTGTGTTGCCCAGCGACAGCCCCAAAACATCACTGCTCTAGAGGAGATCTGCATGGAGGGATGGGGCAAAATACCAGCAACAGTGTGTGAAAACCTTGTGAAGACTTACAGAAAACGTTTGACCTCTGTCATTGCCAACAAAGGGTATATAACAAAGTATTGAGATGAACTTTTGTTATTGACCAAATACTTATTTTCCACCATAATTTGCAAATAAATTCTTTAAAAATCAGACAATGGGATTTTCTGGATATTTTTTTTTCTTCTCATTCTGTCTCTCATAGTTGAGGTATACCTAGGAGGAAAATTACAGGCCTCTCATCTTTTTAAGTGGGAGAACTTGAACAATTGGTGGCTGACTAAATACTTTTTTGCCCCACTGTGTGTGTGTGTGTATGTATGTATGTATGTATGTATGTATGTATGTATGTATGTATGTATGTATGTATGTATGTATGTATGTATATACATAATTGAAACTCTGGACTAATAACGTTTTTTCCGTGGTTGTTTCTGGTAAAGAGAACCTGTTGTCAGTCCCATCGTTGCCATTATTATTAAGTGCATTAAAAAAATGACGTGTTCTTTAATCTGACACTGCAGCCTTTTCAAGTATTTGCTGTTCCAAGTGCTACTCAGCGCAAAGTGCTACACGCATCCATAATGTCAGACAATTATCATTTCCTAACCTGTGATTATCTGTCTGACACTTTACAGGCTAAAAGCCATCAGGCTTTAACATTTCCAGTGAAATTGATTATAGAAAGAAACTTTTGGATAGTCTGCTGCAGCCACATAATCAGACTGACACTATCTCTGTGTCGGTTTTTTTTGCAGCAGTTACCTCAGTAAAAGGATTGTTGTCCTTTTCTAAACTTTTCCTTCCTTCTTCTTCTTCTCATGTGCCAATCACACAGGCAGAGCCGGTGGATGAGAGTTCAGTGAAGAAAATGATCCTGACCTTTGAGAAAAGGTCGTACAAAAACCAGGAGCTGAGGATTAAGTTTCCAGACAACCCAGAGAAGTAAGCCCATTACAGACAAAGCTTTGCCGTCTTTGTCATATATAACATATATTTAACATGGATTACTTTTGAATTAATCCAACTTTCATGTGTATTTATTAAAGACAATTTTTGCAAATGCTATTACACATTTTCTGGTAAATGTATTCAGTATGCCTCACTGTAACCCACGTATATAAAAGAGCAACACTTAAAGGTGGGGTGGGTAATTTTGGAGAAACCAGCTCGAGTGCACTAGAATTCGAAAATACACAGCCGGAACAAATCTGCCACTTCCTTACAGAGCCCCTCCTCCAACACACACGAATGCGAACTTGACCAATGAGGGCACGAGATAAGTTTGTGCACAGATGGAAGGCTGACAGGCAGGTAGGCCATCCAGTTATTTTAGCCGGGCCAGCTAAAATTATTGGTCGTGCTTTTTACAGTACTACGGCTTCCACAGATGACATTTTTTATGGATTTTTTGTCAAAGCACTTAAGATATTCATTGCTATCGGGATGTTAAGAGCATTCCATGGAATATAACAAAAAGTGTATCTCGAGCCGGTTTCTCAAACTTACCTATCCCACCTTCAATAACACAATGAATCTACTGCACTTTGAGTGAAATGGTAACTAGGGATGCCAGTGATTATTCAATTTTTCGAATATTTGTTACAGTCTCCATAATCGAAAATTATTTTTAAAATTTGATTTGACTTATATATTTTTTTATTATTATTTATGTTTTTCTTTTTTTTCCTGGCTTAGTTTCAACCAAAATATAGACTAATGCTAATAATAATAATAGTATTAATAATTGTAAATGGCCATTAGTCACACCACCAGTTTGTTTTACTTTAAACTTGGATTGATTGATTGATTGATTTATTGGCGATATACAGAACAGTGGGAACAACACAACTAAAGATGAACAAAGCGGTACGTTCAAAGAAGAGTTCCTCGTGGAACTACTTCGAACTGACAAGTGCGCAGGGAGACAACCCTAGGGCTGTCCGATTTTCGAATTTGATCATGGCCGGTTTCTGGCATCCCTAATGGTAACCTGGAATTCTAAAATGCTAACCAATATGTTTCACTCCTCAAACGAGGTTCATGGAGACTGAGCTGGATCTGAACGACGTCATCCAGGAGATGCACGTGATCGCCACCATGCCGGACCTCTACCACCTGCTGGTGGAGCTCAATGCTGTCCACTCACTGCTGGGCCTCCTCAGCCATGAAAACACTGATATCCTTTCTATTATAGAGTGATCGTTTCATTTCTATCCGTTCACCCTGTATACAGAATTTGGTGTTTAACATTGGTCTTAAAGGATTAGCGTGGTAGTATTTTTCTTGTCAAATTAAATTAAAAACAATACATACGTTACATACAAGTATTGCCTGTGTAGCCAAAGCCTGAAACTATATTTTCTGTTACACAAAGCTCCAAAAACATGGCCACTAGTTTATTTTAAACGAATTCCACATTCAAGCGCACCAAACTCGAGCTGAAAATATTTCCCAAAATATAAATCTTTTACTCAATTCAGTTATACAATGTTGAAATAACTGCAGCTTTTGTCTTTTTTTAATACAAAACTGTATATTTGTTGTTTTTAAAAAGGGATCAGGCAAAAGACCGTGATCCACAGATGGTGTAGGGGAGTCAGAAATCTTTTAGAGTTACACTTACCACAAAAAGCTTAATCATTTAGTATGCATAGCACTTTCATTAAAACTATGCTCTGTGTCTGTACATTTGACTTGAAAACAGGCCAATTTGAAAAACAGTAGCTAAAAAGAACAAACATTCAATATGTAATGCCTTCCTACAATTCCTTACGGCAGCTACGTTAAAGCAAAGCACCATTCGCCTGTGATTAACATCCATCGTCGCTAATTATACACTAGGGATTTAGTGAAAACATCTATAGGAGGTGTGATGTTATTCTAACTAGGCTAAGGAAAAGTGTTTATGACAAATGTTTAGGGAAAGCGTGACAGTTGAATTGTCAAATAAAAAAATTCATCTGTAGCTTTTCCTGACCACTTTTGCCTAACCTCTGTGAAAACGTCATGGGGTTAGAAAATATGAAATTGAAAATTCACCAGACTTAGGGAAAGACAACCACGATGCTAAGAGGACACAACTGCACTAACACGGGGTGACGTAATTATGTTGCGCCAGTTGATTTTTTGATTTGCTTCTGCTGTAGGAAATTAGTAACACCTGTGCTTTTCTGACCCATGTCTTTTCGTACAAGTCAAAAATATGCTGGAAAAAAGCCCATTCATACAATTCGTCATTAAATCTCCTCCTGAGATGTTGGTGGTCGGGCTGCATTGTTGGTACTGCTGAAGCCACATTTTGACAAGAAGGACAAATCTATTTTGATCCTTTTTTATTTTTCAAACTGTCAATATTAACTGAGTGTTGTAGAAGTGCAACACTAAACTGGTTAACTACTCTTTAAATACAAGCTTATATCCTTAGCGTGCGGCACATGTTGC
Source organism: Notothenia rossii (assembly GCF_949606895.1). NCBI lineage: Eukaryota > Metazoa > Chordata > Actinopteri > Perciformes > Nototheniidae > Notothenia > Notothenia rossii. Next base: position 31,305,419 of record NC_136902.1, on the reverse strand, counting down.
CATAGCAGTGGTGGACCTGCTGCAGGAGCTGACAGATATCGACACGCTGCAGGAGAGCGAGGAAGGGGCCGAGGTGCTCATAGATTCTCTGGTGAGTTCAGGGTCCTCATGAGTCTTTGCTGGTATTGATGAGGCAGCACTTTGTGGAGTCAATTCTTTTTGAATATTGTAAAAATGATGTATAAATGATACTTACATATTCTGTTCATCATGATCATTTTAACAAATTACCATCCTTATAAGAATTTTTGAAGCATAATTGCAATCGCTAAAGACGGCTAATGTTCGATAAGATGACGCTTAGTGGTCTCATTCAGCCACTTGTTAGCAACCGCCATTTTTGAACATATAAAAGCTTCAGACATTCACCAGTGGTGGTAGTGAGGTAGTTTATTGACGTGTTTTATGCCCTACAACACACATTTTAAAATTGCTTAAACTTGTTATAACCACAGATCTTGAATCAGGCTTCTAAAAAGAAACGTATTTTAAAAAATCTTGGGAAGAGGGAACCGGAAGCGCTAAAATGCTAACTTGTTTCCAGGTTTAAATAGCAGCACTTTATATGCTACCGCCTTGTGCTATCTTTCCTGGCTAAATAATAATTAATTTAGATGTCCTTTGAGCTTTATGCAAATGAGAGTTATTTAAATAAATGTAAGATTGAATTCACAAAGAGACACTCAAAGTGTAATATCAACTCTATAATTATAGCATCTCCTCTCTCACTTTATTTTGTCAGTCCCCCTCCATGTGTTGTATCAAATATTCTCTGTCTGCTTCTCTTTCCTCTATTGAACCCTCTCCCTCTTTCTGTCGATGTCACCCTGTCTATATGAACTAGGGAAGATTTTTGACACCCCATTATGCGCACTGACATTTCGAGCGACACAAAGGTCAAACAACTACGATAACGTGCTGATGTTCATATAACGGGGGAAAGAAGTGTGTGTGCTCCTTGACGGCCCTCACTGTGACACTTTATCAAATAATCTGTTTGCTTGAGGGGGCAGAGTTGGTGCCAGGCGACATCCTGCTGTCTTCCATCAGAGTGCTTGTTATTTTCTAAATAAATTACCTGATTTGATAATGATGTTTCAAGGGTATTTGAGAACGGGAAATGAATGGTTTTAGTTTGTCAGTATTGAGCCAATTTACCTGCAGGTACTGGGTTGATTAGAAGTACATTACTGCTATATTTATATATGTTTTGTGTTTTTATGTTTAAGAAGTAGCTTGAAACTGTGAGGGTTCAAGAAATGTAGTGGAATTAATGTATTTGTAGCATAACATGGAAATACTCAAGTACAAATATGTCAACAATAATTGTCTTCAGTAACTGTATTATATTCTAGCAGAGTCCTACATATTTTTCTCTTTCAGAGACATTACACTGAGAAAAACAAAATACACTTATTAAGAACACATCATTAACCCAATGGTTGGTTTCTTTAAAGGCAAAGGAGAGAGTTTTCAGAGCAGGGAGAATGTGAGCCTCTCGGAGGAGCGCTGATTATGACCTGGCTGACCAGCCCAGAAAGGAGGAGGCGTGGTGTGACACTGTGTGGGCAGCTGTCTGCCACTCTGCTATTTATCATCACTCCTACAAACACGTCCTCTTACAGATCTATTGCTGCAACCTACACCAACAGACTATTTTACATTATAATGGAAATAAAAGAAGCACATAATTACATTTGCTTAAGATATATTGTAAGTTGAAATAAAGTAATTACAGTTTAAAAGAGAAGATTTAAAAGATGGAATCAAATCTTAAAAGGTCAGTTATGCAATCCTGCAAAATTGCATGTTTTTCCTGTTCCCTGTACTTACTAAGGGTTGGCTTACTTACCTGCATGTTTATTGCTGTTTTGAGTTTTTTTCATTATGTTGTTTTCACTTAAAAGTGTAATGAAATGTTTGCTTGTGAGTTGACATGTTTTGGACATGTTGGCCCTGTCTTCCTTCAGATAGCCCTCTGCTTGTGTTGCCAAGCCAAGTCTTACACTGACTTGTGTCCTCTAGTATGCAAGGTAAAGGGGATACAAGTAGGAGGTGTCAAAATGTCTTGCTGATTATTTTTTGACATCATCTTAAAAGAAGCCCTATAAAGCTTTTTGGCTTATCCCTTTCCTGTAGTGTGTTTTTGGTGCTCTGCATAGGCTAAAATCCCTGTGTCACAACAGAGCAGGCGAACTTACCAATCAGAGCAGACTGGGCTCTGCTTTCAGACAGAGGGTGAAAAGAGGTGCTGCAGCACAGGCAATATGAGAAAAGTAAAGAGCTTTTTGAACATTAAAGCATGTAAACATGTCACAGTGGAGGCACTAAAAACAAATCTGAGCATGAGCATAAAAGTACCCCATTAAATAAAGACTGCAGGATAAACTTTTAAAGAGAATGGCCTCAGAAAAGATGGTGCCAGCAGCGTGGTCACATCTGTGCTCCGGTTGTTCGTCATTGACCATCCTTCTTGATCAAGCTTAAATTATTCATTCATTGTTTCAAAAACAATGGGAATCACAAGGAGACATGAATGTCATAAAGCCTTATCAGAAATCCTCCAGTTCATCCGTGTAATTTGCTCGTGGGCCAGACAGTAGCTCACTAGGATAAAGGCATAAGAGCAGTCTAGTTACCATGCAATGAAGCAACCCGTAAACCACGCTCCTCTTTGCAGCTGCTTCCAAGGGCAAACGGTTCCAGGGCAGAAAGTCCCTGCTGCATCCATTTCTCTGTCCTCGTTGCTGTAAGCTCCAGCTCCTCTGTCTTTGTAGCCAGAAGGCCAGGTGCTATCCTTGATAAGACGAATCGAAATGATGCAAGGCGGCTCATAAATCGCTTTCAACTGTCCGTTTTCTTTCATCTGTAACGCTACTTTAATGCCGCCAGACGGCACCCCGCAAGCTCTGTTTGGCGATGACTAACATCTCGCCTCGACTGATAACACTCATTTTCACAGAAGCTCAGACAGGAAACACGTTTATTTTTTCTGCCAAGACTGAGGCGTTAAAGTGAACATTCACTTTGTCATCTGTCATGCCGCTGCATTGTTTTACCCTGTGTGAAATGAGTTTGTCAGTTTTACTCCCAAAAATTACATCATGTTGCAAAAACATGTAGAAAGAATTGAGGTGACAGACTTCAACGTTGGCGGTGGTGAGATTTTATTTCATGTGTATTTCATTCAAACACATTTTGCACTCAAAAAGCCCTTCTACAGTAAGTGTACCTCCATGGATACCAATTCAATAAACATACATCTTTTTGGGGATATTAATCTGCGAAACTCTGACAAAGTTTAATAGCACCTATGTTGGGTTAGTAGTTTCATTCCTGTTGAGCTTAAATGTTATTCTCAAAGTGGTAAACGTGTCGCAGCCTGACTTTCTGTTTTTGTGTCTGCAGTTGGAGGGGCAGGTGGTGGCCTTGCTGGTGCAGAGTATGGAGAGGCTGGATGAACAGGTGAAGGAGGAGGCAGATGGCATCTATAACACACTGGGTAAGGACATGTACACCATAACAGTGACTCTTCTACGGTGGCCGACAGCTGCAAACACGTTACAGCGCCTTACAAGAGCTGCACTTATATAAACGATGCAAATATATAAAACAAAAATATGCCAAAAATAAATACAAATTAAGAAACATCTTCGCAACTTGACGAAACATGTGCAGCAACAGAATCAGGGACACTAAAAAGTGGGAATGCTTGTTGACGTGTAAACCCACCTGGTAATAAACCTCTTTCTGATTCTAATGGACGTTTTTTGGACCGGTCTAACGCTGTTGCTCCTGTCGGCCACCGCACTCTTTGAACACAGAAACAAAAATGCTGTTTTATTATTATCTCAGTTCCCCAAAATGCGCTGATACAGATTGGAATTATAGCATTGAACAAAGCATAGTATATAAACTGACTGTACTGAGGCTTGGATAAGGATAGCAGCTAGTTTGAAATAATCAGACAATCCCTTCAAGAGAGAGTTATGTCTTTTTAGATGTGTATGAGCCAGTGTTAGCACGCCTTGCTAGCAAGTGTCCAAATGACGGCAAAATAAATCCAACAGTGACTCTCTTTGTGCTCTGTCCTGCAAAAAATATATTGACATGGAGATGAATAGCACCATGAAAAACTACCCCTGTGTTTTATAAAGCTTTTATTCTGCCACTCACCAGTGGTAATACTGAGGGCATATAAACTGATACTGATCCAGCATAAAGCGTTGCATTCATGACACATTTTCTTAGGGCATCGCAAGGGCTCCCTCGACGAAAGTTCAATGGGATCATTCCAATGGATTTCTAAATATTGCAGAAAATAACATCCGTGGCTTCAACCGCTTTCTAGCAAGTTTCCTAGACTTTTTGTTTTAAAGCAACAGCGAAAAGAAGCTGTCATTTAACCGTTTTGGCAAACACGTTTTTATCATTTTTTGAAGCGTGAACTCTGAATTACAGAATTTTATTGTGTTTTTATAGATTTTTTTTTCTGCATTAAATGCAAGTAGAGGGCACAGACAGGCAGATAGTTTGAGAAGTCATGGCCTCCGTATTTAGCCTCGCATGAATCAGACTTTTCTCCCTCTCAGCTCTTTTCATGTCGAGATGATTTTTTCCCTTTGTTGCCAGATTGGGGCCGGGTGTCAGGAGGGCTGTTAGGCGTGTGTGTGTGTGTGTGTGTGTGTGTGTGTGTGTGTGTGTGTGTGTGTGTGTGTGTGTGTGTGTGTGTGTGTGTGTGTGTGTGTGTGTGTGTGTGTGTGTGTGTGTGTGTGTGTGTGTGTGTGTGTGTGTGTGTGTGTGTGTGTGTGTGTGTGTGTGTGTGTGTGTGTGTGTGTGTGTGTGTGTGTGTGTGTGTGTGTGTGTGTGTGTGTGTGTGTGTGTGTGTGTGTGTGTGTGTGTGTGTGGCTTGTGCATCTTCTATTCACGTTTGTGTGTGTGATATCAAGGGAGCTCTCCTAGCTTGAATAAGCCTTTTGTCTGCCTTGGCTGCTCTCTGCTCTGAGCCTGCTGTCCACCAGGGTGCTGTCTGTCTGCGCACTTTGGATCCATGATAAAGGCCCATCCTCTTCCTCCCCCAGCACCCCCCCTCTCATAATTTCTCTATCATCCACAGCTCTCCAGATGTTGCTCTTTTATAATATTTATTTCCTTTTTATTCTCTCCCAACCCTCTACAGTTTGCGTTGTGCTCTTGCTCCCAGCATCCCTCAGCCTTCCACCCCCTTGCCTCCCTTCTGCTTTTCCCCTCTCTCTTTATTTACCTACGCTATATCCCCTTGGTTTCCCTTCCTCTCCCTCCTTTCATCACCAGCACACCACAATCTCTTTGTATCTCTCTGTCTGTCCCCTCCTGCTGCAGTCTGCTCTGATAGAGATATCATGGCAGAGACAGCTTTCTAATATAGATAGATAATGTTAGAAGTAGCCGGGACTGAAACCGCTATAAAAATATGACTGATGCATTCCTTCAAAGTGTTTGCATAGCATCAGTTTGTACTAACTTATGACTGATAGCTACCTACCTCTCCTTTCTTGTAGTTATTCATTAGAGACGCCAGCCTAGAGAAAACATCAGCTAAAAAGGTTTTTGCCTCCAATTAGATGACTTTCTTTGTTTTGAGTTATTTACAAATGTCATCTGGCATTTGAGCTGTCAAATGTGACCAGGCTTGGGGAGTAACAGATTACATCAGGATTTGCACACCATTTACATGCACAAAAGCCTATATAACACACAACAGATAGGGAAAACCCCAAAGAGCATAACAGGGCCTCTTAAAACGGGGATTGGTCATGCCTTGCTGCCTATTTAGATCAGAATCTGTACAGGTTATCGGTTGATTCTGATTGGTGCATGCATATTTTTTTATCTTTGTCAGAGAATTGTATGTGTCTGTTTGGGATCTTTAAGCACACAAAACTTGAAAGTTCAATTTAGATTTTCTTTCAAAGATTCAAAAGGTTTAATTTCATATCATATACATTTATATATTATGTTTTTCTCAGCTATCGTAGAAAACATGTCAGAGTTCAGACCGGGCCTTTGCACCGAGGCAGCTCAACAGGGACTCATGCAGTGGCTGCTCAAGAGAATCAAGGTAAGAAAGTGGCCAAACGTTTGATAAAGTTTTGATAACGTTTGATAAAGCCAAAAGTTGTATTTATTTTAAATACTTATATTGTAAGACCTCACCAAGACCTTAAAGCTCTTGGTGATCTTGGTCCTAGTCTTTTAGCAGCTTTGCTTTTAACCTATGAACCCCTTGGAACCCTCCAGTCTTCTGGTACTGGCTTTTAAATTATTCCAAAAGTTAAAACAAAGACCAACGGTAAGGCGCTTTTTTAATATTGAGTCCCTCGATTGTGGAGCAGCCTCCCAGCTGAGGGAGGCAGAGAGCGTTTCTACTTTTAAGAGCAAACTCAAGACCCGCCTTTTTATAATTCTGCCTTTAATTCAATAGTATTGATACTTATTTAATTGTTTTATTCTTGTTTTATTCAGTCCTGTGTTTATGACTTCTGCGTTTTAAATAAAAAATGTTTGTGTTGCTGATTATTGTTTTTTGGGTTTGTTAAGCACTTTTGTGTATTAAAGTTAGATTTTTTGATTTGATATTATTTAGAGCGGCATTTAGTCAATTAATGTGTTAAAAGAAAAATTATCAGCAACTTTTGACATTGTGTTATTTGTTTTAAGTCATAACTTAAACACAAAAAACGAATATTTCTCTTGTTCAAGCCTTCGAATATGAACATTTGCTGATTGGCCTTTCTCAAAAGGATGATATTATTCAGATTAATAATCCCTAGATTCATTGATTAAGAAGAGAATTGCTTGTTGCAGCCCTGGTTGTTTTCTGAACATTTCCTGCAAAATGGACTATTCCACAGTTAAGGGTAGTATTTCATGTTGTTTTAAGTCAGTTCTTCTTTAAAAAAAACTACATTTGAAATGGATAAAAAATGTTTTGGTGTGCAATGAAATGTTTATTCAGGTAACCTTTTACGGAAACAATTTCATGAATAAGTTAGAAAATTAATATAAAGGTTCCTTTATACCATTTCCAAGCACAAAGATGAGGCAGGAGGTTTGCTCCAATTAAAAGAAAACATATGTTGCTGTATAATACTTTGGGATTGTTGTTATCCTCTGGTCTCTGGAGTTTCTGAAGATGAGAGGTAATTGGATTTGGGTCTCTCCCCCTCTCAGGCAAAGATGCCGTTTGATGCTAACAAGCTGTACTGCAGTGAGATCCTGGCCATCCTGCTGCAGAACAATGACAGTAAGTGTGTCTCGCTAAATGCTTTGTGGCTCCAAACTATGTTAGTTTATCTTCCATTCCTCTGTCCCCTCACAGCTTTCTCTAACAGAGAAACCACACTATCCATTTTCTCTCTGTGCTGTTTTATTTCTTATTTTCTTTTCATTTTGTCACATATTTCATTTTTCCCTCCGCTGTCTCACTTATTTACTTCCTTGTTTATTTGCTGCCTCTGTACCCCTCCCTCAATAAAACCCCTGTAAAGCCTCATATAGCCATGGGAATATCTGGTCCTTGGATATGTTCTCATTAATGGTAAAAGCCATATTGATATGCATTGGGTGTCCTGTCTCTTTTTACAATCTTTCTCCTCCTCTTCCCCAGCGCTGCCTTTTATTCATCCTCTCCCTCCTTCCCTTCAAAAACAGAATACAATTTGACCCAAAAAAGTAGTTAAAAAGAAAAAAGGATAAGTGCTCTCACGAATAATGTTCTCTTTTTATAAGACTGTCAGTGTCTTGAAGTGAGAATAAACCAAATCACAGACTACTATTAGAGGTGATGACAATTTGGGAAAATCCTTGATGTGCTAATTTAAAATAATAATTATTGCGCCCTGCTGTCAAATTTGACTTAAACCCCCACTCTCAAAACCTCGCTGCATCTCATCCCTACTAATAATTTATTCCTTTAAATTCTTTCATTTTTTACAATTAAATGCTTCTGTTTTAGAGAAAGTATCAAATCCAATTAGCAAAATATTGTTTTGTGATGTGTTTTTTGTGACATAGGTGTACGTATTACCACTTCCTGACTCCTAAATGTACAGTACTTATTCCAGTTGTTAACCCAAAGCTGTAGTAGGTTGATTTCTTTCTTTTTTTACACCCCCGTCTGGCAGTGGGTCTAATAACACAAACACTGTTGATGTGTTGATGCATCCACCTCTTGAAACGTAATAACGGTTCTTTTAGTTTTTTTCTAACATAACTGTGTTCCTTTTTACTTCCTGCCATCTTCAGCTCATGCTTCCCTCCAGAGGGAGTTTCTTTCTCTCATAACCCCCCCCCCCCCCTGCCTGAAACGCATACATTGGACTGGAATGTTCTTTTTAAGTACATTTTGTTGCTAAAACTTTACTTAATGACACTTTTGAAATCAGGCCTTTTTATATGAAAAAGGAGTATTCTAAGACTGTAATGTTTAATGTAAAAGGATTTGAGAACTATAAAGGGGTCATATCAAATTTCAGAAAATGTTTCAGTTTGCTTAACAGCTCCAACTGTGGTCCTACCTGTGGTGCTGATTTAATCGATTGTTTTTTCAACCAAGGAACTGCTGTTGTCTGTCATGAAGCCAGACACATTTGTGCCCACTAAGTGAAAATAACTGTATTGTGTGACTTCAAAAATCATTTTAATATTCTGGCCAAAGAAGAATAACTTAGGGAGTGAGGCAGTACATTTTATACTGACCCAATTTATTTATTTCCAGAGGTTCCTTGAATGCTTTGTTTGTTGTGTGGCACTCATTCCCCCTCTCTTTTGTGTTTCTTGTGCCTCATTCCTTTATCCACTTATACATTTTATTCTCACACTGCTTTTGGTCCTTCTTTTCGCTTCCTAAATGTTTTTTCAACCATCCCATTTTAATCTGCCTGTTGTGCCATTACTCCCATTTGTATCTTTACCTCACTTTATATTTTATTCTCTTTTCCACAGATACCAGAGAACTTTTGGGCGAGATGGATGGCATTGATGTGTTACTGCAGCAACTATCTGTAAGATTCAGCTTCTACTCGCTATTTTTAGTTACCACTCCCCGTCATCCGTTGAGCCTCAAAGCATCAGTCATTTTTTTCAACATCTCTACATGCAAGCTGTAACATGAGTAGTATGCTGTCTGTATAATGCTGTTCTAACCTGTAGGTCCACACCAAGCCCAGTCTAATGCTAAGCTAATATCTAATCCTATTCTTAGTCTTTTAATCAACCCCACTCGCACACACTCAGAGCAGAAATTAAAATTATCACCATCCAAATTAGCTATTAAAAGTCCCATTAGTAGTGGCTCTCTAGCTAATGTTTCCGTCATGGTAGGCTTATTCCTTCTCACGATTAAATGAGTAAATATCGTCCCCACACTCCCAAGTTACTCTATTAAACAATGTCACCAAGAATGTCCGTGTCACGTAAAAGCAACATGGCTTCCAGTGTTTCCTTTTCTAAATGCTCCATTCCCTCCCTCTCAGGTGTTCAAACGGCACAACCCGTCCACGGCCGAGGAGCAGGAGATGATGGAGAACCTCTTCGACGCTCTGTGCTCCTGCCTCATGCTGGCAGCCAATCGGGACCGCTTCCTCAAAGGGGAGGGGCTTCAGCTCATGAATCTCATGCTCAGGTGAGACTGCAGTACGTTTAAGGATATGCCACTAGTGGCGTCAGAGTCCTGCATCGGGTCGGGTACCAGACGGGTGACCCGCAAAAAGAGTGATTCGCGGGTGGTATTTTTTCAAACATTTTTTTCCCGGTTTGGTTCTGGGTAAAACAAAGAAGATGCGGGTCGGGTCGTGGGTGTTGCATAATAAATATATTAAAATAATAATAATTTAATTTAATGTTTAAATCCTCAGTCTTTTCCCCCGCGGGACCGTGCATAATCAAAACCTCATTTTGCACCGCTGCCGCATAAATCTGCTGTTGAGCGCGCCACATTCGAAATGGCTGAGGTGAAGCTCTCTAGCGGAGAATACAGCATTTTCAATAACACATCAAGAGCGAAATCCAACGTCTGGGAGGCTTTTGGTGTCATCCTACATGGAGAAAATAACCAACATCCCACGCTTTTTGAACCAAATACGAACTGCGCATGTTAATAATTACATGTTTTCACTGCTCATAGGACATGCGGGTTTGGGTCGGTTTGCGGGGTCTTGAAAATCAGACCCGTGCAGGACTCTTGAGTGGCGTTCACTCGTAGGCCACTTGTTGAGCTTTTGATCAGTTAAATACCCTGACTGCATGAATTAGTATTTTGTAGCATTCAGGTGCTTACATTTGCAAACAAGATGACACACTTGACAGCACATTTCTCAACAGCAATGCTAGGAGTACACAACTGCAATGCCATGCCATTCCAGTAAATATAGCAACTTTTTGCGTTAGCTCTGTAAAAAAAACGGTGTGTTAAATACTTTTTTGCTGTGTAAAGAAATTCATTATCGTTGAACCTTATGAGGTCGAGTATAAGTGTTTTTCTTTATCAATCAATCAATCAATGTTTATTGATATAGCCCAATATCACAAATGTTACATTTGTCTCAGTGGACTTCACAGTTTGTACAGAATATCAGTATGACAATACGACACCCTCTGTCCTTAGACCCTCACATCGTACAAGGAAAAACTTCCAGAGAAAACCCACATTTTAAAGGGAAAAATGGGAGAAACCTCAGGGAGAGCAACAGAGGAGGGATCCCTCTCCCAGGACGGACAGACGTGCAATAGATGCCGTGTGTAAATTGAAAAGATAATACATTTGCAACATAGGTAGTCCAAATGTTTTGAAATGCATGTGTGTGTATAATAAGAAGATGAATCCACGAGGATATCCATCCAGGACTTATGATCCAGGACCACAGCCACGACTCAAGATCCAGGACTCGCGATCCATGACACAGGACCGAAGGATCATCCATGACTCCGGATCCCGGCGTATATAGACACCAAAAAGAAAGAAATTTGGGGAAGCTGGGTTAATCAGAACATGAGAGTAGACAGGTATAGACAGAGAGAAGGAAGAAGTAAGATGTCCCCCGACAAACTAAGCCTATATCAGCAAAACTAGGGGCTGAATCTAATCAGCCCTAACTATAAGATTTATCAAAAAGGAAGGTCTTAAGCGCACTCTTAAAAACGGATAGGGTGTCTGCCGCCCGAACACAAACTGGAAGCTGATTCCACAAAAGTGTAGCTTGATAAGAAAAGGCTCTGCCTCCCATTGTACTTTTAGAGACTCTAGGAACAACCAACAACCCTGCATTCTTGGAACGCAATGCCCTAGTAGGACAGTAGGGTATAATGAGTTCTTTAAGGTAAGATGGCGCCTGCTCATTAAGGGCTTTGTAGGCGAGAAGAATAATTTTAAATTCTATCCTGTGTTCTATAGGGAGCCAGTGTAAGGCAGCCAGAACAGGAGTAATGTGCTCCCTTTTTTATCTCTGGTTAGTACACGAGCTGCAGCATTTTGAATCAACTGAAGCGACTTGACTGACTTCTTTGTACACCCTGATAATAAGGAGTTACAATAATCCAGCCTTGAAGTAACAAATGCACAGACTAGTTTCTCTGCATCGTTTTGAGATAAGATAATACTGATTTTTGCAATGTTACGTAGATGGAAGTAGGCGGTCCTTGAAATTGATTTTATGTGGGTGTTAAAGGATAAATCCTGATCAAATATAACACCAAGATTCCTTACAGTCTCACTGGAGGCCAAATTAATGCCATCCACAGTTAGTATATCTTTAGATAATTTGTTTCGTAGATTCTTCGGGCCAAGTACAATAACTTCAGTTTTGGTCGTGTTTAACATCAACAAATGTAAGGTCATCCACGTTTTTAAGTCCTTGAGGCAGTCTTGAATTTTATTTAGATGATTAATTTCATCAGGCTTGATTGATAAATATGGTTGAGTATCATCCGCATAACAATGAAAGTTTACAGAATGATTCCTTATAATATTGCCTAACGGAAGCATATATAGTGTGAACAAAATAGGTCCTTTAGTGCTATTCAGCACTATTGCTATTCAGCCTGCATGCTGCTTTCGCCATCAACCCTGTTTGTATATTATTATTTTTAAGAAATACTGACAAGTACTGCTTCACACAGATTGTAGTTCAAATGCTAATTTGAAATGAATTGATTCAACTTACAGTTAAATATATTTTCAGTTACCACATTTAAACATCAACATCCACAACTATGGTTACAATAGAGCTTCCTTGTTTGCATTTAAAAAATGTTTAGCACGAAATATACATTTTATGCACCTCTCACATGATCACTTGTTGCTTTCTTACTCTTCTTGATGGACATCATTGCAGGCTACTGGTACAGTTATGGATTAAGTGCTTTTCAAGTATTTATGCTAAATTAGGTTGCTTTGCAGACAATATTTACAATGGTGTTAGATTTAAAAAGAAATACCAATGTAGACACAATTTACAATATTTTTTGTAATACTGCAGTTATTCAGTGTCAGTAGGTTTATTTTGCTAATACTTTACACCATTCCTAGAAACACAATTGAATTATGTATGTTCATGGTGTGATATTAACCTCTTACAACATACATTGATCTTAGTGCTATACGATATTCTCTAAAAGGAAAATCCAGGGTCTTTTCCCTAAGTGCTTTCTGCACTGTGAAAATGTGAACACTAATAGCATAACAGTTTTCAGCGCTGCATAGAATAGCACGTTGTTCTACTCTCTGCCTGCCGAGGCTGCCAGTCCAATCAAGCAACAGTCTGTGGAGCACAGTAAGGCAGAGATGTGACCTTAAAAAGTCATAAAGACCCATTACACGCACTTATGAAACCTTCACAGACGCTACACCCCTAACGCTGATTATCACATCATTGGACACGTAGATTTAAGGCCTCGATCAATATCTCATTATTGGATGCAAAAACCCTTTTCTGTTGAATTGTCTGCTCGAGATACTGAAGAGGAAGAAGACAGAAAGGGGAGCAAGACAAAAGGGCAAATCAAGATATTACTTTTTAAAATGAATTGTGAATTTCTAAGAATGCTACATTTTGTATCTCATGCATTCTGCTAGTTGCAGTGAACAATATTAGCTTTTCTTTTTAAAACACATGATAGAGCTATAATTTTTCTATATACTGGCTGGGACATAGGAATTGATATATGTGACCTGCTCTATCGAAATCAGTCGCATTGGCCCGAAGACACATTTTGAGTTGTATACACTGCTTGAAAGAGGACATTCCTAGCTTTCTAATGATATCAGGATTGTTTTTGTACTCCAAAGATTAAGCAAAATATGTCACATTATATAATGACTGTTACAGAGTCATCATTTTGAGAAAAAGGCCTTCAAAGTTGCCTCTTCTCTGGAATCCATCGATCTGATCGATTATTAGCGGAGCAAATGATCAAAATACTACGGAGGGAAGATATTTTAGTTTGGATTACTAGTCTGGGGGAAGCTCGCGAGTGTTTGTGTGTGTATACGTGTGTGTGTGGTTGTGTAATTTTGCGTTTGTGTGTATTGTGTTTGTTTCCCGAGGAAAACCCTCACTAGAAACACCGGCTGTTGTTAAGCCTGCTGTGACGTTAAATTACTCCGTTCTCCGCTTGTAATTATGCCGTTACAAGCTTCAAAGCTGTATTTATCATCTGAATTTGCCGAAACAAGTTTAATATTCTGAAAGCCAAGACTTTGTTTAATTGAAATCAGATGAAAACAAACTGTAACGGACCCTGCCGTGTTATTTATGATTACTCTACGCTTACATTCATAATGTCAGCCGGAGGGAGGGGGGGTGGCGCTGCGGAAGAGCAGATTGCCTGTCATCTTCCCTTTACAAACTTAAAGAATGTATTTATCGTGTGAGTTTGGAAATAAAAGTTTCATATTCTGAAAGCCAAGACTTTGTTTGTTTAAAATCAATCGAAACACCCGAACCCCGAAAACATAGTTTTTTACGCAAATCCACGTTTATTTTGAAATGAGTCGTTGCGACTTCCGACTGATTTTGATAGAGCGGGTCACATATAGTTAAGTGTTGGATCTCACCTTCTCATACCTCCACCACATATTAAGCATTAGCCTTATACAACTATGGTATCAATTACAGTCTTTCCTTTACCTTTTTATTTAAAAAAGGAAATGTTATGGTTAATTTAATATTCAAATAGCTCTTTATTTTCCTCATACTGCCTCTGCTGCAGCACCTCTGTTCACCCTCTGTCTGAAACCAGATCTTTGATGTGCAAAACATGACAAAGCAAGTTTTAGGCAGGATGAAACTATCTATTTAGCTTGGCACAGATCATTTCTTTGAATCGCAAGCGGGCAGGGCCGTCACTTGGCCAGTGCACATACTGTATGGGCCCCAATGGATACATAAGATTGCCTAAAGATTCCTGGAAGATCTGACATTATTGTTCTATAGAGTCCGGCCATTTTGGCTTCATGCACAACCGAGCAATTTTCATAGGAATGAACCCTTCCCCCAATGCTGCATCCAGTTCTCTTGATACATCCATGGCTAGTACCTATACTACTAGATATCCACTACGGCATAGTTGACAACTCCGCGTTGTTGAGTTAAGTCACCTGTCTCCCGGCTAAATTGCCTTGTTTCCCTTCAGAAAGCACACTGTGTATTGCTTGCTCCCCCTCTGGCCTCTTCAGCAGTCCATCATATATAATGTGTCTGTCTGGAGGACCAAACTCAACTGCCTGAAATATGTGTCCCTCCTCCGAGATAAACACTCTCATCTGTCATTGGCGGGAATGGAGGAAATGACACTGACAGACAGCTACATTTCCCAAGAGGAGGTGTGAAGTAGGAGGGTGTAGACGGAGCATTTGGTCCCACTTATCGTGCCAATGCTTCAATGATAGAAAACAGATGAATGTCTTTATTACATTGTTTTTACAGAACACATATCCATTATTTTCTATTGTGTTAGTCTACTGTTGTTCCATGTTACCTTGAAACATGTCTTCAGAAATAACATGGAACCCTTCGCTTGTTCTATCTTCTTTTTAAGTTGCCTATTTCCTATTTTCCTCAACAGGCAAGGTCAGAGGAATTATATTTTAATGTTTTCTTCCATCTGTTCATTTACAACATGCTTGTTTACTCAATATGTCTCAGACATTTCATGCTGCAACATGCTGGATTTTAATAGGCTTACTGTACGAACTCCAATTCATATAAATGAACTATATTTAGTTTTGCAGATGTGTGTAGGCTGCAGAATTGAATTACATGTTTACCAAGTTGGGTTCATGCAAAAACATGTATTATTATTGTAGAGCTCTTCCTAATTCACTGCAATGTTTATTAGTATTTAGATTGAACAAACTCTCCTTACTTTGTAGTCACTTCATTGCAAAGATGCACGTTTTATTTATATACATAGAGAAAAACAATAAGTAACTTTACATTTCTTCCTTTCGCTGCAGAGAAAAGAAAATGTCCCGCTGCAGCTCTATGAAGGTCCTGGACCACGGGATGATTGGAGCAGAGGGAGCCGATAACTGTCATAAATTTGTGGACATCCTTGGCTTGCGAACCATCTTTCCACTTTTCATGAAAACTCCAAAGAAAATGAAGAAAAGTGTCTCTTCAGAGAAGGAGCATGAAGGTCAGTCATTCATTAGAACATGGCAACAACAGACACTATTTCCTGATGAAGGCTGCAATCAGCTGCCAACTGGCAACTCTGTCTTGACCTCTTACAGTCAGTGCTTGAATTGGACCGGTACTCACTGGTACGCAGTACCGGCACTTCTGATTTTTACCCATGTGGTACCGGCGCTTCTTACTGAGTATTGACAAGGTGCCGGCGGCATCTCATGAAGCATCTCATGACGCATCTATGACACATCTATGACGCATCTATGACACGCCGCCGCGATAGACTAGAGCAGAAAATACATCACATAACGTTGTCATTTTGAAAATGTTAGCGTGGCTTAATAATAGTGCGAAAAAACAGCGGTTGTCGCCGGACAAGGATTCCCTCTCTCCTTTCCTGCTGAAAGATGAGTGTACTCAGGGATGAGGAGTCATTTAACCAGCCGCCATTAGGAGTCAGGCTTTACTTTCTTTTATATCCATAAAGAAATTGTAAATCTGTTTACAGTTCTGTTTCATATGGATGTTGAGATGTATCCATATATCTCTTCATTTTGCTCTCAAAGTGCACCAGATTGATGCATTTAACTTCAATATTTTTTTTTAAATCTTCCCGTGGAGCATGCCCCCGGGCCCCCCTAGAGCAGGGGTTCCCAACTTTTGTTCCTAAGAGCCCCCCAAAAATGACTCCTGTTGGAAGTTGCGCCCCACCCCCCCCACACACACTAGGGGGGTGGTGTGTGTGTGTGTGTGTAATGAAACTAAACAACTACTGTCAGAAACTGGATGAATGTGAAGTCTTTTGTTAAAGGAGGATGAAAGCGTAATTTAAGGAGCACTATTGGAGTGACTGATGGTTATTGGACTCAGGATTCATTCATTTGGATTCCCGCTGTATGAAGACATTAAAGGACGGCGCAAGTGGAAACATTTCACAAAGGCATTAAACTGTTTAAAACACATGTTCAAAGTAAGCCGGATTTTGCCGATGTGTTTATGTGGATTCAAAAGTCGTAAATAATCAACAAAATGGAGGAGACTGATCTGATCGGAGCAACTGTGACAAATAATCCAATTGAAACCGGCATGGACAATGACTATGTCTTAAAAAATGCGCTTATCCAGAAAAGCCTGGTTTGGACACTTTACGGGCAGAAGAAACATTTCTATTAAAGAAAGAATTATACACTTCTGTCTTTTTAGGCCTTTAATAGCTACTAACTTGAATTTTTATTCACAATAATTAATCAATATATATTTTTGTATTATTATTGTAATGTAGAGACAATAGCCGCGTTCACACCGCGTACTTTGCAATACTTAGTGCCGGCACTTATTACCCCAGGGCACTAAGTACAAATCGCGTTCACACTGAGTAGTTTTCCATGAGGGAAGATTACGCAAATGAGCCGCTGACGTCACTTCGTCTTCTTCTGCTTTGGGTTTACTGGCAGGCTGCAAACAACTTCACGGCGTATACTGCCGCCCAAAGTCCCCGGTCGGAAGTCCCCGGAGTTGGGGACTGGCTTCAGTAGAAGCTGCTGGCACTCCCAGCAGCTTCTACTGAAACCTTCCGAGTAAATCGCCAGAACGCCGACACTTCCTTCTCATCTCCACCGCTCCCATGTTTTTTTTTGTGTTGCCATAAGTTATTCTCTCTCCGTTGGTGCGCTGGGCTAATGCTAATGCTAATAATGCTAATGCCAGAAATACAATGGCGGCTTCACAAAAAGTTTTACGGGGCGTGGTTTGCAATTCGCCCAGCCAATCAGCACTGGGACATTTTTCCCCCCCAGGATAGTACCACCTCTCTAGCAGGCACTACAAATGGGGGTAAAAGTTCCCAGCACTAAGTACTCTTTTTGGTGTGAACGCAACATAAGGGGTACTAACGGATAAGCGCATTATTTAAAACATTGTCATTGTCCATCCCGGTTTCAGTTGGATTATTTGTCACAGTTGCTCCGATCAGATCGGTCTCCTCCATTTTGTAGATTATTTACAACTTTTGAATCCACATAAACACATCGGCAAAATCCAGCTGACTTTGAACATGTGTTTTAAACAGTTGAATGCCTTTGTGAATTGTTTCCACTTGCGTCGTCCTTTAATTTGTTCATACAGCGGGAATCCAAATGAATGAATCCTGAGTCCAATAACCATCAAAGTCACTCCAATAGTGCTCCTTAAATTACGCTTTCATTCTCCTTTAACAAAATACTTCACATTCATCTAGTTTGTGACAGTAGTTGTAGCATTTTAGACTTTTAAACTTTAATTACCGCTGTAGCGTTTTATCATTTTTTGAAGCGTGAACTCTGAATTCCAGAATTTTATTGTGTTTTTATAGATTTTTTTTCTGCATTAAATGCAAGTAGAGGGCACAGACAGGCAGATAGTTTGAGAAGTCATGGCCTCCGTATTTAGCCTCGCATGAATCAGACTTTTTTCCCTCTCAGCTCTTTTCATGTCGAGATGATTTTTTCCCTTTGTTGCCAGATTGGGGCCGGGTGTCAGGAGGGCTGTTAGGTGTGTGTGTGTGTGTGTGTGTGTGTGTGTGTGTGTGTGTGTGTGTGTGTGTGTGTGTGTGTGTGTGTGTGTGTGTGTGTGTGTGTGTGTGTGTGTGTGTGTGTGTGTGTGTGTGTGTGTGTGTGTGTGTGTGTGTGTGTGTGTGTGTGTGTGTGTGTGTGTGTGTGTGTGTGTGTGTGTGTGTGTGTGTGTGTGTGTGTGTGTGTGTGTGTGTGTGTGTGTGTGTGTGTGTGTGTGTGTGTGTGTGTGTGTGTAAAGTTTATTTATATAGCACTTTTCACAGAAAGGATTCACAAAGTGCTTCACAGTGAGATCACGATAAAAAGGAGAATACATGGTGTAAAACAAGGAACACACAGCTACATATACACATCAAAACACAACATCAAAACATAAAACAAACTGTCAAAAAGAACCTTCACCTTTACTAAAAGTCTGCCTAAACAACAAGGTTTTCAGCTGCTTTTTAAAAGGCTCCACAGAGTTTAAAGTGCGCAAGGAAAGTGGCAGCGCGTTCCACAGTCTGGGGGCCACTGCTTGAAAGGCTCGATCCCCTCTGGTTTTAAAGTGCGTGTGCGGAATGACCAGCAGGCATTGGTCAGAGGATCTAAGAGAACGTGCAGGATTATAAAGTTTCAGCAGCTCAGAAATATAGGAGGGGGCTTGATTATTTAGAGCTCTAAAAGTGAGGACTAGTATTTTAAAATGTATCCTGACACTGACTGGGAGCCAGTGTAGTTCTGCTAAAACTGGTGTGATGTGCGCTCTTTTACTAGTGTGGGTTAAAAGCCTTGCAGCAGAGTTTTGAACAACCTGGAGACGATGAAGATCCTTCTGGCTCAGGCAAGTAAAGAGACTATTGCAGTAGTCTAGGCGGGATGAAATAAAAGCATGAATGATCATCTCTAGTTCCACCTTTGATACTAAGGTTCTCAGCTGTGTGTGTGTGTGTGTGTGTGTGTGTGTGTGTGTGTGTATGTGTGTGTGTGTGTGTGTGTGTGTGTGTGTGTGTGTGTGTGTGTGTGTGTGTGTGTGTGTGTGTGTGTGTGTGTGTGTGTGTGTGTGTGTGTGTGTGTGTGTGTGTGTGTGTGTGTGTGTGTGTGTGTGTGTGTGTGTGTGTGTGTGTGTGTGTGTGTGTGTGTGTGTGTGTGTGTGTGTGTGTGTGTGTGTGTGTGTGTGTGTGTGTGTGTGTGTGTGTGTGTGTGTGTGTGTGTGTGTGTGTGTGTGTGTGTGTGTAACTTCTAACAGGAGTCATTTGGGGGGGCTCTTGGGAAAAAAGGTTGGGAACCACTCCCCTAGAGGGTGTCAGAGTCAGATCCACTCCCCACTTATAAAAATAGCACTTTACCACTGCACCCCCTCTAATCTCAGATGCACCCCGAGTCATTTTGCTATATGACTTTGAGCCAAATACTTGTTTTTGGGCTGTATAAATAAATTGACTTGAAACAGTTGCTGATTTAGAGTACTGGCACCTTTTTTATTCCAATTCAAGCACTGCTTACAGTACTGTGACCATTTTAATTAAACAACATCAGTAGCAAGATTATATTTCAAACATTAAGGAAAAAAAACCTTGGGTAAAAGGAAGCCAGTTTCCTTTCGAAAATGACATATTTGAGATTAATAGCTTCAATGCCTACAATAAAAAAACTGTTTTATTCCCCACATGCCCAGGCAATTATGGACGCAAACTAGTTCAAAAACTTTAAATGGTTGAAAAATGAAGATATTTGAGAAATATGCAATTTCAGGACAGGAACGAGTCCTAAAACCCGGAAATTAGTTAGCATTTTTGCTCTTCCCCTCAAAGTTAGCGGTGTTTTGAACATGGGGGGTTTAGAAGCCTGAAATGAGTGATTTTCATGTTTTGTTCTACTTTGTAAAATACTCCACTCGTTAATGTATGAAGCTTTTATGTGTCATAAAAACGTCACTTGCGAACAAGTGAACAAGTTTAACGTCATGAAACGCTAGTCAGCCTTTAGCTAACTTCTGTGTTGGCTTTCATGCATGACTCAACTATACAATAGCTTGCACATAATTCTAAGCAGTATGTGTAAGTAACAATTTTGATTTTGGACAAAAGATTTGCACACTTTATAAAAGTAATTCTTGTCATGTCATGCAAACATCCTTTTCCAGTAACATTTACATTCTACAGAATACAGATTTGACTATTTCTGGCATATAGTCTTTTAGAGTGAAACTTTACATAACAGGGAAGATTTCAGGGAAGTATGTAAATGTTTTGTCTTATTCTTGCCTTTAGTATTTTATTTGTATCCACAGCTCCTGTAAAACATTGCGGTATGCACACTACCCATTTACATCAAAAAGTTTATTTCCCAGAAAATCTGTTCCTGAAAAGACCCACATAACATCAAAATTCATTTAAAGTTTCAATGTGACGTATTATTGAAACTATAATAAGATCATTCCTGATGTATGAATAGCATAAATGATTATTGCTGGGGCTCAAGCGTCGTCCAAATATAATAAAAGAGCCATCTTTCCACCTTTCTTAAGCTCTTTTCTGTTCTTTGGTTTTAGCGCCTGGCCGACGCGCTCACACATCACTCAGAGATATATTGCTTGTTTTTGGTACATTTATTTCAATGTTATCGTTTCCATTTATTCACTGTTCGTTCTCTTCTTTAAACACAAATTAAGGTATCTTACCAGACGATGTTGAAACAGTTTTCGTCACTTAAATAAACAAATCGTATCTTCTCTGCAGTGCAGTGCAGCAGTCAAAAAACCGTGAGGATTCACAACCAGAGTATAATCAGCAGGACTCTTTTAACCAGCTGAGGAAATCGCAGCACCAATCAGCCGCTCCGCCCAACCGTGGCTGCGGATCTCGGTCAAATGACACCAATCAATTATACTCCATTACATACATTAAATGATTAAATAGTCAAAATAAAAAATCAACGTTTTTTTTCTCCTACATATAACATTTCTGTTTTAAATTGGTCAAGTAAGAATCTTTAGTTTGCTGACTAATTAAATTGATTGCACTAATCACAACGGGTTCATTTTCACTGCTTCTAGTTTCCCGCACCATCTAGTCCCAGCCGTTTCCTGCAGACACTCTATCCTAATCTGCTCATGCATCACGCTTTGCTGCCTCTCAGTTTACACTTTCAATCCAATCTTTATTGATTTTCCTGCCTGCGCTCTCGGACCTCGCTTTTCTAAGAGTGAGAGGTGGGAAGCGCAAACAAGAGGCAGAGAGGGAAAAAGATGGGACGTGAAAAAAGAAAAGCAATAAAACCCTGTCCATCTCTCTGCTCTCTGTTTGATCATCTACATCCAAAATGTGGAGCCCCTCCTCTTTCTTTCTGTCTGTTTTTTAATTACGTTTGATTCGTCCAGCGGGGCTTCCAAGCCCTGCAGAGGAGAACAAATTATCTTCAATTGTGTCCCGCCTCACCCGGGGACTGGACAGATTAACCCCTGACCTCCTCGAGCAGCAGGAGGAAGAGGAGTGGAGATAACCTGTCCTAAAAGTGAAAGCTGCTCCCCCTGTGTGTTTTTAAAGCTGAGGGCAAGGGAGAAATACACCTAGAAGACCAGCTTTAAAAAGAGATGTGTAAATCCACCCTGAAGCTTTTTCCTGTGAGGATTGGCAGGTGTGGTCGCGATAGATTTGTGAGTATTTCTCAACCACAGTAAATGTAAGGAGTATTTATTTGGAGATGTGGAAACTGTTGTGATGTTGGCTGTTGTTTGTTGCTGGTTTCTGCTTTGATGCTCAATAGTACAATTAGTTTAGGATACTTCAAAGCCAACCATCCAAGCTTTTTGAAAACACTTTAAAATATGCTATCGATTAAATTAATTATTGTTTAATTATTTCCAGACAAATATGTCCAAGACATTTGTATAACACAATGCACCATAGGTTAGAATAATGCAATTGTTGATAATAATCAACTATATTTGCATTGTTTGTATGTTATTTAGACATACACAAATAAAATAACAGATGAATAAAAGTAGGCCTCTTTTAAAATGTGTAGCACGAGGCATCATGTAACCTGAAAATCACTAAACCAGGCTATAAGCTGTTTTAATAATAATCCTCAACATCAGTATATTAATTGTTATACATCTTTATGAAATCTTCAGTTTTCAACAAAGATTTTGCGTAATAAAATAGAATTCTGCTTCTGAAAACTCACACATTTCTAACTTTCAAAAATAATTGTGTAATATAACGCTTATAGCAGTGCAAGAAATAGTTTCTTGCAAGTTAGAACTAGGAGAAAACTTCCATATTCTTCCTGTGGAAGTCAGATATAAGTCGTATGTTAATGTTTATTTTGATTTTATTACCCCATAGCCCATGTCAAAATCATTCAAAAATGTTCATTCATCTTAGGGAGGATGTCATTTGGCATTCAAACTCTAGATTGAAACTAAAAGGCACTCGTATAGGGCAAACCTCTGCCCAGGCCAAGGATGCATTCATATGCTCCTTGTATGTACGTAATTCCCCTGTTGGGAGGTTATTCTTTCCGCCTTTGGTCAGTTCATGAGCTTTAACAAACAACATGGACGCTTCAAAAAAAGATGTCAAATTTGTATCTATTTTCTTAACATCAAATCGGCACACGTGTCCTATAAGCGGTGTAAAAAAAAAAGAAGCAAAATGTATTGCATACAACCCATTATTTAAATCCGCTCTTAAATTGTATAGAGAGTAATTACTAATTTAGGCCTTGTCTGTTATTGTGCTTACAAACAAACTGCTGTAAACACTATTACTAATTTAAAATAAAAGCTGTATAGAACATCATTACGCAGATTAGCCCATATTCAACCATACAAATGAACAGTTCCCACAATTAAATATGCTCAAATGTTATTTGCGAGTGAGTTTTCCATAATTAACGCAGCCTGTATAGGAATACACATCAGGACTCCATTGGTTTGTCTAGCAGCTATAGGCGTAATGAGATGCCGGTCATAACATGAGGCGCATCGAGTGAGCCCTCTTTCTCAGGCTACTAATTGAAAAGGCCGCAAATCAAGTGGTTCTCCAAGAATAACACAATAACACTGTAGATGAATAACTATCAGTCGCTTCAAGCAACAGTAATTAGGGGTAGAGACCTCTCTGTCCCGCTTTTTCTTAGAGTTCTCTCTGTCATCTCGGTGCATAGATTGATCCCCATGAAATTGACACAGCCCAAATGACCAGCGATTGCTAGGCCATATTAGAAAAAAGACAATATAATTCATAGAGACATTGTAATTGAATAAAAAATAAGAAATGACGACAAATGACTCTTCTTTCCTTATGAATATTTAAAGTCAGCTTTATTTTCAAAATTACTACATGTGAAATCTTGAGATATCGTTTCCCACAGTGTGACATATATACACAAAACAAAAAGGGCCTAGATAAACGGGTTGTACAATTTAAAATGTTAATAATATATTAAAAAAATTCAAAGTACAGTTTCAGTGCAGCGGCGATGGGCAGAAAAGTGACTGGTGCTGGATGAGGGAAGGTTGTGTGTGTGTGTGGGGGGGTTAAAGTCCGGGACCATTTGGGGCAGGGTGGAGAGTTCAGGGGAGAGATGTCAGAGAGGGGGAGAGAGTTCAGCATCCTGACCGCCTGGTGGAGAAAGCTGTTCCTCAGCCTGGTGTAGCTCGAGCGGAGGCTGCGGAACCTACTCCCCTGGCCGATTATCGGGGCCGGTATTCCGCATTTGACCGATTACCTGCCTTTTTTTTAATGATCAAATTGCCTATAAAACATTGGCTCTGATGCGGCCGTTTCTCTGGCTGCAGTCACCACTCTCTGTACACGAGCAATGTCCCGCCCACAGCGTTATCTGATAGGCTATTATTGAAGTGTTAATCAACACTGAAGATTTTCCGGACGGGAGCCAGCCAGAGAGGCGGGACCTTCTCAGATTACAGGCAGGTGTGAAAGAACGCAGACACAGACTGAAGCAAGCAGCAGCGCTGAGCGGCAGAGCCATACAGTACATGTGTTTCGAAGGTAAATCAGTTGAAAGCCAAAGTTCAATAAACATCCCAATCCTCTATGCTGAAGTTGCAAAAACAACACGATCTTATGATCCAATTCTATCAGTTTCCCAGTTACACAGGGACGCGGGAGGTCAGTCAGAGTTGGAGGTGCGTGCAGCGTCTCGCAGCGGAGTAACTGTGGTGCGGAGGGGGGGGGGGGGGGGCTGCGAGTGGAGCCTCGCAGTTATTCAGGTTGATATGTGAAGCTCATTAGCTAGCCAACATGTATCTAGCGAATGTTTAGCAAAATATTAGAAGTGAGGCTACTAGACTAACGTTAGGTCTACTGTAATAGCCTCACTTTTAATATTTTGCAAAACATTTGCTAGCACTAGTGTTTTGCAGTTGCTAGCAGCTTATTGGGATTTTATGCTAGATAGACAGGCATTGTTTTTGATATAATAAATTAAGCATTATTGTAAATTAAGCATGTCAGCCTGCAGCCCCACTTTTAACTCTCTGTCTCTCTCTAACTCATTGCAGATGGCTGCACTAAAGAAAAGTGAGGAGGAGCAGGAAGAGAACTGTATTACAGAAAAGTCACATTTCGAGGCACTGTAGTTGTGTTGGAAGTGTGCAAAAATTGAAATTAGATGCTGTTATTAAAAAAAATTCTCATTCAAATGACAGTTTCATTACAAAGATAAAACATGATCCCATTACTTTATCCTCAGTATCTGTCCTCGGATATTAGCACATGGAGATTTCGAGAGCATGGCTACATAGCAGAATATATGCGACAAGATAAGTGCCTGCATTAGAGAAACTATGTTATCTGGATTTAAAGAGTGAGATCCTAAGGCTCAGATTGAGATCAGTAGCAATTTACATGACTCAAGTTTGATTGGAATCTGTGTTGTCAGTCATGCTGTGTAATCCTATTATTAGTGTGTTTCAGAGGGAGAGATTTGCGTTTAGATCCCTGTGTAAAGACACATCTAATTAACATCTTCACATTTGGTCTTTCCTCTGGTGGGGATTGATCAAGTGTTTTTCATTAAAAGGACCCTTTATTGCTCATGTGTGTGAGAATCCTGAGAAACAAATCTCTGTTAATAATCTAGGAATTTAAGGTTCATTGGATTACTCATTCTAATCCTACATCCGAAGAACCGTCAACAAAGGGCTAATAAGACCATTATACAATTCAAAAATGGACAGCAGTGACGTTTTAACCAGTGGGAAATACTCATTTATTTTATGGCAAACATTTAAAATTGTATAATCTTATATGGATAGTAGTCTTACCTACAATTATTCTCAAATATATGTACACCATGTCCTGCTACTTAGTGTCCTGTCTCATCCAGAGCCAGGTCTCAGTCCCTCTCCTTCAGCCACTAGATGCAGTCTCTATAACCCCTGACAGGTTACCCTGTGGTGCTGGGAGGCTAAATGCTCTCCCAGGGGTACATATAGTTCAAGACTCTTGGTAAAGTACCACTTACCAATCTGTGCATTTAGTGCATTGCATCTCCTTGGGCAAAGGTGAGGCAAATAAGGAATTCTTATTGGAGGATGAGTAAACTCAAACATTTTGACATGCATAGTGCTATTTGATTGTCAACTTTCACGCTAGGGATGTTTGCAGACAACTCCAGGTAATGGGTGGGTTTAGTCATTTCCTTTTTGAGGGGGCACATCTAACAATACTATGTAGCTATTAGCTTAACTATAAATTGCTGTTATGTGGATCATACCTTCTGTTTCCGTTCATGGCCTTTGTGATACCTTTACCGGGGTTTACAATGGGAGAATGCATCAGACCATACAAGAAGGAAATCTCGCATAAAGAACTTTTCTAACGTTGGATGTTTCTTGGCTGGTTTAGAGCCTGCACCAGATATTTTTGCAATTCCAGGCTCTGGTACACAGACCCAAAAAATGGCTCAACCAAGGCCCCGGCCCCACGAGGACGATAACGGTCGTTTGCGTTACTGTTTAGTGTCATATAGACCGTTCTGCCACACTAGGACGACCGAATATGACAGTAAACAACTGCGGAAACGATAACGGGTCCCAAAGTGGACAGCACGGCATACGCAACGCTCTGGGGGGTCCAACGGCTCTGTGTGTAGGACCTATACGACCATTTTGTGATAATGATGAGGCAATAGCCCCGCCTCTCCCCTCCTCTGCTGCTCACCTCCGCGTCAAAGTAAACTGCACACTGAATTCAGATGATTTATCTTTCTCTCGATATGGACATAAATGCGAGTGAAGTCTACCCCTAATCTGACAGGACGGAGACACGCAGCTCTGCTCCCCTGCAGCTCCTCCCGCTGTGATGCAGCGGTGAACGGAGCAAAACACACATTTCTATTCAGATCATCACCCTTAGCTATTTTTAATTACCTCTCAAACTACCTAAACTAGTTATAAATATGTTTATTTTTACTGTCCGCCGGGTCACTCATTACTGGATCAGCTGCTGCATGAGACAGACACTGACACTGTCAGAAGAGAGGGAGGAAAAAGAGAGGCTCCGTGTATTTTATTATTATATTATATAGAGTCGTTATTCATTTGTTTTAAAGCTCAATAAATAACAAAGAAGAACTTTGACCGGCACTTTTATAATTTTGTCCAGAAGATTTAAACTTTAACACACGTTGTCTGGCGAAAAACTGCCCGGTTCCCTCGACCCCCACCGCGGAGAACAAACAGAAGGTCAACCATGACAACCATGCTTCTTCGCTGCTTTTGTGGAGAATGTTAAAGCGCCACGTACAGGCTCGGCATATGTACTGCTGCTTTTTCTAGCGGTTGGAGCTAAGCGGAGCTGTCTCGTGTGGACAGACACCATCCGGTGAATATTGTGTGTGGACGGAAGCTTTTTTGCGATTGCGTTAATCCTATGCGTTTTGCCGTATGCGTCCTCGTGGGAAGGCCCCGGCCCCACGAGGACGAAACGGGTTGTATCTGCATAGTTTATCTTGTGTATAGCCCTTTTCGTTTACACGAGGCCGTAACAAAACGATAGAAACGTACCCCGCAAACGATAACGGATCCCAAGGTGGATAGATCTGCAAACGGAACGCTCTGGGGGGGCAAACGGCTCCGTGTAATCGCCTCTATACGATCATTGTTGCGTTTGCGCATGCGTTTTACCGTATGCGTCCTCGTGGGCCCGGGGCCTAAAGCACCAGCTCTTTGCCTGTCTAGCACCATAAAAGCAAGGATTGATACGTCAGCTGGGGTGGGAGTAACTTGAGCAAAAGGTTCATGGTGATTACGACAATGAGTACAAAGTTGTTTTAGAAGATCAAAAAATGTGTTTGAGGAGTCCAGCTTGGAATTCAATCCTGTCTCCCTATGAGTTTAACATCGGCACAGTTCCAAAGCGGTCCTCAGCTACTGTGAGGGACCATTTTTCCTGCTGTTGCTGGAAAAAGCAGCTTTGCGTACGGTGACGTCATGTCGTGGTGCCAATGGGGGCTCTAGTCAGTCAAAAAGCAAATGGGGTCTTTCGGGGTTCCCAAGTTAAGCCAAATGTGAACCAGCCCTAGCATGAAATCCGACCAGAACTAATTTGAGTGAAATTAAGTCATAGAGATCCGACTTGAATTATTGTTGCATTAAACGGCATGACAATGTGTGACAGAACAGTGCAACACATTGGGCAATACTGCTTGGTAATAACTTTTTGAAATAAATTGTCGTAGATGATTCTTGTTTCCAAAGTAAATGATAGAATTGTCCTTGCTTTTTCTTTGTTCCTTGTTTTTATACTCAAGAGTGTGAAGCAAACATTTAAATGCAGTATTGATTGGACACCTTTCCTAAAGGCTATTTTTATCAGCCTTGTCCTCCATCTTGTACCTTGTGTTATCCTGCTTCCAGCCCTTCACGAATCTCAGCGGAGCAGCTGCTGCTTAGTTTTAAAGTCTTTTGGAGAGAAGAACATTCCACAGCCTGCGATCAATACCCTCCCCGGCAGGGCGTGGAGGTGGCGACATCAATTACCGCTCGGATCAAGTTGATAAAGTAGCGTCCTTTCGAAAATGGCAGTTAGCCTCCTTGTCATTGTATACAGGAAGTAAGGTTGTCTACATTAAAACAAGGGGACCTTGGGGCAGAAACCACCTGGTGTACAACCAGAATCACTAAGTCAGCAAGGAAAACTGTGAAGTGCTTTTACAGTTTTTACAGACATGGAAAGAGTTTTTACTTCATCTAATTCAAGTGGTTTTTATTACAGCCATATATCCCTTATTTTTACCTTAAGCCAAAGTGTTCTGGTTAACAGCTTCAGCAGACATTAGATTTACTTAGTATGTTGGTAATATATGTTTCCTACTTGTCCTTCTTTTAAAGACCACAACTTGAGTTGGTTTTGTTGTGTGTTTCTGTGCAATGACCTGCTTCTTGTGCTGCAAATCACAATTAAAATAAAGATACATATTGTGTGTATTCTGAAATATTTGCAAGCGTTATAGACTTTCGTTTCCTCAGCCTTCAAGGAGTTTTGTGCATAAGGGCGCTGCGGGTAGAAAGGGAGCGCACAAAGGGAGCTGACAGCAAACACGACCCCTTTTTTAAAAAGCAGAAATGGGATTGATTCCTTTACTCCTGTTGCTTAGCAACTGCAAAGCCCCGATGAGAGTGGATATTGACCTCTTGTTGATAAAGTCCAATTACATTTTTCCCCAACTCGGTATATCTGGAGATTTTACAATGTCATATTCTGTCCCCCACTGTGTGCACAGTGCATTGTTCATTCAATATCTTAGAGAAATATTTTAACGCTGCAGCCTGTGAGTAAGAAGGCCTTTGAATGAGATGACATATCTTACATGAATTGGGTTAACACGGCCACTCAACGGGAATAACTAGTTTTTCTTGCTAATTTAGTCAATTAACATGTTTTCAGACCGCCCCCCTTTGCTAAATGGCCCCAGAGAGAAATGTAATTCAGCCACAGCCGAAACTGTTCCGCATGTTCCGGCCTGCCCTAAAAAATGAAAATTGATTTCTAAATTTCATTAACATTTTCTCCTCCTCTTGTTCTGTGCACCCTCTGTAGCCATGCTTAGCTTTCCGTAATTGCAAATTATCATTCGCTAATCGATTTGTTCTTTCTGGGGGCTGTGAATGAGCTTTTCAGTGTCTTTGTTTTTTTCTCTCTGTCTAACCGTTTTAAATAAGGAGCTGAGAGTTCATGTTTTAGTTTTGTTATGTTTATTGAAAAATGCAAAGCTCCTTGATCTGTTATCATGAAAGGCTTACACACTGTGTGGCGGGTCCTTACTATCTCTTAATAATATGAAAATAGCTTGATTTAGTTCTGTTTTCACAGCAAGGATAATGCATTAATTTGAAAATACCCCCCGAAAAAATATTTATTTCAAACGTAATCTCATCTCAGCATCATCTCCATCATTGTCGTATTTGTTTGTTGTGTCAATCTTGCATTGATGATAATATGAAGAAGTCTTTGAGAGTCAGGCAATTTTTGGTTTTGGTCACATAAGACAATTCTTGAATTTGAGCTGAAATCTCCATTTGAAGAATATTTGATAAAACTAAGCAATTTGAAAAATCAATTTTGTGATTTATAAACATGTTAAATATTCTTTATTTCTCATTTGTCTGTCCTAAGAACACGTCTGCTCCATCATCGCCTCCATGCTGAGGAACCTGAAGTCCCAGCAGAGAAGCAGACTGCTCAACAAGTTCACAGAGAACGACTGCGAGAAGGTTGGTTTTGAATCCTCTTCTGGCTAATTTCCTCTTTTGCCCTTGCCCTTACTCCTCCAGAATCAAAACAGCTTCTACATTTGGTAAACACTGCTTTTAACAGCTGGTTTAAAGTGGCGGTAGCTTTGCTTGAACATTTGACGAACTAATCAGGAATATTTAAACAAAATGTGTCGACAATTGTTGGTTTGGTTACATATGTTGCTGGGCCACTGTCTAGAACAGGGGTGGGGTACCTTTTCCTCTCAAGGGCCATTTCAATTTTTTCAACATCCTCAGAGGGCCGTACAAATGATTGACCTCTGCTTAAAAATACTAAAATCACAGCCCATTAATTTCGCCTTTCTTTCATGCTGTGCAAAGAAAAAGCAACCTCTTAGTCCAGATATCTTACCATGACTCGCGTATGCATGCACGTGCACGGTTGTGGCATGACCACCAAAACAGAAAGATATGGACACAAGATGTGTGCAATTAAGTTTCCTATCCATGTTAATATGATTTAATTGGGGGGGGACCTAACCTCCTCTAGGGGGGTCTGGGGTCTAGCTCTCCCGGGAAGATTTTATTTTATTTTTTTAAATGTTGAAGTTAAAAGCATCAATCTGGTGCACTTTGAGAGCAACATCAGGAGATCTATGGATACATCTCTCAACATCCATATGAAACAGAACTGTAAGCAGATTTTCGTTTTCTTTATGGATATTTTACAAATCACTCCTTTCAAACTGTATTCTTGTTTCAACTTTTTGTTACTGTCATATAGTATTTTATACCTGTTTACTTTAATCACTTATTTTTGTATAACTATAATGATCATATGAAGATGTTCCTTTACCTCACTGGTTCGAGAAAAAGCTTCTTATATTTGTTAGCATAGCTAGCTAACCAGATGCTAATAACAGCAAAGTTATTGACAGTATGATCAGTATGACAGATGAACAGATCGCCACTGGGCTTACAACTAAAGACACAGCCACGCAAAAAACTGCGGCATGTGTACGGCTCCTTAAGGGTACTGACATTTGTGAAGTCCCGGCCCGGAGCGACGTCCTGGTGTTCTCCGGCAGCTCTAAACCCCTGTCAGACGAGACATATACCACGTGATGACACGTTAGGCTCGTCTTGTGTTCAAGGACCCTGACCTTGGCCAGGAAAAACAGGCATTCGCTTGTTTAATTCTTTTGCGATCTAGATTTTTTTTTGCGTGTGTTTCCTCGAGGGCCGTATCAAATTGTCTCGCGGGCCGTATACGGCCCGGGGGCCGGAGATTCCCCACCCCTGGTGTAGAAGAAATGTTGACCGTAAACCTTTAATTGATGTTGGCTTTATGATGTCTCTTTCTGATCTTTACCTTGTGCGTGGGAGAGAAACTCCCTCTGGAGGCACTGTCATGCACTAAAACCTATATGACACTTTACAGGAAGAGAAAACCTAAAAAAGCACAATATGGCCTCCTTTTTAATATTTAATTATAGGTAGCTTAAACATGTTTTGATAAGAAGACAGTGTAACATTAATAAATGTCTCTAAATGCGAATAATTGTATTTGTTTAGGACATGCTTATCAGCATGACATGTATGTTTTGAAAATTGAATTGTTCGAACTGATGGTTAAAGGTCCCATGTCACGCTTTTCCGGTTATTACCCGTCCCCTTGTGTGTTATGTAGCTTTTTATGCATGTAAACGGTGCAGAGTCACAAACCCTCAAAGTACACCCTGTAGCGAGTAAAACTCTAACACAGAAAATACCTGTCTATGCTGCCCCAGAACACCTCGTTGAAGATTTGTCTTTTTCCATTTTTTTCTTCCGGGGCCTATTGACATCACTAAGTCTGGACCAATTGGCACACAGCTATAGAACAATAGACACACCCTCTGCCAGGGTGGACTCCCGAGCAGCTCAGGAGTCCGCCCTGCGAGGCGAGCGGACAGTGTGAGGTGGATTTCCCACTGTGTTTCCCTCGATGCTGGATATAGACGTGGGGTCTGCCATGCCAGCGGGACACTATCTATCGATAGATTTATGATCGATAGATTTATGATTCGAAAATTATAAGAGATGGGTAGACATGTGGAGATTATCCGACTAAACAAAACGTGATCTGTCTCTTAAATGTGCGTCAACCACAGACCTTATTTCGAGCTATTCTCCAAAATCCTATGGAGAAATTGCATTGCATTTTTGTAGAAGGAACCGGAAGAAGTTTACTTCCGGGTTTTAGGGCGCGTCACTGCGGTTCTCTATACCACGCATTTTAAACTACACCTAAAACACAACCACCCCATTCCGTTTTCCCAGCTGGTAGCAAACACGGCAGCTGGAGATGGAGAGCCCCCACCTTCCCGACAGTTTACAATCAAAGATGAATTTGCCTGAGTATGCAAATATGTTGGTGTTCCTTGCTCGAAAACTTTGAAAAACAGATTTGGATATAGCCTGTTGAGGCATCTGGGTCTTTGTATGGACAGTGGACTGTACACTTGACTGTTGTTTTAAGGAGGGTTTTTTTGCTTGTGAGACAATGTATGCTCATATTTATTTATTTATATAGATAGATAGATAGATAGAGCGAGAGAGAGCTCTGTTTTTCAGCCTCAGTCTATTTAATGTATTGTTTTGGTTGTGTGTGATTTAATTAATTTATTATAATTTAATTAATTTGTTTTATTCATTATATATCATTTATATATTTTAATATTATTTTACATTTCATTTGCAATATTGAATGTTCAATAAAAAGTTATGTTTGAAAGGATGTACTTGAATTATTATTATATATTATCATTATGTCAGTAGTCTAAAATGGTCTTACAACAGTGCCGACAATATTATCGTTTATCGCAATAATCTCCAGGAACATTTATCGTCCAACAAAATTAATTATCGTGATAGGCCTAGCTGTCTGCTCCTCGGGCCTCAAAGGGCGGAGCAGCAAGCCCCGCAGCGTCCCGCCAACACGGCACCCAGACCCCACGCAGCATTCTCACCTGTTTGTCATTACTGACAAACAAGGTCATTGTGTCATTTTCTGGTTGCTAACAAACGCCATTGTAACACATAAACACTGAAGTCCAGCTGTAACGGTGGTTGAATCATCAGAACAGAGTGGGACAGAGTGAATACACATACTATACAGAGATGCTGTATGAGAAACCAATGTGATTTTAGAACATTGAACAATGTAAATCTATTCTAGTAGACCTCAACAATGGAATTATGATCAGTAGAAATGGCCAAAACATGGGATCTTTAAGAAAATCAAAAAGTAAAAACGCTTAACATTACATGTTAGACGCTTTTATCCAAAGCGACTTGCCCACAATACTGTGGGCAATCCCCACAGGAGCAATTTGGGGTGAAGTGTCTTGCCCAGGGACACAACGACATGCTGACTGCAGTGGGACTCGAACATGCTATCCTCTGATTCGAAGATCAGCGCATTAACCCACTGCACCACACGCCTCCCTACAATTATGCTGTTCCCTTCAGTGCTAGATAGCACATGCTCCTTCAACTTGATTTATATCTGGGTTTGTATCATTCTAGTCTTATTTTTAACCGGTGGGAAAGGGGGCTCATTCGCACGGCAGGTTAAACAGCTTCAGGTTCATATTCAGGTCACAGGGACTTATACAAAGTTCTGCCTCGTGTTACAGAATTCGAGAAAGTAGATTGAAACATCAAGCCTGACACCTCTGCTGCAGTTTTTGTTCTGTTACTGCAACAATTCCCCTCATAAAGCATCAAAATCTCTCGTATTCAGTGTATTTCTCAAGGCCATTTTAATAAGCACAGCACTCTTTCATGTAGATGCCTTTAGTGCATTTCAAACGTGGATGTCTTCTACAACTCAGCCATTTGAGAATATAATTTGTACTCTTCAGATTCCTCCGTTATTTAAATATTTTATGTGGACATTTTCTTTTCTTTTTTAAAGGATTTCTTTTGGGGCAGTTATAGGGTAGACACGCAGAAAGGGATAGCAGAGTCCCTTCCCCCATTATGTGGGGAGTTTTAGTACTAAGTGTTAATACTAATTTGTTCATACAACACATTTATATCTTAAAACATTTATATTGACTTTGTTTTCCACTTTATAAGCCTTTAGCAGTCCAATATTTTGTCACCAAACTTTGAAAGTTAGTTAAAGATGTAATAAAAATGAGTCATTTAAACAAGGCTAAAATATAGCTTCACCATGTGTGTTAAATCATGATAAGATAACATTTGTTTGTCTTATATCCTGATATTTTCTTCTCCTCCAAATCTAATTTTGATCTATTTCCCACATTTTCTCCTTTCCCCTTATATTCTTCTTATTATCCTGTTGCTTTCTCTCACTGTCTGTTTCATTATTTTTCAGGTTGATCGGCTGATGGAGATGCATTTCAAGTACCTGGAGGCAGTTCAACAGGCAGACAAGAGGATCGAAGGAGAGAAACACGTAGGCACCTCTCCTTTTCCTCCCATCCTCTCACTCACCGTCCTTCTCTCTGTGTGTTGTATCAGAAATCTTGTTAAACGGGTGAACCCACATGACAAACTGCAGCTGATGCATCACTGTGGCAGAGGAACTTAAATGTTTAAGAAAAATAAGGAAGGGGAGAGACACAAAGACTAGGGCTGCCCTAAGATTTGTTTAGTCAATGAGTGGCCCAACGTTTTTTTTGGATGGTTTCAGTTCATAAAATAATAACTACATTACACTCGCGCGAGAAAAATAAAGCACTTTTTGAACATTAAAGCATGTAAACATGTCACAGTAGAGGTACAAAATAAATAGAGTTTTTTTCTTACCAATGTATGACTCAATGACCAAAGCCAATATTTAAAATGTTGCACTTTTAATGCGGAGAATATTCACGTTTAGTTTTGGAAATGTACAACTTTAATCTTGGAAATGATATAAGAGTTATTTCCCAACACCCTAATACGCCTTTGTATGGGCCTAATCTAACCAATGTTGCAATTGTCTACTTTCTAAGAACCACAGACTCCAGTGCAAACCCACCCCAAATTCAATGATGGAAAGGTCGTTTTTCAATGGTAAATAAGTCTCACACCCAAAGCCATGAGGGAAGAAGAGACCAGAAAAGTGTGTGTGTGTGTGTGTGTGTGTGTGTGTGTGTGTGTGTGTGTGTGTGTGTGTGTGTGTGTGTGTGTGTGTGTGTGTGTGTGTGTGTGTGTGTGTGTGTGTGTGTGTGTGTGTGTGTGTGTGTGTGTGTGTGTGTGTGTGTGTGTGTGTGTGTGTGTGTGTGTGTGTGTGTGTGTGTGTGTGTGTGTGTGTGTGTGTGTGTGTGTGTGTGTGTGTGTGTGTGTGTGTGTGTGTGACACTGCACACACAGATACTGTAAATATGGATAAAGAGGGAAATGCATGGAAAAGGAAGAATAGAAAAAAGATAGAGAATGAATTTGACTGAAAGAGGCAACGATGAGGGCGAGGAAGGTGTGGGTGGAGACAGATCTGTGTGAGATTCCCATCTAAAGATGACAGAAGATTAATTTCTCAGACAGACACCGGGACGGGATTGCCAAGAAAAGGCCAGACAGTTTGACATTTTATCTCCCTCCATCTCTCTTTTCTGTCTCCTTATCTTCTTCCATCGCTCCCCAGCCTAACTCAGCCAGCCACACACGAGCCACTATGTGACACTAGAGCCATTGTGGCACAACAATATTCTTTAAGTTGTACACCAACATGGAACATGTTGTATATGTATCAAGAGATTAGACATATTTTCTGCTAAACATGGTCTGTTTACGGCCTCAAGTATATTTCGCGACCCATTTAGTTTTTTTTTCTTCTTTTTTTTCTGTCCGTGACCACGACGCCATCTGCGATCGATTAACTTGTGGACAATGATCCCTCGCTCTACGCCTCCTGTACCCAATCCCGGACTGGCCATCGGGAGGACCGGGGGTTTCCCGGTGGCCTGGCCTGTTAAGTGGCCTGCCTCACACAGGGTGACTGGCTGTCTTCATGATGTGGCCTGCCGACATGGCCACTGTCATACAGATCATAAATCAAAGCCCTTGATTGATCTCTGTGTGTCATTCAAGCTCGGGATAACCTCAGCTCAGGTGAGATTAAGGACTCTCTGAGTGTTTAGATAGTTAACTTAGTCTAAGTTCTCAGTGAGTCTCAAACGGTTTGGTCACCATTTATGTAAACACATATTTCCATTTGAGAGGGTAGTGATTAGTAAAATATGCATGAATAAAAAAAACAAGTTAACTAGGTAGCTTTTAAAACTAGTCTTTGCTGCTGCCTCAAAGAGGAGCAGGGGGAGAGGGTGACAGGAGAGGCTGATTATTGAAATGTATACAGTTCTGTTTCATTCAAAAAATTGTACCGGGGAGAATGCCCCCGGACCCCCCTAGAGGATTTGAGGTCCACCCCCACTTAAAATCACATGGATAGGTTCCTAAATACATTTACAATTTTTTTTAAATAGTAACCCATGTCCATATGTTTATTTGTGGGTAGTAGATTTAAACTATAGGGCTATCACTATGGGCCCTGCCTGTACCTGTTCCCTCTGCCATCGCGTGAAGGGTCCGCTAACAAGCGACCAACAGAAAGGTTAATGTTAATGTTGTTGCACGTCACAAAAGCATGTCACCTCAACCACCACCCCCCCCAAGTATATTTCAGATCTGTGGGAAACACTGAGCCTTCCACAGCAAAAGTAAGGCCATTAAACCCATATTTGAAACATCTTTCGGGAGACTGGTATCTTAAGAATCAGGGTACATTAGGGGTGGGCGATATGACGATATATATCGTCGAGACGATATTAGGTCTCCACGATATGCCTTTTAAGAGATATCATATCTATCGTGATACAGAGAGTCACTCAGTCATAGAATGTGCACTCACTGTGAGTGCTGCGACAGGGTAGGATTTTCACGGCGGCCATGACGGCCATGCCATCATTGGCCGTGAAGCCCCGAAAATAATTGTACGTCCTACGACCCCCATGGCCTGTGTGCCCCTGATACTGTTAAAATCTCGAAGTTGCTTTAAAAGAATCAAAACAGTGGTTTCTGAACTGCATTATGCTGCGTTCACAACGGAGGCGATGCGAATATTCTCATCGCTCTAATCGCTGGAGTTTCACCGCGGCTGTCAGCTGTGTTTACTCCTGTCACTCAAAGAGGACGTGCTGGAGAGGGGACGGGGCTTATATCTATGCAAATACTGTGATGGAAACCAACTACGACAAAATTAACCTATTTTACCGTGATTCAATTGTAATACACGTTTCAAAATGATGCCGAAGTAACTAAATACTGATAACAGTCAGTAAAAAAACAATCTGTCTAGTCAGGATTCAGACAGTATTGCACTTCATTTATTGTCTTGGTTGATTCTGTTGGCTTATATTTTATTTTATCAATAAGGTATTTATGTTGTTTTTCCCTTTTGAAACAGATGTTCAGTTATGCTAAAGTCTTTGATTGCACTTCAAGTATAAAGTTTACATTTTAATTGTTTGGCACTGACTTTTCCTCATTGATGTTTTATGTTTTACTTAGTTATGTTTTACTCTCCTTTTCATGTTTATTGATGTTACATCACTGCTAGTGCTACCTAAAACAGAAAGTGAATTTTTATACTGAGAAACTGTGCCTTGAATATTTTATTTTGCAAAAGAGTGCACTTGGTGAAGTTAGTATTAACGTTTGTTGTGTAGGGTGTAGGCCTACCTACTTGAACACTGAGGAAGCCATATCAAAATTCCTGTTGAATTGTTCATTCAGGGATTCATTGCAGAATTAAAACCAGCTTGAAATGGTATTTTGGTCTGTTACTCCTTTTTATTTTAGCTTTTGTTACCTTGTAGGTGGTTGTACAGGACTGTTAAGTAACTTGAAAAATAACCATAATAACCGACATGAAAAAATATCGTGATAAATATCGTCTATCGTGATACTGCTTGAAACCCAATCAAACAAAAGCAAAAGGTTTCATTCCTACTTCTAAAACTCTGCAAACACCCCTAAGATTTTATATTGGAGGATTTTATATTGTTTTGCGACTCGCAGATTCCACCAGTTCTCACAAGTTTGGTAAAATAGGGTTAAAAAGACGCATCACAACCCCCTGCTTTTGGCCGGCTAATCTGAACGGGCTGTCGTCAGCAGCCGTGTTTTATCTCTCTCTGCCGTGCCTTTTGCTTTCCCCTAGTTAAGCCTGATTTTAAGGGGCGGTAAGCAAAATGTTATTTTCCTCTGCAACATATTATCCACAGATTTCTCAGGAGGAGAGCAAAGAAAAAGCTGCTGCTGCTTTTTCTCCCTGTCTCCAGCCCAGTTCCCTTTTTAATAAGCTGCTTATTTCCCTCCCACCTTGGTGTCTCTCCTCCCTTTCTATCCTTCTCCTCTCCCTTAAAGATGCTTTTCCCATCCTTCATTCTTCCTCCTTTCAAGTCCCTTTTTGTGTTTACTCGACCTCAACATCCGTTCCTTCTCCTCCCTGTTCTCTAAAGTGTCCCGTTTTTCTCCTCCCTTTGAGGGCTTCTTAATGCTCTTACCCTTTTTCTTTCTGTTGCATCTTCCCTGCTTCCTTGTGATCTGATCAATTCTACCTTATTTTGCCTCCTTTTTCTGCGTTTCCTCTATTTCTGCCTGGCTTGCTTTTATATTGTTTCCTCCCTCCTCCTTCCCTCCATCACTCCTTCTAACTGTCCCTCTCCTATTTCCTTCTCCCCTCTAACATAACTGCTTTCCCCTCTCTTTCTCCACCTCTTTTCCTTCCCCCATACTTAAGGCTTGTTGGTAACAGCTCTTGGAGATTGATGAAGCTCAGCGAAACATGTCCAAGGCCGACCTCAATACTGTAACATGCATCAGTGCACCTAAGGTGTGTGTGTGTGTGTGTGTGTGTGTGTGTGTGTGTGTGTGTGTGTGTGTGTGTGTGTGTGTGTGTGTGTGTGTGTGTGTGTGTGTGTGTGTGTGTGTGTGTGTGTGTGTGTGTGTGTGTGTGTGTGTGTGTGTGTGTGTGTGTGTGTGTGTGTGTGTGTGTGTGTGTGTGTGTGTGTGTGTGTGTGTGTGTGTGTGTGTGTGTGTGTGTGTGTGTGTGTGTGTGTGTTACTGGGCTGTTGCAAGAGTGCACTGAAGAAAATGGCTGACGGTAGACAAGTCTTTAAGTTGGAATTGGTTTGGATGTGGTATATAGTTTCTCTATCAAATCTGAGTCCTTTCAAACCCCTTATTGAACCAATTTACGCTTAAAGTTTAACTTTTGAAGAAACTACATTTATAAATAACTTTAAAAAGTAACAGTCTTGAGCGGTAGCCTCATTATTATTCACAGTCCTATATTTAAAAAAGGGATAAGATCAAACTCAGTTCATCTCAAACCCTATTTTTGCGACAAAGATTCTACATATTAATTTGTTGTTAAAATGTTTAAAATGGTATTAATATTTATCTGGCACATGGAAATTCCCAGCTAGACTGTTTTTCTAAAGCAACTGTCCCTTCAAATACTAAAGGTCCTTATACAGAATAAATGATGCGATATTAAAGTTTAACAGGGAGATGCTACTGCCCATTTATGACATCATCAGCCAAATCATTCAACTATGGAAGATGTATTACTTGGTTTGTGTTTGTGGGGTTTGTTGTTTGCTTTATCATCTTTCTCACTCTAAATAGAACGATCATTTACAAAGTGAACATCGTGAAGTATTGAAAAAGCTCCCCCTCCAACACTCATTCAGTTCTCTATAAATCCATCTGTGAAGTGTTTTTTCACATGTTTTGATAATACAAGAGAAGGAACTTAAGATTGAAGACAAACTGATTAGTTTAGCAAATGCTTGTCTTTTTAACTTCCCCACCTTTAATGAAGAGCAGTTCGCTGTTGCGTTCCTAAGCTGAGTATACCATCCAGGACATTCTCTGACAAAGTGTATGAGACTCCTGAACGATGTTCGGTGAAGATATTAATACATTTCAGGAGATTAATTACTGAACAAATGCAGACAGGTGCATCATCCCTATCACAGACTCAATAGGGGAGTATTCTCGGTTGCAGGTACCGACTCCCTTTTGCTAACACTGCTGTTTTGCTTCGTCCGACTTTGTGAACAAACACAATTGAATTGATTAATGTGCATTCAAAAAAACATTATCTTAGACTCTTGTAAATTGAAAATCAGCATGTTGCTTTGCATTCTCACAAAGATTCATTTTGTTCCCCGATAGTTTATCCTCATTGTCAATTGTGAATTGTCATCACTGTTTTAATGAGGATGTCTTACCTCTTGTGGCATTGGCTTTAGTCTTATAAAGAGCAAGCCACACACACACACATACACACACAGAGAGTCACAGTGGGATTTAGAGAAGTGCTGACAAATAATTCACTTTAATTGTAAAAAATCACACTCACACATTGTCTCATGCTCAGAAAAGCAAATGCATTTTCTCATACACAATACTTCAAAACTCCATATACATGCATTAAGGAAAACACCTCGATAAAGGTTTTTGTTAAAGACTCACACAGTACAAATGTCTTACACTGGTTAAAACACACAAATGTTTTCTAATATTCACCCACAGTCTTTCATAAGTTACACACACACACACACACACACACACACACACACACACACACACACACACACACACACACACACACACACACACACACACACACACACACACACACACACACAGTTGTGATGCAGCAGATGGAGGGAGAATCACTGCTTATTACTTTGTCCGTACTGTAGTGCGGCTGCCAGCCTCCCTGGAGGTTGCAGTAATTGACTTGTCTGGTCCCTCTTTTTAACACGTTATTATTTTCCCCGCTCCTTCCGTCCCGCTTTGGCCAGAGGGACCCGACTGCCACACAACAATATATTGTCTGCAATGTCAAAACTCACAAGTGGACAAAACTCTGTTGCTGAAATGAATACTGCCACCGTGTCTGTTCCAGTTTTAATATCCCTAATGTTCCTGCTCCAACGCTCACAGTGATGAATATTTAATGCACCTGTCATTGTTTAAAAAGTGTTCTCACCCCGCACACAGTCAATAGACAGGCTTGATTCCCCGTGTGTGTGTGTTGAGGATCTTTTCTTGGTTCCATTACATACACTCCCTGGAGGGGGCTACAATTGACTCGTCGACCTTCTTTGAAAATAGTTGTTTTCTTCTACTCCTTGACGTGTCCACTTATTTCTATAAGTAGTTATAGCAGGTGTCGTGCATCAGAACAATATAAGGTGACTTATCGTGCTGGGCAGATGGGAAGAAGCTGAGGTGCATACATTTTTCTGGTTGAGGCAGAAAATTCCCTTTTTGATTTTCTACAACTCGGCCCGTGTCATTTTTCCCT
This sequence comes from Notothenia rossii, assembly GCF_949606895.1. Classification (NCBI taxonomy): domain Eukaryota; kingdom Metazoa; phylum Chordata; class Actinopteri; order Perciformes; family Nototheniidae; genus Notothenia; species Notothenia rossii. The sequence continues at coordinate 31,264,107 of NC_136902.1, read as the reverse complement.
TGATTCCTGTCCAGTCAACATACCATAGTACAAATTTGAGACGTTCTCTTAGCTTTCTGATCTGCTGCCTTTAGGCCTTCTGACTCATAGAAATCACTGCATGTCTTTGTCTGACATTTTCTGTCTCTTTCTAGTCTTAACTCTAGTTTTCTTTCTTTGATCTTCCAATGCAATGTCTTGACTTTCTTAGGCTTGGAAATCCCCACCTTCACCCAATAACAGAAAGGTTTATGAAATGAATGTGTTCTGTATTTGGGTATATATTCTCTTCTTTAGAGTTGGAGCTGATGAAGCACTTAACACCATTTAAATCCTGGCTAAATTGATATGGATGTTGAGGACCCCCTAGTTAAAGGGGACCTATCATGCAAAATGCACTTTTGTACGTCTTTTGTACATGAATATGTGTCCCCGGTGTTCCAGGGAACTCACCCAATGTCAGAAAACACAACCCTCTCTATTTTCCTCCATACCCAAATCTCTAAAAAAGGGGCTGCAACGGATCTGATACAGACTGATCGAGATTTGAACACTGTCCTGACGTCAGGACGGTGGCGCTACGGCTATTGGTCAATTCTCCACCTATCAGAGTAATGAGAGGTTGGGCCACGGCCGGACATTGCCGCTCGAAAGCGCTGGAGACGCTGTAGTACATATGCCAGGCCTGTAAGTGGCGCTGTAGTCTGCCACAAAAGCAGCGAAGAAGACTTCCCTTGCATGGTTGCCATGGTTTATTCTCGCCGCTGTGGCTCTTTTTCTCCCTCCCGGAGGCAAGCGTTTGCGCCTCCTGCTTTTAAAATAAATGAATAATGACTCTATATAATCATATGTAAGGGATAATGTGCAGCGACGCGGTCATTATGGGGAAAAGAACACCGACAGGCTGATCAGGAGCCGACACGGAATGGAGCGATCGAGATCGGCATGAAGGCACATTAGGCAATCTGCACTTTATCACGCTTATTACATGGCCGCATTCTCAACAAAGTAACGATATGACTCCCAATATTAATTGAAATGCTTTTATGGATTTAGAAAATGATTTTATTTATTTAAAAAATAGTTGTATTTATTTAAATGTACATGCATCCGCTAAGAAAAATAGTCCGTTGTTACTGTTTGAACTAACGTAGCAATGGCAGGAACTGCTTCGATAGTGTTTTTGAGGAGCTTTTTTATTACAGATTTGAAAACATCGTTGCTTGCTTTGAAAGTAGCACAATTCATGATGTCAAACCTTGGAAAGTATCTAGATATCCCTGCCCTAATGCCAAAGTAACTGGCAACTGAATATGTGTCGCCGTTTGATGTCTATGTCTGGACCGCTGCGTAAAAAGGAGGGTTTCTGCCACATTAATTCTCTTCTTACTTCTATAAGAATAAAACACGGAGGACGGAGATCTCTTTTTCTCCCCCTCTTCTGAGAGCCCAGCAGCTGATCTCAAAGCATGCTCCCCTCTCCTGTAGGCAGGCGTGGTCAGCTGCATCTCACAGAATCAGCCCCCTGCAAAAACAGCGCTGGAATGAGGATATAGAGCGAAATGAGGCATGGCTAAAATGCAGGATCTGTTTGGTGTTTTGAAAAAATAACTATATTTATATACTTTATATAGGTATGGCCCTACAATATATTGTTCAAATATAGCATGATATGGCCCCTTTAAATATTCTCTTTCCCTTCTGTTTTCTTGACATACGATTCAGGGTTTCAGCCAATGTGAAAGAGAAAGATTTCTTGTTTGTTGGCAAGTTAGTTTATGATTTCTTTTTTGACTGACTATCCTGGCACCATATCCATAACATCTCATTCTAATTTGGTACTTAAATTGAAAAGACTATTGGCATTCAGTATGTTATATCTCAGTTTTGCAAGCGCTAGGATTTAAGGAGACTTTATTACAACATCAGGTACATGATATCCTTTCTGGATTGCTTTAAGTTATCCAGGTGGAAGCTTCCTATGGTTTCACTAATTAAATTCTCAGTCATGCAGCCTATGTGTAGCTTTAGTTAGGCTGTTGGAACAAGGATTATGAGCTTATTGCAACTGGTAGCTTATTGTGACAATACATTAAGGAAATATCAGCATCATGCCAATTTGGATGGTTGTTTTTAACCTCAACCATCAACCCATAATTCTGTTTTATATAACACTAATCGTGTATTGTGTCGGAGGAGATATCACTACAAAAAGTCTTTATTATTTATTTGCCAGTCTTTACTGCTGCTCCGAAAGAACAACTGCAGGCACAATATTTGATATGGTTGGGATATATATTCTCAATCCTCTGTAGGCTGACGGCTGTAATGTAACATGTGTACGTACAGTCATTCAGTTATCCAAGGCCTTCACAGGAAACGCCTCCAGCTCTGCCTTGCCGTGTTGGCCATGAGCGGTGATGAGTAAGACAGGAAAAGACTTGTGAGTTGCACATATGCACTGCTGCTTTTTAACTCTCCCTTTATGATCATACGGTTTTGATGTGTCCTCTATCTTATATTAGTCATTAATGTCCTGTGTACTGTGTCTTTGCTTAAGTTGGCTTGTAAAATGTGTGTCATTTGCCTGAAGCTAATTGCTCAAAATTATGAAAACTGTCCCGAGACAACCTTCTCTTTCCTACAGGAAACAGAGGAAACATTCACACTCCTAATGGGCGCTGCACTAGTTTACAGGAACAAGGCAGTGCTTTGGGATTATGTTACAATGTGATAACGCACCGCTTTGTAATAAAACAGAATAATGGGCCAGTGTTTTACCCAGAGGACACAGAAGAGAATGCCTTACATTCAATGGCTTTATTAAAGTCTCCTGTTTGAATCATCTGCATTGTTCTGCATCTTTAATAAGCTGCTGTTGACATTGTACCATCAGCTTTTGTTCTGAGGTTGTATCTTTTCTTCTCTCAGGATGAAGTAATTAAGTAAAGATGTCATGCTGCTTTTAGAGCACAATGTCACAATATTGGATGTGTTGTTGTGCGTCCCGAATCTCCTCCCAGAATAGTCTTGTACTGTGGGAGCTGCCCTTTGATTGAGCCGTGATAATGAGCTGAACTTCACCGCTATAATGGGCTTTTACAGTGTAATTGATCTTTAAAGACGAGGCCTTTTGAAAGCTTTCATTTTCTCAGGATGTAAATGCCATGTGTGGTACCCTTTATCTCCATGTTGAAAGCTATTTGTTTTCATTAGGAACTCTTTGAAAAGTTGCCCTTTTTCTTAATTTACTGTGTCTCTTTTGTGGGGAAATGTTAATCCTTTAGTTTATTTGTAAACTGTTCCGATTAACTATTTTTGTTTTTATTGTACAAAAAACATTTTGAAAAGGCAACTACGACATGGGTAGGTTTATGAAAAATGACAGCTTAAAGCCTATCATGTACAATGTGTTGGAGCACTAGCCAATAAAAGCGTGAGTGTTACATAGTGATGTCATTATGTTGTGGAAGTAAACAAAGGAGTCCAATGGAGGTGTTTCAGGCGGGGGGGCGGGACTGTGTGGGAAAGAAACTCCCTCTGGAGGGAACACAGCTGTTGCAGACCATTTACATGTACACAAACCCATATAAAACACTACAGGAAAGTGAAAACCCCAACAAGCATAATAGGGCCCCTTTAAAAGTCAGAAGAATTCTAGGAAAAAGCATTTATGATGGTATTTTACCAATCACATTTTCATATTATAGCTAATCGCTTCTGTTCTGCTCATGCCATGCCTCTGTAAGTCTGCAATTTTATTATAACAAACGATTTTGGAATGTGAAGTCAGTCTAATTTAAAAAAAGAATTAGAGTACATGCTTTGTTTTTCTCGTTGCACCATTTGAACGTTTGTATGGCTTTAACTTAACTGTTTATACATACAATGCCGTCAAACTGGAAATCAATAATATTGGAGAGAATATTCATTGATGCAATATTAAGAAAGAGTTTCATATTCTGAAATCCAAAACTTTGGACTTTGATTTGAGCGGTTCACATTTAGCCAGCCTTTTTAAAGAAAATTGCTTCTCCTTGGATTTTGATATTGCAGTAGTCCAAAATGCGGTTTCAAAACCATTCTGATTAACTGTCAAGCCCTACATAAATGTAAAACTGTGTGACAGTCATACATTTAACACTGTCTCTGCACCACTCCAACAGTTTTCACTACAGCCCCCCCCCCCCCACCCCCCCCCCTCCGGTCTGCTTCTTAATCACTAATGATGATTAATGTGGGCTCTGTGCTTATTGGCAGAACTTTGTTATTGGCATTCTGACAGGGTTGTTAAGATGGATAACTATGCAACTGCATGTGTGAGGGTGGGAGCCCCAGCAGCGGGGCCCCTACCTCTTGCAGCTTAGCCTCCAAATCAATTTGTGTGTCTGGTCGATGGGGAAGATGGAGGAAAAGATGGGGAAGATGGAGGAAAAGCTGAAAAACAACAACACCTAAATTAAACTGTGTGTGTGTGTGTGTGTGTGTGTGTGTGTGTGTGTGTGTGTGTGTGTGTGTGTGTGTGTGTGTGTGTGTGTGTGTGTGTGTGTGTGTGTGTGTGTGTGTGTGTGTGTGTGTGTGTGTGTGTGTGTGTGTGTGTGTGTGTGTGTGTGTGTGTGTGTGTGTGTGTGTGTGTGTGTGTGTGTGTGTGTGTGTGTGTGTGTGTGTGTGTGTGTGTGTGTGTGTGTGTGTGTGTGTGTAGGAGATGGTTCGTCGGGGGGAGATCCTGGATGACGGCATTGAGGATGATTTCTACATTCGCCGCCTGGACGCCGGGCTATTCGTCCTTCAGTTAATCTGCTATATTATGGTTGAGATCAGCAACTCGGGGATAGCACAGGTACACACACAGACAAATTAAATAGGTGTCTTTATCGTCGATTCAACATGTTTAAGACAACAAAAGTTAGTTAAGAGCCTCTGTCCACATTGTGTCTTTTTGAGTGCCAGCAACATTGTTTCAATAGTTTATACTGAGGAGAGAGAATTTGCTTTCACATGAGAAACAAGTATATATATATATTGATTTCATAGCAATAATTAATGTTATTGTGACAATTTGTTCACTATGTTTTCTCTGCATTTAGCTGCAGCAGAGGGTCCAACAAATTCTCAACCTGAGAGGAGGCTCCGTCAAAGTAGTGCGGCACATCATGAGGGGTAAGTTACTTAATTTCCTTTCCTTTCCTACGCTCATTCAATCCAGTTCTAATACCAATCAAAAAGTACCGTCACCTGTACTTTTATGGTATCCTGGTCAAATAATCCTAATAAACATATAGTGGGGCAAAAAAGTATTTAGTCAGCCACCAATTGTGCAAGTTCTCCCACTTAAAAAGATGAGAGGCCTGTAATTTTCATCCTAGGTATACCTCAACTATGAGACAAAATGAGAAAAAAAAAATCCAGAAAATTACAATGTCTGATTTTTAAAGAATGTATTTGCAAATTATGGTGGAAAATAAGTATTTGGTCAATAACTAAAGTTCATCTCAATACTTTGTTATATACCCTTTGTTGGCAATGACAGAGGTCAAATGTTTTCTGTAAGTCTTCACAAGGCTTTCCCACACTGTTGCTGGTATTTTGGCCCATTCCTCCATGCAGATCTCCTCTAGAGCAGTGATGTTTTGGGGCTGTCGCTGGGCAACACGGACTTTCAACTCCCTCCAAAGATTTTCTATGGGGTTGAGATCTGGAGACAGGCTAGGCCACTCCAGGACCTTGAAATGATTCTTACGAAGTAGGGCTGCAACAAACGACTAATTTGATAATTGATTAATGAAACGATTAATCGATTATTCGGATCGTTAAGGTTTTAACTGTACTACTACTTATATCGATACTGCTTATCGATCCGGTCCTTTTAACGATAGTATTAACGGTTCTTTTGACAAGAAATAAGGTAAACTAACTAAACAAATTGTGAACAAAACTAACATTGCTTTTTAGTTTAATTAAATGCATAATATTTCACATCAAAAGAAACAACAATGTTTTAACAAATCATATTAAATAATGTGATGACAGAACTGTAAACAGAATAGCTGAAACTTTAACAAAATAAATAACTCAGTTACCTCTAATCATTAACCTATGTTTTTATAACTGAGTTAACTCTGTCTGTTGCTGCTAGCTTACATAACACCTGACATGGAAACGTTACTCGTGGACGGGGCTACAGAGCTGCTAACCCGGTGCATTTCTCCGTCTGGATGTGGAGCAATTTGGTTAATGTTTAGACAAATTGCTCGTGTTACCGCCCTTATATGATAAACTGTTATTGCACTTTTGGTAACGAGCATTGTCCAAATCGAGACGGCTAAAGTTTAACCACACCTCGGAGCGCGTTCTCTCCGCCATCTCCTCCGTGTGTGTGTGTGTTGCATGCATGTAGCAGCTGCGTGTGTGTGTAAACTGCCCCGCCCCCTCGCAAGCAGGCGGGGGAGAGAGATTTCGTCTGAATTGGGAAGATCGAAAATACATTATAGACGCATTTTGTAGTCATATTGCATATTAGAAACAGAGTTGGCGACACTAAGACTGCGATATAATGTTTATGTAGCAATAATACATATGACATATGTTTTAAATGTCTCCTGTACCGGTAAAAAAGAGCGATAAGGTTGGAGCTTAACGGGGTGTAGAACACATGTGATGACGTCACCAACGAATCGACGACTGAATTAGTTGCCAACTAATTTGGTAATCGATTAAGTCGATTAGTTGTTGCACCCCTATTACGAAGCCACTCCTTCGTTGCCCGGGCGGTGTGTTTGGGATCATTGTCATGCTGAAAGACCCAGCCACGTTTCATCTTCAATGCCCTTGCTGATGGAAGGACGTTGTCACTCAAAATCTCACGATACATGGCCCCATTCATTCTTTCCTTTACACGGATCAGTCGTCCTGGTCCCTTTGCAGAAAAACAGCCCCAAAGCATGATGTTTCCACCCCCATGTTTCACATTAGGTATGGTGTTCTTTGGATGCAACTCAGCATTCTTTCTCCTCCAAACACGTCTAGTTGAGTTTTTACCAAAAAGTTCTATTTTGGTTTCATCTGACCATATGACATTCTCCTAATCCTCTTCTGGATCATATAAATGCTCTCTAGCAAACTTCAGACGGGCCTGGACATGTACTGGCTTAAGCAGGGGGACACGTCTGGCACTGCAGGATTTGAGTCCCTGGCGGCATAGTGTGCTACTGATGGTAGCCTTTGTTACTTTGTCCCAGCTCTCTGCAGGTCATTGACTAGGTCCCCCTGTGTGATTCTGGGATGTTTGCTCAACGTTCTTGTGATCATTTTGACCCCACGGGGTGAGACCTTGCGTGGAGCCCCAGATCGAGGGAGATTATCAATGGTCTTGTATTTCTTCCATTTTCTAATAATTGCTCCCACAGTTGATTTCTTCACCCCAAGCTTCTTACCTATTGCAGATTCAGTCTTCCCAGCCTGCTGCAGGTCTACAATTTTGTTTCTGGTGTCCTTTGACAGCTCTTGGGTCTTGGCCATAGTGGAGTTTGGAGTGTGACTGTTTGAGGTTGTGGACAGGTGTCTTTTATACTGATAACGAGTTCAAACAGGTGCCATTAATACAGTTAACAAGCGGAGGACAGAGGAGGCTCTTAAAGAAGAAGTTACTGGTCTGTGAGAGCCAGAAATCTTGTTTGTTTGTAGGTGACCAAATACTTATTTTAACGAGGAATTGACCAATTAATTCATTAAAAATCCTACAATGTGATTTCCCGGATTCTTTCCCCCCATTCTGTCTCTCATAGTTGAGGTGTACCTAGGATGAAAATTACAGGCCTCATCTTTTTAAGTGGGAGATCTTGCACAATTGGTGGCTGACTAAATACGTTTTTGCCCCACTGTATATGTATTCATCCACTATTATAACCAGGGGTGCACACAACTTTCTCAGTGAGGTACTCAGATGAGTACCTGGAGTCAGTGTTTGGTACTCCAACTTCCAGCTCCCCTCAAAGTTCCCATGAAGCCCTCTGTATCGCGAATGTCAACGGGGGGGGGGGGGTAGTAGTAGTAGAGTGCAGAGCTTCGTGACCACAGAGCGTGTGAACGTTGTGATCAGCTGTTTTAGCGCAGTGCTGCTGTACAGGCCGACGTTAACAGCAGCCCTGTCTGTGCACACGGAGACCAACTCCGTCGTCCGATGATCTAACCGCCTTCTGGAAAAGCTTCACATATACATCGGTACGCAAATGCGCTTTGTGACACAAGTGACGGTACGCATTTCAGATTGTTGCCGCGCATGCGTACCTGCGTACCACTTATGTGCACCCCTGATTATAACATTTTCAGGCCTTGCTCCACACAATTGTTGCAAATCTTCTGACTAACTGATAAATGAATTTAGATGGACTCTAATTGCTCTGCTTTCTCTGCGCCCGTCTGCTGTTGTTGTAACCCTTCTTGCAGATGTTTCCCAACACCCTTCACACTGTTAATGGGCTTTGAATGTGAAACATATGGTGGAATTGTGAACAACATAATTTTTCACAAAAATATACAAATATACCTATAAGGTTGATACTCTGTTATATAACAGGGTGAATTAAAAATGAAGGCAAGCCGTGTGATGTTATTATCCAAAGTGACTTACAAGACGATTATTCAATCACGTGGACCCTAAAATTACAACAATCATGAGAGTACATCGACTTCATTAAATAGGTTGAACTGCTTCAGGTGCTGCTTCAAAGTAGTTTACATTTACGAAAACGAGTTGCAGTAAAACTTGTCCAATAGAAGTAAACAAAGGAGTCCCATGGAGGCTTTTTAGGTAGGAACGGGGGGGAGTGTGTGGGAGAGAAACTCCCTCTGGAGGGAACTTTGGGATGTTAGCCTTTGCAGACCATTCACATCAGGGGTGGGGAATCTCCGGCCCCCGGGCCGTATACGGCCCGAGAGACAATTTGGTACGGCCCTCGAGATAATTTATAAACACTCGCAAAAAGAAAAAATTCGAGAAATCTAGACCGCAAAAAAATTAAACAAGCGAGTGTCTGTTTTTCCTAGCCAAGCTCAGGGTCGTTGAACACAACACGAGCCTAACGTGTAATCGCGGAGAGCACCAGAACCCCACTCCGGCACTCAGTATCCAAAGGAGCCGTACACATGCCGCAGTTTTAGCGTGGCTGTGTCTTTAGTAGTAAGCCCAGTGGCGATCTGTTCATCTGTCATACTGATCATACAGTCAATAACTTTGTTGTTATTAGCATCTGGTTATCTAGCTATGCTAATGAATATAAGAAGCTTTTTCTACAACCAGTGAGGTAAAGGCACATCTTTATATGATCATTATAGTTATAAAAAAATAAGAGAATAAAATAAACAGGTATAAAATACTATGACAGTAAAAAAAGTTGTTATTAATAAACAAGAATACAGTTTGAAAGGGGAGCGATTTGTAAAATATCCATAAAGAAAAAATAAATCTACTTACAGTTCTGTTTCTTATGGATGTTGAGAGATGTATCCATAGATCTCCTAATGTTGCTCTCAAAGTGCACCAGATTGATGCTTTTAACTTCAACATTTTAAAATAAATCTTTCCGGGGGAGCATGCCCCCCGGACCCCCCCTAGAGGAGGTTAGGTCCACCACCCCAGTTAAATCATGTTCACATGGATAGGAAACTAAATACATTTGCATGGTGGTCATGCCACAACCGTCCACGTGAATGCATACACACATAAGATATCTGGATTAAGAGGTTGCTTTTTCTTTGCACAGCATGAAAGAAAGGCCAAATGAATGGGCTGTGATTTTAGTATTTTTAAGCATAGGTCAATAACTTGTACGGCCCTCGGAGGATATTGTAAACATTGAAATGGCCCTTGAGAGGAAAAAGGTTCCCCACCCCTGATTTACATGCACAAAAACCAACACACTACAGGAAAGGGAAAACCCCAAAAAGCACAATAGGGTCCCTTTTTAAATAAAAAATGTGTTCGTTATGGTTTGATAAAACACCATAAGTGCATTGGGAGTGCAGAAATGTGCATAAAACGTAAGGTATCTGCTCCTAAGGAAAGTCCTATCACTTTCAGAGAAGCCATTTTTTTAATCCTGTCTTTCGACCTGGCAGAGTAGCTACATTTCAGGGGGAAATGTCAGTATAATCACTGCTCTGTGGCTCTGGTTGTTATTTGATAGTGAGCCCAAACTGTTCGCCTGCCAAAGCGCTTTTGCTGGAACATAATGAAAAGCTATAAATAATGTCATTCTTCCTTATTCTTTTATACAAAGGAAAGAGGCCTGAGCAAACTTTGAAACGATGGTGTTTAAATGCAACTCTCTTTTGCTTTTTTATTCTTTGAGTAAGTTGTTCACATTACCCAAGCGCCTGTTTTGGTGTGTTTCTGTCTAGTAGATCCTTCATGTTAACACTGACACATGTCAACAGTAGTTAACACACTGTCCCCTATCTGATGCTAAGAGAGCTGCTGCAGCACAGGAAAAGAGCATAGGAGAATATAAAGCTCATCATAGTCATTAGACACCAATGGGTATACATTTTTTTTAAAAGATGGCAACAAATATTTGTTATTTTGCTTTTGAGAATAAGATCTCTATTTCAAGATCAAGATTCAAGATTATTTTTGGAAATGTCAAAAATAATGTTATTATTTAGTTTTTTGAGAATAAGTTAGAAAAGTCAAAAGTAAAGTTCAAAGTGAAATGTTAAGAATAAGGTTAAAATCGCAGTGTTTGCTGGGGAGTTGGCTATCGGTCAGAAAATAAATTCATATTTACAGACCCTTGTGCCAGGCATGAGTGAAATTGAAGGTCAGAAGATGAACAATTGTTATGCATTTCTATATAAATATACATGAAGTTGTGTTGTTGAGAAAAAATTTAGCAAACTTATTTCTTCCTCTGGAAAAGCTAAATTAAAAGATTTCTTCCATTTATAAACAAAGTAAAATATATCATAGAAAAATAAACAGGTGGAAGATTTTCATCTTTTTCCATTTTGACTACAATCTAATGGAAATATCAATAAAAAAACATCAACTTTAGAGAATAAAACCACTATCACACAAAAAGATTAACTCATTTTATGTGTGGCCTTTAAACACTTCTGAACTATAAAATGTCAAGTATGGCAGCAATAAGTAACATAATAAAATGTAGCTTTTGACATTTTTTTGGAGGAGGAAGGTTTTAATCTTTTTGCATTATGACAACAGTCAAATTGAAAAATAACAAGAAAACAGGCCAAACATTTAAGAATCAAACTACTTTACCATACACGGAAATTATTAATTCTAAAAATCTCAATGTATGCGTGGCCCTTAAAACTCTTGTCTGGATATAAATTGTAGGTGGAAAACTTAGAAATGTAACCATGGCAGCAATAAATAAACACAGTAAAATGTAGCATGTGAAAAAAAAAAAAAAAATAGACAATTAACGTTGGTCTTTTTAGAATAAATCTACCCACTTGCACATCTTCTCAGTTTGACTTTTCTCAAAAAGCATGATACATTATGTTTTTCCACCTCTCAACATAAAACACAGGTGTAAAACAAATTAATGTCAAAGTTATGGAGCAGTAAATAAACACAGCTATAATCAGCATCAGAAATATCCATGCGGCCTGTTCATCATATTACCTTGGACAGATGCTAAAACATTATACATCCCGGCGTTCGTATATGCGTTGTAATCTAATCATTTGGTGGGAATGCTGATACAGCATTCCAACTATCTGTTATTCGACGCATGAAATTCTTTATTATTCCACCTGGTGGTTTTGCGCCTCTTCTTCTCCCACATTCCACATCGCAGAAACTCCGTTCAAACATCAAAACGTTCAGCTTGGTCGTGAATCGATTGCTATTACTTTTCTTATTCATAACTTTCATAATTCCAGAGATACATCCCATAATTCATCAAATTTTAAACATTGAGGTCAATGGAGAAACTCTTCGGACTTGAACAATCTTCATGCGACTTCAACTGCTAACTGTTCCTTCATACTTTCACTCAGAAACCTCATACCAAATTTGAAATGTTACACATCTTTCTGACATTATTCATGTTAAACGACTTTTAAATCTGATTCATACTTTTAGAAATATTAAACATTGTTCAGACCTTGGTAAAGATAACCCAGCTAGAGTGGAGGACAATTTTGCCTTCATATTTTCTTTTAAACCTGCCATAATTCCCAAACCCTACATTCCTGAGACATAATTTGTCATGACAAATGTAGCAAAACATCTCTTAGCTTGAAAAATAAACAACAATTAAGCAAAATGATTAAACAAAATGCCTCTTGAGGGCTGTAACGGAGGTGATCTTTGGGGCCATAGATCTCGGCCTCCGTTAAGAATTGTGTAGCTTTGTTGGTGGCGAAGTGTATGTAGTGTGTGCGTCTGTCTGTGTTTTAGTTTGTCTGTCTGTTTGCTGGTTTTATTCTGAAAAGTGTTCCCCTTCCCCCATGTCTGTTACGGTCGATTGTGTGCACCTGCTGCCCTGTGTTGTTGTCGTCGTCGTCGTCGTCGTCCCCCCCTCAGCTTCACAAGGGCATGAAGTGACAAAAACTTTCAACATGTCTCCATTAAACCCCATTGTAAGTTCAGCCTCATCTTTCCCCACCACAACAGACATTCACTTCAGATGATCAAGTTCCTTGACATGCGTCACGCTTTGAAATTTCACCGATATCTGTTACGGTTCTTCAACAAAACTATCACATGTAAGAGGTTTATCTCTCATTCAGAACAATGAAAATGCTCTCCTCTCACTGATTACTGCACATCACCATGGAAACCTTTGATTTCTGGACACGTCGTTAGCTCAAATATAAACACCTGTGTCATGGAACACGATGATGTCATAACTCCAATTTACATCCTCAGAGCAGCAGATTTCAGATCATGGTTAAAACAGCTATACATCAAATCTGATGTTACGTAATGTGGTGTTACTATGGCAACGCATCCCTCGCCATAAAACAGCAGCAGACTTCAGATAATGGTTAATGGTCCTGCCCTCAACACCTCTACATCAATTATGGGGTGTTTTCATATGCCGTTTCCATGGGAGTGCATTCCTCGCCATAAAAAAAGATGTCGCTGTAACTCCAATGGACACGGTCCGATCGTCCCCCAAACTTTGCTTCTATGAACATTTTCAACAAGTGCTCAAACTTCACATGTGTGCTAACAGTCCAGCCGTGAAGACATCTACGGGACAGTTTTGAGATTTCTTCAATTGCCGTTGCCATGGCAACACAATGCTCATCATGAAACACGGTTTTCTCGTAACTTCAGTGAAAATGCTCCAAACAGCCCAAAACTTCACAGGTTTGGTAACGATGCAGCCATCAACGCATCTAAGCGTATTATGGGATGTCATCAAATATCGTTGGCATGGCGAAAGATCATTCGCCATCAAGTTAGTTCAAAAGTTTGCAGTTCAAATATTCTGCTTCTTTTCCAAGCCTTTTTACTTTCTTCCTTCTCTCATCACACATTCAAGCCCCCAGTGTTCATGTATCATTTCAATCTAAATTCTTCACTTTCTTCTTACACATTACATTTCAGAATAGCAGTTTAGCATCAGCTTTTCAGCATAAAGCATTCCCACTAGCAATTTCTTCAGGAATTGTATTATCCAGTTGTGATATGAGGTTAGGCAGCACTTCTAACAGTCTGTCACTCATTCTTTATTTACTGTGTGAAAGACTTCCTGTCCTACCACATTACTTTTCAGTTTGCTCTCAAAACACCTAGCAGGTGTGTTATTTGCTTTCTGGCGCGACATCCATCCTCCCTGTATCATTGTCGGATAAAGCTGGAGGACGAGTCTCCGCTCACACAGCCTCTGGCTCTCGGTGGCATGTAGCTCTGTAGATAGAGCCATCCGTCACGCATGGCGGTGCCAGCAAGCGTGGCATTCCTCCAATCCTCACTGAGTGTGTGTGTGTGGGAATGTTAAACGTGTTACTTTTGTTTTCATCTGTTCATTTGCATATACATCCGAGGCTTGTCCGGCTAGTTTCCACTGGTTATCGTTGCTTACTAACATGATTCTTTTTCTGTTTGTGTGTGCACATCATGATTACTGTTTACATTTATATGAGCATACATATCCTTTCAATCTGCAGGTGTGAATGCAAGGTTTTCCTTTCATATTTAATTCATATGTGCCCTTGCATGTGTGTACTACGTAACTGATTTATTTATTTATTGTTAATTGTGTTTGTGTTATTTTTACGAGCAGAAACATTAGGTAGGTTGGGACAACTTTGATACTAGCTTTTAGGATAACACTAGATACTATACAAGAAGAACAACATTTATGTGTTATGAAATTGACTCCATGGCCCTGGACAACACCACCAGAGAATGTGTTGGATTTCCCCAAGGCACAAGCTAGTTTTGGGGTTTTGTCCTTTTGCCTTAAGGTCAGTTCACGCTCGATCAGAACTAGTTTCAAGGACATCTCGTCAGGAGAAAGTTCATTGCGGTACCAAACAGCCATATTGGAAGGCAAATACAAAAAGCAAGCTGACGAGAAGATGTGATATCATTTAAACACAAGGATAACTCCTGGAAGACATTCATAGAGTTTAGCTCAGTTTTTCCCATGACAAAAAGAGGGGGGGGGGCGCGGGGAATGCGCCAGGCCTCAGATGATTTGAGGCCAAATATCATATTTAGACATATTTAGACATTTTACATATAATTGTAAGGCAATACCTGATTGTCACTAAGAGCCTTGTCTCTACATTACAGTAAAATATAAAAAATAAGTTGCAGCTAGTGCAGAACGCCGCTGCACGTCTTCTTACTGGCCACAAAAAAGCGTGACCACATTACTCCGATTCTGGCCTCACTGCACTGGCTTCCAATTCGGTTCCGAATTGATTTTAAACTCCTTTTATTTGTTCAAATGGGCTGGCTCCGGCCTATATAGCTGAACTCCTCCAGCGCTACACCCCAGCCAGCATTCTAGTCCGAGCAGAGTATGACTATGGACAATTCCCTGTGTTGGATTTTTATATTTGTTGTGGTAATTTATTGTCTTCTGTTCTTTGCGAATGTAGTAATGTGTTATTTATTAGTTGCATGTACAGCACTTTGGTCTCGACCAAAAATCGTTTTAAAATGTGCTTTTATAAATAAAACCTGATTTGATTTGATACATACTGTATGTTAAATGGATATATCCGCCTTCTTTCATTTATCTTTCTATTCCCACAACAATATGCATAAAGAAATGGCATATTTTGGACATAGTTCGAATGGTGATTAATCATGATTAATTAATTTTTAAGCTGTGATTAATCTGATAAAAAATTGTAATCGTTTGACAGCCCTATTTTATAACCAATTCACGATTGAACATGTTGGTAAAGTTATTTAGTAATTTTTTACCCAGTGTGGCTCCTCTATTACATACATTTAGTACTTGTAAATGCTGGCAAAAGACTTTATATAGCAAATTGAAAGACATTTTTGCAGTCCCTATTTGAGCTTTAACAACTGAAAGCTAAAACATTTTTAAATACATTTTTAGCCAACTAAAATGTTACTTTATTTTGTTCTTTATGAGCTGAAAACATTCTTAGAAATATTTTAACTCATCATGCCCTTAAGCTTACCGTACCACGTTTTTTTATAGACGGAGTTTAGCCCCCTGCTGGATATTAGAAATAATGCACGTCAGGGTACTGCCTAGTCTTCTTTTCAGGAGGTCGTTGCTTACTGCTTGCGTTTTTGTTGAAAACCTTTTTAAAATAATAATCATTTCCAAACAGATTATTTGCTAAACGTAGCCACACAAATTAGCTGGTACATTTTCGACAAAAAATATTTCAAACATTATTTCAGACATTGCATCTTCATATTTGCCTGTTCCTTGTATAAAGAATTGTGATAGAGGAGATGGATTCAACCCATTTTGAAAGCCTTATGGTGGTTACATTAACACACCAGAGGTTGATTCTGTGCTGGCTGGATCAGACCAGTTTCAGGCTGGTTGGTGTAACAAGTTTCTAAGGAGTTGTCATACTGTAGCTCCCTACACCACAGTAACTGCTGCAGCAGAGTCTGCTCCTGGAAATGATTCTCCTTGTACTCATGGCAGATCAGTCCCAGTCACTGACCGGAGTAATGGCCATGCTCAGTACTGTATTGTCCTCTGCCGCGTTGCCGTGGTGACAGGAGGAGAGAGTACCAGCATGCCAAAGAAAAAGGTTCTGCGGAGCTCTGAAGAGTCACCCTATCCCTGACCTTTCTATCTGCGCGGCTGACTGCGCCGCCATTTATAGACACGGACACACGCGGCACAATGACAGGCCGCAGTGAAAGAGGCTGTCGCTTTTTCATGTTTCTGTTGGGTCGCTTTCTCTCCGTGTTCTCTTACCTGCTTTATCAGTCAACCTTAAAATTCAGCCTTTTTTTTCTTGAGTTACATCCCTCGCCTCTCTGGATCAAATGCAAATCCTTGTTCCCTGCCATTCAAGGCCGCTGTGGACTCTTTCACCTACGCCTCCATTAGTGGTCCAGCCTTACACTTTTCTAACTTTCCAAGCCAAGCTCTCCTCAGAATACCCAATGATGGACTGACCTCTGGAGTCAGAGTGGACCACCGTCACACTAGGTGTCTTCTGACCAGAATTGAAAAAGTATATCTCAAGAAACCATTCACGTAGCGTCCTGCTCAGACTACCTTGACACTCTGATATCTGGTGCTGCTCTTCTCTTAAATACATACCGGATTTCTATCTTCACTCCTCCTGTTATGCAGTGGTAGAAAGTAACTTCTTATAAATGTGCATTCAGCTTTGAGGTCATTTTTATCCAAAGCAACTTCCAATAAGTGCATTTAACCATGAAAAAACTAACTCAAAAGCAAAGAGGCTGCAGCTACACGAGCCATCAATTAGCCAAACCATGTTTTTAGTGCTAATTGAAACTTTAGAAATATATGTATTCATTAACTAATTAATTGGAATATTATTGGATAACTTCTAACAACCTTGCAATATTTATTAAAACAGTATCTATGTTGGTTTAGGACTTAAAGCTTGTGTAGGGCCATTTCTGGTTTATTTAAACCTGTGTCTTCATCAATTGTATTGGTAATCCTGCGATCAATTAGCCCCTACATTTTTTACCTCAAAATTAATAGTTTTGTATACAATCAATGGCTTGTTCACATCCCTTTTGATGCATTGCCCAGTCAAACTTTGTTGCAACCCGTTACAAAAAGTGTGTCCAACGGTATCATATCATAATTAACCAAAAACAAGACACCATTGTAATTAACTAGAATTATCTAAAGTAATCTATGCAAAACATCTCCTTTGTCCCATTAAGTCTGTCACCGTCTAATAACATAACCCCCCCCCCCCCCCCTCTCGTGGTGTTTGACAGCCATGTCTGGTCGTTCTAAACCTTGTCAGAAAAGCCTCCTCCATTCTCTCTACTGTGTCTCCCAGAGAAAAGTCATCTTTTTCATCTCTCCGTCTCGACATCCCTGGGTTTAGTGTGTAATCCCTGCCTCGGAGGCAGAGAGACTCCACCGGGGCTGAGGCAGCTGCAGCATTCTCTCTCAAACATTAGACTCACAAATCAACCGTCGGACGGTCCCCAAGGCCTCATCGCACGAAAAATAAGAAAACAGTGAAACGCTCAGAAGCACACGATGAAGTATGAGCACTGCTCAGTACACCTGGACCGCTGACTGTTCCTGAAATGAGGACAGTTGTTGTCCTGGGACCTCTCAGGATGTACAACCTTTTTTTTCTTCCAGACGACACATCTTTTAGTATACATTTTGTTACAAGGGATGGACAGACTAAAGACTGTCTAGACTACAGTGAAAGGATGTTTGAAAATGGTTCTTTAATGGTTCTCTTTTATACTACAAAGAATAGCTTTATTTTGCCGTCATTCTTAAGTGGGTACAATGAGATCTACTGAAAAGCTTTCTTGAAGTTACAACATCTCTTGACTTCTTCTTTGGAAGTATTCAAATGGGGAAAGGAGAGATTATTGGTTGAGTTTACCTCTAAGGAACAAGTGAACCGGGCGGACTGCAGCCCCAAATCGCCATCTTAAATTGGATCACATACAAATGGGGAACGCAACAGAGACACACATTATGCTCATTTTCAGGTCCATATTTGTATTTTCTGTCTCTACAAAAAGCTCTTTCTTGTTCTCATACTGCCTGTGCTGCGGCACCTCTTTTCACCCTGTCTGGTTGTGATTGGCAAAACATTTCAAGATATCCAAAACCCTTGGCCTATAACGTACAATGTGTTGGGGTGCTAACCAATAGAAACGCAATTTGTACATGGTGATGTTACGGAAGTTAGCAAAGGAGTCCAATGGAGGTGTTTCAGTCAGGGGGGGGGGAGTGTGTAGGAGAGAAATTCCCTCTGGAGCGAACTCTGGGATTTGACCCTTTGCAGACCATTTACATGCACAGAAACCTTTATAACACACTACAGGAAAGCATAAAAGGGCCTCTTTAAGCTGCTTTTGAAATGATTCTACATTGTAACACCATTTTCTCCTTATGTTTGGCATTCAAGTAACCTCCATTCTCGACCAGAAAGCCTTCCCAAACCATGCATTTCATTATTAACCTCACATCTATCTTCCATTCTCTTGTGTTTCATGCTTCAACAATGTTCTCTGTGACCTCAACAGCCACGCCCCCATGTGACAAGCCAACTAATACTCCGCCTTTTGTTTGTCTTTCAGAGTACGCAGAGAGCATCGGAGACGGGAAGAGTGAGGAGTTCAAAGAGGCTGAGCGCAAGAGGATCATGGACCTTGTGGAGAACTTCTGATCGCACACACTCAAGCAAACACAGTGAATTCCAACCTTTAAGAACATTTAAACCCTGCTGGTCTGATCTGGGACTGATGGTGACTTCCTTTTTTTCTTTGACATACTAAACTAAAGCCCTTGGGTATGTTTACATGCACTGCAATCATGCTAGTTTGTTAACAGCTAACTGGATCAATTTCCATGAAATACATCAAATTCATCTTTATCTGCCAGAGAATTGGTTACGATGATGTGATTGCTGTGCACGTAAAGCTGCTCAGTGTGGGAACAGCAGGATTGGAGTCTGAAGAGCACAAGACTGTATCTTTATCTGAAACCCACGGCGAACACGAGATGTACTCGGAGCCGCAGCGCTGTTTATTTTCTGTCCCGTGGTGTTGAACACCGCGGAATAATTAACGGGCCGTTTGCACAGATCTGCAAACCTAATATATCCATCTCTCGGCTCCCCTGCTTTACCTCGTTTGTTTTGGGATTTACGTGTAAAATATTTTCTAATAAAACATTGGGTAATAAAATCCTGATTGCTTGTTTGGTTTGTTTGATTAATGTCACACTTTACTGACTCAGATTGGCACCGATGAATGTCTGTGCACGATTTTCATTACGCCTGAGCTTGGTTAGTGTTGCATGGAGGCACAGATGGAGACGACAAACTTATATCTGCAGAGAGAGATTTTTCATTTGTCTGAAGCCACCCACTGCTGGATCTTAGCAGCCTCTCAGCCCACTGCTGTCTCTCTTTGTGACACCGCTCTCACATCAGTGTGGAGGTGTATTATGGAAGAGCTCTACACACAACAAACCTACCGTGTTATTCTCCCTGTCGGTGCAGCAGCTCTGTCTGAGTAGTTTTGCTTTCTTTGTGCGTAGGAGCAAATAATTGTTCCCCATTTTTTTTGTGCATTTGTTTGTGTGTGTGAAAGAGAAAGCTGACCAACTTAAACTCCACTATTTTTAGACTGATATTGATCAATTTGTAATTTCCGTGGCAAGCATTAGTGTCACAGAAATTGCACTTTAGGGACTAAAACATCCTTGTAAATATATGTTACATACACATGTTACACCCAGCTTTAACATTAGATAAGTCTTTCACCTAGTGTAAGGAAGCAGCCACTGATGCAGCCCCAGTGGAGGGAAAGGCTGTTTGCTACTGGTCAAAATCATAATACTTGTGGCGCTAATTGGTCTTACACCAAAAGGAAATAAAACATGACTAACTCAAAATCAAGATGTTGGTGCAGCAGGTAGCTAATATTACGCATTATAAAGTCAATTCTCCAATTGTTTGCAGAATTTACATTGTAAAGCTAATAACACCTTTTCTTAGAATGCAACTCTTAACTTTCTCTCACATAAAACTAAAAGCAGTATGACTACAATGTCCGGCAGTGGAAAAAAAAAACAATTAACTCGGTATGTTCCGTGACTTTTGGATTACCCCTATGGTGGCCAACAGGTGCAAACTACAACAGCCCATAAAACTTTACATTATGAGAAAAAAACTATGCAAATAAATCGCATAACACAAATGTGCGAAAACACATGCAAATGAAGAAACATCTTCTGTTGGCAACTGTAGCCTGTTTCATAATTGGAAGTGTTTTGTCAGTATATTTGAAATGACTAGGTTAGCTATGTTAGCTAGCCAGCTTACAGCAGATCTGCAATAATATCATAATGACTCATGCGATCCCATTTTTTAAATAAGCCAAACTTACAGTTGGCCGACTTTATGATCTGGAACGCAAAGAAGCGATTTTGTCCCAGCGGTGTGCATCACTTTTTAGTGTCCCCCATTTTATTTATTTTTGAGCTTCTTGCAGCATGTTTTATTTTAAGCTTTTTGTTTTTGTAGTGTTTCAAGTTGGTGAAGATCTTATCATTTTCATGTGGTTTGGCATATTTTTGTTACTATCTTGTTACTATCTTTCTTTCTTGTTTCTCCAAATGGAAATGTTTTAGGTTGGAGCATTTGCACCTGTGGGCCACCATATACCTCAATATCAAATGTGATGCAAACAAATAAAGGAGAAAAAAACCATCAATAAGATGTTTTTTACTTAAGTGTATTATGTAAGACAACAGAACAACCTTGGAAAAGAAGAAACAAAGACATTTAGTAATAAAATGTGTTATCTGAAATTATAGGCAGAATAGTGTAGTTTACAAATGCTGTTTTAGTTCAATAGATATTTAAAAGCAAATAGTTGTTTTTAATGAAACAAGTGTCAACATACTTCATTAAAAATATATATATTTAAAACAAAGAATGAAAGTAGCTTATGACCCCAAAAAGGGAAATTCATGCTGTACGTATTCCTTTAATTTATATGAATATTTATTTTAAAAAGTCTTGCAACATTGTTAATCTGCTAGTAATCCTTTTTTCTTAGGCATGTGACTGTTATCTGATTATACTTATTTTTTCTTTTGACATTATTCGACCAATCAGTGCATTTATTGTAGAGACATAGGGGATGACATGCAGCAAATGGTCCCAGAGGTTGAATTAGAACCCGGGTCCTCTGCATGTGGAACAAACCCCAGTACATGGGCCGTCAGCTCTATCATCTGAGCTATGATTCCCCTTATTTTAATGCAACTGTAGGCCGAATACAGTTTTTTTGTATCCTGATTACGTTATCCCACATGTATTCTGTTACTCCCCAAGCCTGGGATGTCTAATTTCTGTATCATCAATCCCTCATTTAGTGCAACATGCCACCACCCTTTCTGGATTGCTGACTATAATCCTTTAGGAGGAAACGGGGAGGGCCGTTTACCGACAGCTGTCCCATCTACCGACTTTCATAGTGTCTCTACAAACTGCAGTATCACTCAGTAACAAGATGGGTAAAGCGGCAGGGCCTCGTTTGCGTATTGTCAGAGGAGAGCCGGCCCCATGCATCTCTTATCAGTGATTATGACTGCGGCGTGTTTAACAGCGGTTGTACAGCAATTTCACAGCCGAGGGGAAGGAGAATAATTGTATTTTCCGAATGACTGAGTGCAAACACTGTGCACCGCTTTGCTTTTGGGCTCCTCTCTTTTTAGTAGTCCTACGAAAGAAGGTATTCTGTTATTGAGAGTAAGTACAGGGCATTGCAACTTAAAGATGTGGTGTATACAGGCCTTTAGGAACTGAAAATCAACAGGAACACCTTTTTCTTTGCTGAGGTACTGTGGAGCTTCCTTCATTGTTTACTCCCCTGATATTTGTTCTCCAAAAGGTCAACTCAGTGAAGAGTCCACCGTTTTTCAAAGGGGATTGCTAATTGCTGCTATTCCATTGCAATAACATGATGTTGTTCTATAATTGTGGTGTTATGAAAGATAGTGGTGCTTTTTCTGTAAAAGTGAGGGGAAACTCGCAAAAACCTCCAAGTTGAGAAAATGGTAGGAAAAAGAAAATTGCTCATTTAATACTAAATATATTTTTTTCTTTCCATAGTATTAAAACATTTTGACTTTCATTAAACATTTACCTGCTAAGGGAATATTTTGGATAATATGGTAATTACTTTAATTGATGATCTTGCTTCTTCTTCCACCACTGAGAACAGGTACAGTCCAGGGGCCTCATTAGGCGCGTTCACACCAAGTACTTTTCCCATAAAGGTTCCTGAGAACTCTTTAGTTCTCATGAACTAAGTACAGATCGCGTTCACACCGGAAATTAGTTCCTGGGGGTGGATTAGGCAAATTAAGCCTAATCCACCCCCTCACTTCTTCTTCTTCTGCTTTGGGTTTACTGGCAGGCCGCAAACAACTTCACGGCGTATACTGCAAGCCCCCAGGAAGTGCGCCGGATTTAGATGAAATATTCGTGGTGTCCAAACGACGGTACTACACTTCCGTTTGGTTGCCAGGCCCGGAAACACTTTTTCCCATTTACTTACATGGGGAAAGAGTGGTCTGTAAATCGTTGGATAATTTGTTTTAAACTAAATAAACTACCCTATGAACACTTGTATAGCCCTTATTAAATACATTCGTTCTTCAAGTTGTAAAAATGTGCAAATAACATTATTCTGAGAGTTATTCCCCTCTGCATTATGAACGCGCATCTAACCCACGTGACCGCGCCGCCCGGCACGTTCATGTTACGTATTCAGCATGGTCCCGACCAATAAGAGCACACTGTGCTCACAGGGAGGGTGGGGGCTGGAGCTATTTGAGCTACAACCATAGATATATATATAAACACGTTTATATATATGTATGGCTTATACATACGGTTACTTCTCAGGCATGCAGGGTAATCTGTGACGTTTCGCTCTCTCAAAAGTTGGGCCATTTTATCATCATGCGTGAATGAGCAACTCTCATAGGAATGAATGAGGCCCCGCCTCCCACGCTGTATCCAGTTCTGCCGCCCAAAATCCCCGGCCGGAAGTCCCCGGAGTTAGGGACTGGCTTCAGTAGAAGCTGCTGGGACTCCCAGCAGCTTCTACTGAAGCCTTCCGAGTAAACGGC
Source organism: Notothenia rossii (assembly GCF_949606895.1). Taxonomy (NCBI): domain Eukaryota; kingdom Metazoa; phylum Chordata; class Actinopteri; order Perciformes; family Nototheniidae; genus Notothenia; species Notothenia rossii. Next base: position 31,240,792 of record NC_136902.1, on the reverse strand, counting down.
CAGAACACCTACACCTCCTCATCTCCACCGCTCCCATGTTTTATTTTGTGTTGTCATAAGTTAGTCTCTCTGCGTTTCTGCGCTGGGCTAATGCTAATGCTAATAATGCAATGCGAGGATAATAAAATGGCGGCTTCACAAAAGTTTTTGGGAGTTTGACGGGGCGTGGTTTGCATTCCGCCCAGCCAATCAGACACAGGAACCTTTTTCTCCCACGAAAGTCCCTGCTCTCTAGCAGGGACTGAAAAGGGGGTAAAAATATGGGCTCTGAACAGTCTCATAATACACACATGCACATAGAAGGATTCACACTTGTATTTCCGAATCCACATTTGTGTTTTCAATGCACACACAAATGTGTTCCGTTTCATATACATGTCAATAAAATACAAACACAGAAAAAAGTTTTACATATGTATTTTTGATCCACACATATTTGTTTTCCGTTTAAATCCCCTGAACCTGCAAACACAAACCGCTTTCTGTGCACGGATCGCTGTGCATTCGTGTGTTTTTTTTTTAGACTCTCCTGATGCTCACCCTATAGAGAGGCGAAGTCACGCCCATCTACTTCCGGTCCATGGGACCCCGGAAGCGAAAAATTATACATTGAATTCAATGGAGAGAGAAAACTTATCTTTTGATCCCGTTTGAATTGTCCCACGAACTACACATATGATGTTTGTCAATCTTAAACAATCATTTCCATGTCAAAAAAGTCACATTTTGTCGTAAAACTGTTGAAATATAAGACTATGAAAAATACGCGACTACAAAGACTACAAATCCCAAATCCCATTCTGGGTCGCGCATGTGATGTCACAGGCGATAATGCTCCAAGTGGTTGCGACTCGTAATTAAAGCGAAGAAGAAGATTTCATAACTGATTTATTCCCTCCAATTAATATAAGAGATTGCTCCAATAAATTCACTTTTATAAGATGCCTGTGTGCTTTGTACCATGTTGTAATCACAAAAGTGATCATACCACTTGCTCGTTCTATCGCTTCCCCTCTTATGAAAGGACCAGGAGTCGCTGGATCAGACATATCAGGTAATATCATAGGTAATATACATGTTGTGCATTGAACATAGTCAAGTTAGCTACCTAGCTAGTAGCGACGAGTAGCGAGCACGTTAGTTAGCATTACATTACTTAGCCTTGTCATTTTTAGTAGCCTTACCATTAAGTTATTATTTTATTACATGAAGTACACCAAAATGTTAAACAGTAAGAGTAGTCATCATGGTAAGTATTTCGTGAAACATTTGAAGAGTGGCCTACTGCGCCCTCCACCGGGTGCTAAGGAAGCAGTTCAGGGAGAGTCGAAGGAAGGCAGGCAGGCAGGGAGCTTTGCATGACATTCTTCTGGACATGTGTCATTGTGATGACAGTGAGGGTGAGTCAATCTGTTGGTTGGAAAGACAGTAGTTGAGTGATTACTGAGAGAAAATTATTAAAATAGATAATTATTCAGTGTTGTTACTGACCTTTTTCTCTTTTATTTTCTTTACCTCACCTGTAACTGCTGAGACCCTGAGGAACATGCACACTGGACTGACCTGCTCTGGCAACCTGATTTCCACTGTACGTAATAGTATTTGGTTATGGTATATTATTTATATACATCAAAGGCACAATGCACCCCCCAGAGAGACACATGTATTGAGTGTGATATTTTGCATAGGTCATGTGAAATCATCTTTACATACTAGAAAACTGTAGGAGCGGCAACTTGTTTTGAAATTGAATTTTTAATATCCGATAATAAAGTTGATCTGTTTTCTTTATTCTTCTCTCTTCCCAGCTCCATCCATCACCGTTCTCTGTTCCTGCAGGTCCTGCTTGCTAATCAATGCTCATATTTTTTTACACAATTACAAATAAAGTCAATGTATTGTATGACATGAAGTTGTGCTTCATTCTGAGTCAATAATAAATTCATTCTGCCTTCAACTGCAAAATGATTGTGGACTGCACCGACATCCATGTAGCTGCCCCCCAGTAAGATGAACCAAGCAAAGCTGACACTCAACATACAGCTGTGCTCTTAAGTTGACATGAAGAATTTGTGAAATATTGGTAATTATTTGGAAAAAATGACTGACGATGCAGAAAACTTTTTTTATTTAGGAACAGTGGTCAGGTGAAGCATTTATCACTACATATGTGTCACACTTAAAAGGCCAAACACACTGGCCAAACACACCTCGTTTACAACTCCCCAGTTGACAGCCATGACTCCATCTAAATTGTACCCCCCAAGCACCCTCTTGATGAGGGACGCGCATGGAGTGGATGAAAGTCCCGACCTCAGCACAGCACCAAAATTGCTGGCTGTCAACCTGCCCTGCCTGTGTAACTGCCACTGAGGATTTGTCCGCTGTTCTACGGTGGCTGTCTGGATGGCAGCTTGCTGGTCTCTGCTCAGTCGCATTGAGGCAAGAATTGCCTCACGCCCCCGACCCCCACGCTCCTTCACCAGCTCCGGCACGTTGAAAATGGTCTGATGTTGAGGCTGCAGCTCTGGCTCAGGTGACAAAAGCCATGCCATGCCATGCCACGCTGCACCCCTCAGTGGAGACCTGAACAAGTCTACTTCCTCAGTGGCGATGTCTCTGGCCAGTGGGTTGTATGTCTCCTCTTGCTGTTGGTAGAGTTGAGACACCGGCTGGACTACTTTTGAAGTGCCAGGCTTCCTCCACTGGCACTCAATTTCTGTGGAGCTGATCTGCAACATGGCAAATATTGCCAATGCTGCAGCGTGGCTGCATTTGTACATCCCCCGTGCACAACCACAGACAGCGCTCTGCATCGCGCCATCCTCTCCCATGTCGATCTGTACAAATAAAGTAAGTACCATGTTTGTTAACATGCTATAATAGATTGAATGAGCAATACAAGGATGGTCCAGATCTGGGGGTGGGAGATTTTATTTTTTCCATAGTTTTGTCCTCTTGTCTGATTGTTGTTGTTTGTTTTTTCTGAATTTTTTGTAATTTGTGTTGTATTGGTTGTGATTGTACATTGTATTTTTTTAAATGTGTATTACATTTTTGAAAAACATTTGATCAACAAAAAAGGATTTGGTCAGGGTCTAGACTCAGTGTGTAGTTTATGAATTAATCAATGCTCTCTACATTAGGAAAACATACCAGTGTACCAGAGGGAGTCACACACAGCTGTGCCTAGATAACCAAACAAATTGACAAGATAACCAAAATCCTTGAATCTACACACAGAAAATAAACTCAAATGACACAACGAGATGTAAAAAGGAGATCACACATATAGTCGATATAAAACTGGCCGCTTCAATCTGAAGAGCAACTAAAACAAAACACGGGAGTGTACCTTGTTCTTGTGAACACTAATGTTATCCACAGCATACACACCCGTATACAGTACACCCGTTCTAGGTTCTGATTGGCTCTCTAGGTTGGCATTCTAGCTTCTGACTGGCTGTCCAGGTTGTCAATCACAGCCGTGGTTCATATTATGCTAGTCGACTCGTAACATCGCTAAACTTTTTTTCTTGACGGTTTTCTCAGTCAACTAATGCTATTGATAACAGTAACATACATTAACACAGCCCTGCACACTGCAGTCATTATAGGCCGGGTCTGTGGTTCATCATCTTCTTTTTCATTCTCCTCCTTATTGACTGACATTAACCTTAAACATTGCGCTCATATTACTCACCGAAACCTTGTAAAGCCGGTCCCGCATGCTGGCTCTTACAGAACCGACTAACTCCCCTTTCGTGTATGTACAGCTCTCAACGTGCCCAGACTTGTAGTGATTTTCACCTCGTTTTATACTTTTATTCTCATTCTGAAAGAATGAGGTGAAATGTTCCAACGTGACGGTCATCTTTGTGTTGGTGACGCGTATTGTGCGGGACCAGAGACATGTAGTTCACTGAGCGGCTTAACACAAAAAAATGTGTTACTTCACAGTTTTACGACACATTTAAAAAAATTTGACTTGCAAAATGTTCTTTTAAATTGACAAACATCATATGTGTCATTCGTGGCACAATTCAAACGGGATCAAAAGATACGTTTTCTCTCTCCATTGAATTCAATGTATAATTTTCCGCTTCCGGGGTCCCATGGAGGCTCCCGGAAGGGGAGGGACTTCGCCTCTCTATTCGTAATTTCTCTCATCTATAGCCAATCAGATGTCTCCTCCAGTCTAAGCCAATCACATGAGCGTGCCCCCACGAGGGTATGATTTCTTGCGTTCATGACACTTCATATACGCATTTTGCGCAGTCCGGTCAGCTCGCTAAACAGAGGGCGGAGCTTCAGGTGATCATGCAGAGCTGCGTGTCTCCGTCAGACTCAGCAGCTGATCTGATCTCTCTCTCGCGTCCGGTTATACTTCACTCGCGTTTATGTCCATATTGATCAGATCCAGCTCTCCGGATCGGCCTTTATAGAGAGCACCGATCAAACTATTTAGAGTGAATATTGGCCGATAATGACCGGCGGGGTCCCCCCCCCCCCCCCCCCCCACCGTTGACAGTTCACTGTCTAGCACTAGCTTCGTAGTGCACTGATCGATTAGGCTAAGCTAACCTGTAGCTACTCCCTCCACACTCACAACAACTTCATACAGACATAAATAAAGCAGCTGTATTCGCCATACAGGAAACACACATTTAAAACGGTTTTGCCTGACGTTTTTGTGTACACACAAGCATTCATCAATGGTTCGGAAAGTGGCGCTGTACCTTAATAATGTAAAGGCTTGTGTTTGCGTGCATTTCCTGTTCGGAAAGTGGCAATGTACTGAGAGTGGAGGTGTCCTGAGATTAGCGCCTGCAGGCAGGCTCCATGGACCTGTCAGCTCCGGACTGCGCAAAATGCGTACATGAAGCGCTACGTCATGAACGCAAGAAATCTACCCTCGTGGGGGCGCGCTCATGTGATTCGCTTAGAATTGAGGAGACATCTGATTGGCTATAGATAGAAAAAAATACAAGTATGAATCGGGTGAGCGTCAGGGGAGTTTCAAAAAACCCACACACGAATGCACAGCGATCCATGCACAGAAAGCGGTTTGTGTTTGCAGGTTCAGAGGTTTTAAACAGAAAACAAATATGTGTGGATCAAAAATACATATGTAAAACTTTTTTCTGTATTTGGATTTTATTTACATGTATATGAAACGGAACACATTTGTGTGTGCATTGAAAAACACAAGTGTGGATCCGAAAATACAGGTGTGAATCCTTTTGCGGATCATGAAATACAAGTGTGAATCCTTCTGTGTGCATGTGTGTATTATGAGACTGTTCTGAGCCCATACAAAAGGTTCTCTAGAACTAATTTAGTTCCTGGGACTTTTTGGCGTGAACGCAACTAAATCGTAGTTCTCAGGAACCTTTGTGGGAAAATTACTTGGTGTGAACGCGCCTATTTATAAAGCCTTGCGTAGGATTCACGTGGGAAGGTTGCTTACGTAGGACAAAACAAATAAATAGGCACAGACATTTTCCGATTTATAAAACACTGCGTACCGGCCTAGGACTTGCGTGCGGCACGTCCTACGCCGGTTTCCCTTTATAAATCACAATAGAGAGGCGAAGTCCCTCCCCTTCCGGGAGCCTCCATGGGACCCCGGAAGCGGAAAATTATACATAGAAGTCAATGGAGAGAGAAAAGTTATCTTTTGATCCCGTTTGAATTGTGCCACGAATGACACATATGATGTTTGTCAATCTTAAACAATCATTTCCATGCAAAAAAAGTAACAGTTTGTCGTAAAACTGCTGAAATATAAGACTATGAATAATACGCAACTAGAAAGACTACAAATCCCAAATGCATTCTGGGTCGCGTAAGTGATGTCATAGGCGATAATGCTCCAAGACTGGTTGTGACTCGCAAAGCAAAGAGGAAGAAGAAGACTGATTTATTCCCTCCAATAAATATAAGAGATTGCTCCAATAAATTCACTTTTACAAGATGCCTGTGTGCTTTGTACGAGGTTGTAATCACAAAAGAGATCATACCACTTGCTCGTTCTATCGCTTCCCGTCTGATGAAAGGACCAGGAGTCGTTGGACCAAACATATCAGGTAATATACATGTTTTGCATGGAACATAGTCAAGTTAGCTACCTAGCTAGTAGCGAGCATGTTAGTTAGCATTATATTACATTACTTAGCCTTGTCATTTGTATTAGCCTTAACATGAAGTAAACCAAAATGTTAAACAGTAAGAGTAGTCATGATGGTAAGTATTTTGTGAAACATTTGAAGAGTAGCCTATCGCCCCCTCCACCAGGTGCTAAGGGGGCGGGAGGTAGGCTAACCCCACATTAGTATCAGCGATCTTTTCTACTTAATGCTATCTGCACAAATGGTTAACATTGACCATTAAAAGATCAGGCAGTTCAGGGAGAGTCGAAGGAAGGAAGGCAGGCAGCTTTGCATGACATTCTTCTGGACGTGTTTCATTGTGATGATAGTGAGAGTGAGTCAATCTGTTTGTTGGAAAGACAGTAGTTGAGTGATTACTGAGAGAAAATTATTAAAAGAGATAATTATTCAGTGTTGTTACTTTAAAGTGTTGTTACTGACCTTTTTCTCTTTTATTTTCTTTACCTCACCTGTAACTGCTGAGACCCTGAGGAACAAGCACACTGGACTGACCTGCTCTGGCAACCTGATTTCCACTGTACGTAATAGTATTTGGTTATGGTATATTATTTATATACATCAAAGGCACAATGCACCCCCCAGAGACACACATGTATTGAGTGTGATATTTTGCATTGGTCATGTGAAATCATCTTTACATACTAGAAAACTGTAGGAGCGGCAACTTGTTTTGAAATTGAATTTTTAATATCCGATAATAAAGTTGATCTGTTTTCTTTATTCTTCTCTCTTCCCAGCTCCATCCATCACCATTCTCTGTTCCTGCAGGTCCTGCTTGCTAATCAATATTCATATTTTTTTACACAATTACAAATAAAGTCAATGTATTGTATGACATGAAGTTGTGCTTCATTCTGAGTCAATAATAAATTCATTCTGCTTTCAGCTGCAAAATTATTGTGGACTGCACTGACATCCATGTAGCTGCCCCCCAGTAAGATGAACCAAGCAAAGTTGACATACTCAACATACAGCTGTACTCTTAAGTTTACATGAAGAATTTGTGAAATATTGGTAATAACAGGTTTAAATGATTATTAGTAATTAATTATATAATTTTCTCATCGTAGATGAGCAGACAGGGAGCAGATGAGAAAAGCAGAATATGCAGCTGCCATTTTCCACATGGAAAAGAGAAAGGGCCAAGTGTATTTGAGTGGACAAAAGAGAAATCCCAAATACGAAAAATAAAATTATACAATTTACAGATATGTATACAAATAAATATATATCCTATATACACTATCATGTATAATGATGTTGTATGATGTAGAAGGAAGTGTGGTAGATAACAAGTAAATATAGAGTTACATACAGATCCATGTTACAGCAAAAGATGGAATAACTAAGAAGCACGCAGTATAATAATAATTACACGCAACAATTAAATAACTGCTCAGCATCTCCACCACAATCCCAATCTGCTGTGTCCTGTTTTCCTCCCCTCTGCATAACACCCCATCACACATACGAAACACAACGCAGAGTCCGAGGGTGTTAAGAGTATGTTTATTTAAATGTCCTCCTCTCTACTGGCCAACACAGGGAGCATATGCTGGGTGTAGAATTGTTCCAGGAGGAGGAGATTTCCATGCCATGCAGGGTCTTTGGGGATGGGGAGGATGATCGCCTCCATCGTGGTCCACAGCAGCAGAGACTCCGGTCTGTGATGTGCAGCTGTTATATAATATACAATACATTTTTTTGAAAAACATTTGATCAAAAAATAAAGATTTGGTCAGGATCTAGAGTCAGTGTGTAGTTTATTAATTAATCAATGCTCTCTACATTAGGAAAACACATACCAGTGTACCAGAGGGAGTCACACACAGCTGTGCCTAGATAACCAAACAAATTGACAACAGGGATGCAAACTCATCAGGTATGAAAAAGGTGACAAGGATCCGAGCCCCCTGACCCCACAGAATATCGGCTTTAAAATTAGGAATAACAGGATTTTAGCAGTCAGAACAACTAAAGCAGCAGTGTTAATATTAACAGAAACGCCATAGAGTCACATCTAATAGAAATATATAAAAAGCATTTATTTTAATTGTGTAGCAGTCAGTTTATAATTTTGGCAGCACTGTTGAGCATTTTGAAAATGTATTTTCATGCCTCTGTGCAAGGCTTAGTCTTTCTATCTTTATAGCCACTGGTGTAAAGTAACCAAGTTCATAAACTCAACAAGTACTATACTTGGGCACAATTTTGAGATACTTGTACTTTACTTAAGTATTTCAATGTTTTGCTACTTTGTACTTCTACTCCACTACAGTTCAGAGGTAAATGGTGTACTTTTACTCCACTACATGTATGTAATACCTTTAGTTACTTTACAGATGTGGATGAATGATGTGAAATATAATCAAGTGTTAAATCAGACTTTAGTTCCACCTGGAGTAAATCCAAAAGCTACCCTGCCTGCAGTATACAAAGTCATTCAAACTAGCTGCACCTTTACCAGCTTTGATAACACTTTAATGATCAGTCATTATAAAACATATCATATTATTCTGAAATGGACCAATCTGCAAAATGACTACTTTTACTGTCGCTACTTTCACTATATTTTGATAATAATAATTTTCTACTTTTACTTGAGGAACATTTGGAATGCAGGACTTTTACTGTAACAGAGTATTCCTACACTCTGGTACTTCTACTTTTACTCAAGTACAAGAACTGAGTACTTCTACTTTTAATCAATTTCAAGATATATACTTATACCACCTCTGTTTATAGCCTATGAAAAAAACGATTAGAAAACGAAGGCTAAAGCTAACGTTAGCAGATAGTGACAATGTATGCTAGTTAGCTAGCTCAACGATAATATTGCGACGGGGAAAAAAAACTTTTCAGTGCATATCACGCTCTGCCGCTCCGACAGGGAGCTCTACTCTGAACACCTGAACGGCCCGTTCTAACAGCTGTTCACCAGCGTTCCAGTCTGTGCCACAGTGACTCCGGACGCACAGTTAATATTAACGAACGCACCGTAGGTAATGTAGCTGCTGAAGCTAGACCATCATCGCCGAGCAGCAGAGGCTTATTATACATCATGAGCAGAGCCGACAGGCAGGAAGACTCGAGCACACAGCTCGCGCTTCATTATAATATATAAAAAAAAGCTCGCGGCCGCACATTAATCCGGGTCCCAGACCCCCTCCCATACCCCAAAAATATTTTTATTGCAGATCTACAGGAATCATAAAAACGACCTATTTTGGATTCAAAACGGAGAATTTCGCCGAAAGGTGACAAGTTTGCATCCCTGGACAAGATAACCAAAATCCTTGAATCTACACACAGCAAATAAACTCAAATGACACAACGAGATGTAAAAAGGAGATCACACATATAGTCGATATAGAACTGGCCGCTTCAATCTGAAGAGCAACTAAAACAAAACACGGGAGTGTATCTTGTTCTTGTGAACACTAATGTTATCCACAGCATACACAGACACCACAAAGTTCTTAAGGAGAAAACTAGTTGCTAAAACAAAACACGTTAGTGTACCTTGTTAGCTAGCTGACATTAACCTTAGACATTGCACTCATATTACTCACTGAAACCTTGTAAAGCCGGTCCCGCATGCTGGCTCTTACAGAACCGCTCCCTTTCGTGTATGTACAGCTCTCAACATGCCCAGACTTGTAGTGATTTTCACCTCTTTTTATACTTTTTCGCCTCATTCTGAAAGAAACAGGTGAAATTTACTAACGTGACAGCCATCTTTGTGATGGTGACGCGTATTGTGCGAGACCAGAGACCTGTAGTTCACTGAGCGGTTTCACACAAAAAAAATTGTAACTTCACAGTTTTACGACACATTTTTATTTTTTTGACTTGCAAAATGTTCTTTTAATTTGACAAACATCATATGTGTCATTCGTGGCACAATTCAAACGGGATCGAAAGATGACTTTTCTCTCTCCATTGACGTCAATGTATAATTTTCCGCTTCCGGGGTCCCATGGGTCGGAAGTAGATGGGCGGGACTTCGCCTCTCTATCAACTGGCGCAGCTTTTTCGGGCTTCACGTAACGCCCATATTTGCCTCAAAGAAACACCCCGTATTAATATTCATTTTGACTGACTGCATGAAGAAGATCGCAGGAAATGAAGACAGAACAGCTAAAAAAAGACATCTCACACCGTGTCAGATGTTGGTTATTTTGGGGAGGTTGAGATCATTCATATTGTTTGGTGGATGCAGTTTGAACCAGAGTAGCAGCATGAAGGTTGGACATACAACATAAATAAATAAATAAATGGTCCCGAAAAAGGATAATGACAAAAAAATACACACAGCCTAACCTTCCTCAGGCAGCGTGTCAGTGTGTTTGTACCGGGGACAGGAGCCCCCCCCCCCTTGATGAGAAACTCTAAAAAATGATCGGGGAATCCCTCCGGAGTAGAGTCTTGACGACTGGATCTGAATTATGTTTTTGTATTTGGTGGTTTGTGTGTGTGTGTGTGTGTGTGTGTGTGTGTGTGTGTGTGTGTGTGTGTGTGTGTGTGTGTGTGTGTGTGTGTGTGTGTGTGTGTGTGTGTGCGTGCGTGCGTGCGTGCGTGTGTGTGTGTGTGTGTGTGTGTGTGTGTGTGTGTGTGTGTGTGTGTGTGTGTGTGTGTGTGTGTGTGTGTGTGTGTGTCGCCCGCAGCAACTCTATATCCACCAACTAAAGGAAATACAACTAATGTGTTGTGTTATATTAGCTGTACAATTTACCACACATGGTGTTCTTAGTTTCCATACCTCCTGTGTTTTACGAGCGACTTATCAAGTCTTGGCAAACGGCATAAAACACGATTAAACGTGATAGTATATAAAACCATGCTCGTATCTACAACCTATAGAAATGCAAAACGTCGTCAGTTTAGACGTAATTCTGTCCTTCTGCTTACCACATCATTTATGAGAAAACACTTCATAACATTAACACAATATATTCGAGGTGGTTTTAAATAACATATATCCATTTATTTATTTCTCCAAGTTACGTTTTTGTGTGCACTGAGGAGTCGCAAACAGGCGTTTGTTTAATCATTTTAAGATTGGCTTTAATCAATGTTTGAAAATGAATTCTTCATATATGATAAATGAGAGGTAACATTTTATTTATGGTATTATTTCCACATATTTCTCTCCATTCTTCCTTCTGCCAACGGTGTCGCAGTTTCTCGTCCCTCACGTGTTTGTGCTTAGTGCGTACGCATGGGTTAGAGTTTGCGTGGAGGACACACATTTCCCCGTCATGTTAGTATTTTATAAATCGCAAACATTGCGTAGAAACTGGCGTACGACATTTTTTGAGCATATATCCCTTTATAAATGAGGCCCCAGGACATCAATCCTTAAAAAACAGAAAAATTAATAAGTTGGCTTTGTAAATAAATGAATATCACAGTATGGCTACTGTGTACAAAATAGAGACTCCTTAATCAATATATGCAACTTGGAATACAAAATGTACTTTTATGGGAATAATAGGGTCATAAACTTGAAACCCTCTACACTGCATTATTGGATATAAGTCCCTGTAGCGACATTACAGCCCCATATCAAATTGATAAAAGGCCCAACAGTGCAGAAAGATCACAAAAATGTAGCCTATTCAGTATCACAAACTAATTATAACAACAGAAGAGGGAAATATGGTGTATGATCTAAACTCCACCAGTAGTATTTGAGCCTTTGACTTTATGATCCCTGAACATGCACTTATAGGTATAGTAAATGTGAGGATCTGAGTCACATGACTTGGACTCAAATCACATGAAAAAAAAGGACTTTGCTTGGAATAAAACACCAATGAATCGTGACTTCACTTGAGCCTTTTGACTTTAAATTAATAGATAGTCACCCAAGCCTAAAATGTAAACAGTATGGAATTTTAAAAGTATTTATTTCCTTTCGCAGTGATCATTTAGTCCGGTTAAGGAAATGATATGGAGGTCAACAAAAAGCACTGTTGAGACTCGAGACTTGAGTATCGTGTCAGGTGTGACTTGGGATTTGAATTTTCTGCCTTCAGTATGGACTGTCTTGACACTTGACCGGGGACCTCTCTATTTGGACTTGAGACTTGTCAGCCCTAACTAAGGTCTTGTCTAAGAATTTCAGTCTTCTTTTTAGTCTTGACTTGGGACTATACTTGGAACTTGTAGGTGTTGAATTGGGACTTTAGTTGGGACTTGTCAGTCTTGACTTAAGACTTGCGTTAGGGCTTGTCAGTGTTTACTTGGAATTTGTCAGTCTTGACTTGGGACTTGAGAGCAAAGCCTTGAGTCTTATTTGTGACTCTAGAAACAATGACTTGGTTCCATCTCTGGTGGCAGTGTTTAGAGGTGACCCTGACTGATCATTTCCCTTTGTTTCTCTCCTCAGTCATTACCCTGCCTTGCAGTCATAAACAACTTCCCAAACATAAAGCTGTCAAACCCGTGGGCTCAGATCAAAGCTTCCATGTCCGACAGTCAGACTGTGGTCAGCAGCACATGCCCCACGCTCACTGCTTGATAACTTATTTGCAATACTGCAATAACACATTTATTTCCCATGATGGTTTTATTGGGGCATAGCAAAGTATTACTGAGGCGCACTCGACAGAAAATGGGGTCTAATAACACCCCATGGTTAACGGACCACCAGTAAGTGATCATTATTAAGGCATTGCAGCCTGCAAGTATATTATATATTTTCTTTCGTAACACCCTGCAGTATATGTGTTTCTAGTTTCGCTGCTTACTATTACGTAAGAACAGTTTGTCCTTCCTTCTCTCTCTGTGTCTTGGACTGAAGAAAGAGCATGAAGGTCTTTAAAATGGCTTTTATTAAAGGGGGTAATTGGAGTCAGGTCATCTAATCAGTGTTGACATTCAGATATGGTTATAGCGGTGCCCCTGAATCTGTTCAATCTTCACCAACGCTTGGTTTTGAAAGGAGATTGCTCTTCACAGCAGAGACCCAGTGAGGTGAAACGTGCCTCAATCCACAGATTCCAGGGCATCAGGCGCCAAATATATATCTGAAATGCCAAAGAACTGAAAATGATAACGAACCTTCAGCGTGTTATGAAGTTGCTTATGCCTGCATTCAATGGTCCCAAAACAACTATAATTAAAAAAAGGAAAAACTATGAAGATTGGTGTTAAAGGACAGAAAGCCCTCAAAAAATATACAATTGAAAATGACGGCAAGGACAGGTTTTATAAGGCTATTAGAACACAATGCTGAGGACACCTTACTTCTTCCTTCTGTCTGTCTGTACCTGTGTACTCTCATGTTCCGAATAACCCAGCTTCCCCCAAATTTCTTTTTGGTGTCTATCTACGCCGGGATCCTGAGTCGTGACTGATCCTGAGTCCTGAGTCCTGATCTGAGTCCTGGACTTTGAGTCGTGGCTGAACCTGTCACTGTGGCCCTGCCTGACTCTCATCATACTTCACTGATGGCTCCCACAGGATTGTTGACATCCTCGTGGATTCATCTTCTTATTATAGACACATGCATGTCCAAAAATGTGGTCTACCTACGCTGTAAAATGTATTATCTTTTTGATTTACACACGGCATCTATTGCACGTCTGTCCGTCCTGGGCTCTCCCTGAGGTTTCTCCCATTTTTCCCTTTGAACTGTGGGTTTTCTCTGGAAGTTTTTCCTTGTACGATGTGAGGGTCTAAGGACAGAGGGTGTTGTATTGTCATACTGATATTCTATACTAACTGTGAAGTCCACTGAGACGAATGTAACATTTGTGACATCTGGCTATATAAATAAACATAAATAAACACAAATCAGGAAAATCTTCCAATTTTCAAGGGTGCAATGTTGTGTTTAGAAAAATAAGAAAAAGCACAATACTCACATAAACCTGGAGGGAGAGCAATATGGTTTGTTGTTTTCTGGTCCAAGCTACAGTGGCCGACAGATGCAAACATGCTACAAAAGCCCAAAACACTTAGATAAGGAGAAACGTGCTGCAGCTTAAAAAACTATGCAAATACAAAAACACAAATGTGCCAAAACCCATGCAAAGGAAGGAACATCTTCACCAACTTGACAACACATGCGCAGCTTGTCAAACTTCAAAAACACACAGCCCAAAACATCTCGTAATGGGAATGTTTTAGGGCTGCCACTGTACCAAGTAGCTTCAATTTAGGGAATCATTCAAAAGGAACTTGTCATATTAAAGCTTCGATTTGAAATACAATTTAATTTGTGTGTGAATGATACACACAAATGTGCTATCTCGCATCCCCGTCCTTTACTGTGCAACAAAAATATCAACATTATATGAATAAACCTTGATACTTTATTTATGATTCAAATTAAAATACAGCTAATGTATTTTATACAACCCGATCTATTTACACCAAACAAGTCTCATATGTATTGCCCTTTGTAGAAAAATGATGGAGAAGTGATTGAAGTCCAACCATACTCCATGACCTTATGTTTAATGGCAACACGTTTGAATTATTAAATGTAGAGGCTAAACGACGGCTTTCTCTAAGTTGAAATACAGTGGGACAGGTAGTTTATCATTGTACCTAACAAGGTGGACACATTCCCCCCTGGTTATGCTGCAGTGTTGTGGGAAAGTGCTTAAGATCAATGAAGTTTAAAATGGCACTTACAGACTGTTACATAAAGTCCAATAGCCCATATCATAATGTGGCCGGTCACTTGAAATGACATCTTCTTCTTCTGGTGACCATCACTGCCTCCAAGAGTGGTGTCAGTGAACACACCATCCTGCAGCTTTAGTGTGGCTGTCCATGGTGCTGAAATCAGACTCACTGCATGTCAAAACCACCAATGGAGCTTATCACAGTAAGATGACTCTCTCATAACCTCTGTAGTCCAAACACTTTGCTATCAATGGAAAATGAAATGCTTTTTAGACTACTTGCTAATAGTCATACCCATTATAAATAGGCTTTCCACTTTGAAGAATAGAGTATTTTTTTTTTTCTTCTTTAGAATCAAATATGGATTCCAGACTTGTAGGAGCATTCAATTGGAGATAAGCTGTGCTGCATAGGTCTACAAGCTGGAACAAAATGTGTAGGGACAACAACAACAAAAATATAGTAAGTACTTACATTTGGTTGTCAATGTCAACTGCTGCAGCTCTTTTAAACTGATTCTAAATGTGGGTAAGGACAACAAATATTTTCAGTAAAAAGCTATTAGTGGTAAACTTGTGACAGTAACAACTTATTAACTGTCTTTATATTAAGATTGAAATGTTGTTAAAGTAATATTTGAGTCCTAAAACCTGGATATGAGTCAGCATTTTTGCACTTCCGGTTCCCTTGTCTCAAAGAAATGATTTTATATATAACAAATATATATATACAAAGCCGGAAAAAATCTGCCACTTCCTTACAGAGCCCCTCCTCCAACACACACAAAGGTGCACATGACCAATGAGGGCACGAGATAAGTTTGTGCACAGATGGAAGGCTGACAGGCAGGTAGGCCATCCAGTTATTTTAGCCGGGCCGGCTCAGATGTTTGGTCGTGCTTTTTACAGTAGCTTCTACGGCTTCCACAGATACATTTTTTTGTATGGATGTTTTGTCAAAGCACTTAAGATATTCATTGCTATCGGGATTTTAAGAGCATTCCATGGAATATAACAAAAAGTGTATCTCGAGCCGGTTTCTCAAACTTACATACCTTTAAAGCAAAAACAAAAAAGGAGCATCAATTTTGGATGCTCTAGGCTATTTTTTTAATTTTATTTCACTAAATCTTATTAATTATCTATTAAATAAACAAAATCCTGATCAACACTAACTGTAGTCAGATATTGGTCAATTCAGTCTATGAATGAGATACAAATATGGGAAGCGTTTGTTTGTTTGGAGCTTTGCATTTTTAATTGTTATCTTATCATACCATAATATTTCATTTGCATGGCAAAAAACGTTGAAAAGTTGAAGGTTCCTGAACGTGTTTCTAATATCCTTCCTCTCAAAACCGCAGCACCTGCGATATTGAAGAAGTCCCTCCGCCGCATGTAGAGCCAAGTGAACGGAAGCAGAGGCTCAGTCAGTCCGGCACACAGAGAGGCTGCAGCGACTCCTCTCATCTTTCACTCTCTTTCCCGCTAGAACAAATTACCTGGATTTAAAAAAACAAACAAACAAAATAAAAAAATCTTTCTTAATCGTGCACTACCGGATCTGAAACAGGACAAGAGAGGGGAAAGGAGATAAACCAGAGGAGACATGGGAGCGTTCAGAGTGCTGCTGGGGAGTTTACACTACATGGGACTCTACATGCAACTTAGTGTCTCCACAAGGCACGCTGGACACGGCGAGGTGGAGAACCACATCTCCGGGAACGGTAAGAGTGATCATTTATTTTTATTTTATTCGGGGGCATCAACGGGGCTGTGGAGAGGACGGCAGAAGTGATGCCACCTGCTGACATGCAGAGGAGGGATTAAACAAAGAGCAGCACACGGGCTGAGAGGCTGTTGCTGATCATATGCAAACTAATGCAAAGGTGTGTTTTATTTGATTGTGTGAGCAGGCATTTCATGCAAAAATAGTTTCTGGCTACCTGTCAGTGCATGTCTATCCATCTTATAGCAATGTTTGGAGAAATGTGGATGTTCAGACACATTTGGAAGGCTGAATGCATTTGCTAGCATTGATATAATTGGCTGTGGATCATTCTGTGATGTATGTCTGACAGGATTTTGTTTTCTGTAAGAGCTGCAGCTCTCTCCGGATCAGTGGGTGATTCATCCAGGAGGAGCAGAGTAGTCGGTGATGTCTGCTGATAGATGGAAGTTAATATGCTCATTGAGTATACCCATGAAATCTGTACTCAACCAGCTTTCCTTGGAGCTGTCTCTTTCTCTCTATCTCAAGGAGCCCCCCTAAATATCCTCCAAGTGTTTACACAGTGTTACATCATGCAGACTAACACATATGGAGTATACACAGTTTGCTTTCGGTCACTTTGGCTCGGCCTGGAAATCTCCACAGGTGTCACGATGCTGGTTTGGCTTGCAGATGTGTGTGGGTTGGACATAAAGGGAGGAAGAGGAGGCGAAGGGGTGGATGTGATGGGAAGAAAGTCAAGATGATTCACTGCCCTTGAGGTATTACAGGAGTAGATGTTGGGTTCTTATTCCGTTAATGTGCCTATCACCTATGACTCAAGGGGTATCCTACACACCTGAACTGTTGGGTTTAAAACACAAATGCCTTTTTTCCTTTCATTTAAAAGTGGATTTGCAAAATTACATTTTTGAGGTTTGGTAAAGTCAGGTATCCTCATGTCTGGACCTGAAACCTGAGAAGAGCGCGTTGAGGACTAACCAATTTGATATGAAGCACTGAGCCAGTCTATGATCCAGAGAAAGCAGTAATGTTAGATCTTCATGACAAAAAACGAAGAAATTCTAGACAAACATGAACTGCACTCACACACTTTCTTGCAGAGAAACTAGTCAGGATGTTCTGATCAAGATTGTTTTAACCGAGTCCTTTCATAATTCACTTGGCTGTTGGACATGTTGGACTGGTATCTGTATGTATGTGAATATAAAACGTAGAACAAATTTGACATTGACACATTGCAACACGTTTGTCAGACTGAGGTGACCAAAAACATTCCCATAAAGACAATGATAACATTTTTAGAGGCAGTATGTTAATTTTTTCCTTGTGAGGTTTGAGTTGTCTTGTGTGATCTTAGTTTGGACCTTTGGTTACGGCTGTCCGTATACCGGCATGGATAAAAAACTCACCTGGCATTCACCTACAAAATATCACAAAAAAAGACATGTAGTGACCAAGAAGAGACTCAGAAGGATCATACAAAGAGAAAGACTATAGAAGGGGCAATGAGCACAATAAGACACACAATGACAAAAAAGAGACACCCAAAGTGACTAGAAAAATTGGCAAACCAACCACAGACAAAAAATAACTACAATGAGACACCAAAGAGATGCGTAATGACTACAAAGAGACACAAAACGTGTATGTATGATAGGTGGTAAGCTTTTGCATCTCTGCAAATAATGCGCCAATATGTATGTAGGGATTGTAACCTCTGTCTAAGGGTGATTCTAGTCTTGTCAGTGGTATCCTCCTCCATCTTCCTTGGTTCGTCCACTGTCTCCTCGCCGTTGAAATTTGACTCCTTATCAGTTAATGCTCTTTGTTGTAGTCCCACTGACGTCTGCCTTTGTGTTAATGAATTCTCTTTTCAACTTTGCTGTTTCATCCATGTTGTGTTCCTCCCAGCTGTAATATGGGATGTCAAATATGATTCAAATCATTCTCTCTGGAGTTCGTTCCCAGTCTTTAGGTTTAACCAGCAGAGATCATAAAGTGTTGAGTTGTTTTTTGGGAGTGCTTACTTCCTGTGACAGCAATGGGCCCATATGGGAGTCCCACCGGGATGCTACTGAGGGTTTCTCTTCATTTAGTAATGCCCACCCGCTCTAAAACGTTTGCCTTTCAGAGCGATATGGGTAATACCTCCCGGCAGGTTGCGCCAACGCATCAGAATATCTTTCAAGCTGATAAATGTGAGAGAGATTTTCTAACAGTTAGTGTATGGGATTTGTATGGAAATGAGTGTGTGCTGATACACTTGTTTTCATGTTGTCCCTCATGTAGTATGAGAGGAAAAAAGCACAGTCATGTCCTGTATTTCTTTATTATAATATAAAATGGCCCTGAAAGTATGATGGTTTGCAGGGCATTAGTGATGAAGCGTTACGGGTTGAAGATGGGGATAAACCTTTATATTTGTGGAATCAATTAGAATTTTCTTTAAACTGACATCCATAGTCCTGAGGTGAATTCACAGCGCTTGCTACACCGCAGCAAGTTTTATCAAATGGATGGAAAGAAGACAAGTAGTCAAACGCCTTAATTTGTTATTGCTGAGAATATACTGCAGGTTTTGCTCGTATCGGTGGATTCCGAGCCCTGTGGGGGGGGTCATCATTTATCCTATGTCTCCCGTTCTGGCCCTCCACCAGCTGGAACAGTGAGCAGTGATGAAAAAGAAAAGGAAGTGTCGAGAATGAAAGAAAATAGATCTAAAAATGTTCCGGTCTGCCTAAACGCTACTTTAGTCATTGATACTTTTCAATTACTCCTAATTAGGGCATGGTTATCCTGCGAGGCGATTATTCCGGCCAATCAATGTCCTCAGTAATCAGTGAAGAGTAAATGAGCCCTTGGGCCAATGAGATGCTTTTCTTTACAATGGAAAAACATATATAATGAGACACTAGGAGTAACGCAGACAGACTTTTGGATCAGGGACGCACTAGACAATTTTTCAGTCGACACCAATTACAATTAATCTTACGTCATTGTATTTGAAAAATAATTTCATCAGCTGTAGTTTATGTAGGCATTAGGTCAAGAAAGGCATCGATCTTGTGACCAAAGATGGTTTACTGATTATTCCGTAGACTTGACCTTACCAAATCAGCCTTCGGGGCCTTTTGAATATTCATTATTTGTTCTAAATAACTTTATCAAAAAATGTTACAACTTCACTAATTGCAATTTTGTTGTCTTCTTGTTAAACTTTAAATAAGTTTTCCTCCTGGGCTTGTTATCGTTCTTCTTTTCTGTGTTTATTTGAGGATTCAAACCAACTTTACGGGTGCATACTGTCACATACTGTATTGTATTGTGTAGATGCTGCAAATCTTAAGTCAATTTAGCTTCTTACTATTGGCTTATTAATATAACTTGGATTGATATATCTGGATATCAGTTTATTCTTCGTCTGGCTAGCTGCTTGGAGGATGCTTTGGATAGTGATCAACTCAACGATGGCTGCGATTTTTTAAAACCTCATTCTCTTTTCTTCAATGTTGATTGGTGAAACTCTCTTATTTACCATACATGCTCCAGCAATGCCAAAAAGACACAAATAACATTGTTTTTTTTTTAGCAAAGTTCAAGACATCTCAGTGGACTAAAAACAACTGGGTGGTCTTATTTAAAAGTTTCTGGGCCCCCTAAAAAAGTGAGTTTGCCCCTCCTCAGATTTATTTTTGGCTCCAATGACTGGACTGAAAAAGATATCTGTGCCTGTGAGCCTTCACTCAGGGCTAAGTCTCATATCTCCACCCTGCTTTGACCTCCATCACCAGAGAAACCGGCCCCATTCTGGCTCCCATTATTAGATTGGATTTGAACCATTCTTTCCAATTCAACAGGTGAATCATTTACCATCAAGCGAAAGACAGATTCCTTTATGGCTGCTGCTGCTGCAGCAACTTGAAAAGGCTTCAGGCATGGCTGCTCCTTCTGACAGTATTTGAGAGGAATATACTGGAGAGTAAACCCAGGTCTGGCACAGATGCAATCACAGCCTGCGATGGTTAAGCCTCCTTTACAATCCTGTCTTTCCACCCTTAAATGGCCTTTTCTAATAATGTAATTTATAAATGTGGTGAGGGTCTTCCTCTGAAAGCAAGCTTGAGCACAGAGGCAATGACATCGCTAATGTTAGTCTATTAAAGATTTAACAGTGGCCAATGCAGTATCCCTGGCAAACATTCAGCAGCAGCTTGTGGGGTTTACTGAAGTCTTCTGCAGAATTAGACACCACGTATCCCCGTCTGCTCCTCGGCTCACTCTCAGTCCTCACGTCGTATTGTCACCACAGTGAGTTCCAGACGTCCTCACAGCAGAGAGTATAGAACAAAAACTGTTGTGACAGAAACTCAAAATCAAATACGCTGATAATGAGTTTTTTTGGTTTTTTACTTCTCTGTCAAGTACAAACACAGTTATCTAAATCTGCTATAATGGGCACAGATCCAAGAACCACTGAAAAAAAGGAAAACATCTGCTTCATCACACCTGAGAGAATTTGTAACAAAACTCAGCAAAATGAAAGAGCATTTGAATAATACAGGTTCAGTCAACATTTAAGTATAAATTGCTGTGATTTTCTCACTTTGACAAGTTAAAGTTTATTGAATTTCAAACTGTTGGTATCAGCCACCAGCAGCTAGCAACCAGACTAGCTTACTGATAGAATATACAGTGCTAGCTGTAGCTTAAAGGAACATGGAAAAGTTGTTCATTGGCCTGCTGCTGAACTGATAAATGTTAATCTGTTCTCACACAAGTTGTATACGTCTAAAAAATAGACATCCATAATTGCTAACAGTTAACCACCATGAGACGACAATTTGTTGATGATAAAGAAGTTAAATGATGAGGAAATTCAGCAAATTTGGCAATCATCTAGTTATACATTTAGTAGCTACATGTACATTATGTGTAAACAACGAGACCAATAAACGATTGGCATTAAAAAAAAATATATATATTCATGTTACTGTAAAATGTTCTGATTAAACAGTACAGTTCAATTGTCTCTGTAAACAGTGACAAAGAAGGTGCTGACTGACTCAAATGAACACGTGCATCAACAGGTCAGAATCCTAGATGTTTGAAACATCTCGCTGCGATGCCTTTCTTTGAACTAATATCATCTGGTCATGGTTGTCTTGCCTGAGTCTTTTACTACCCCGTGCAGTTTTTGTACTAATACTCAAGATATTGAAAAGCATTTTTCCTTATTTTTTTAATCAAAGACTAAGCAATAAAAGACAAAAAGCCACTTGTCTGCCACTGTGTGTATACACCAAGAGACATACAGTAGAAGGAGCAACGTGTCAGAAGGAAAAGGAAGAGAGAGGACAGAGGGACAGGCTGACAGTTTTAAAGCTTGTCTGCGCTCAGCGGCAGGTAGCTGATGTATTTAGGTCCTGACCTCAGTATATACTCCGCACTGAGAAGACAAGCACTGCAGGGCAGCCTGGATTAACTACAGCGGGTAGAGGAATGATTACTGTAGCTGCAGCACACCCCCGCACTGTTGTGTCAGGAGCTAAGAATCAATCTTACACGTCTACTGGCTTTTAGTGAACGTACCTTCATGAGCAAAGTGTACTCTGAGTAATTATCCTTGACATTTTCATATTAACAGGTGTTGATTCTGCCGATCTCCACCATTCACCAAAGCCATTGAACAGTGGCTTAAGGTATATGTATTTCATGATAGTGGTTTTGCTGGGATTAACATGTGACAGTTACATGAATTTCAGAAAGGTCATTTTTTTCCATGATCCTGCTCTCAAACAGGACGACACTTTAAGAAACAAAATTTTAAAAAACATGTTTTTATAACTAACAGATACATGTAGGAGCATTATAAATGTTTTATTTTTCAATGTGTAAGAAGTAACCATAAGTTACATTTTAAAATAAATCTAGTGACATAAAAAGTACGATATTTGCCACTAGACATTTAAAGTAGTCAAAATAGTCCTGGAAGGTGCCCTATTATGCTTCTTTGGGTATTCCCTTTTTTGTACTGTGCCATAGGTTTTTGTGCATGTTAATGGTCTGCAGAGGCTAAAATCCCAAAGTTCCCTCCAGAGGAAGTTTCTCTATAGACTCGTTGAACATTAAAACATGGAAACATTTCAAAGTAGAGGCACAAAATACCAAAATGAACCTGAAAAGGAGCATAATGTGTCCTCTTTAGGTATGGAATAAATGTGCTTGGTTACGTTCCACATCTGCATGGAAACGAGGCATTATTATCAGGGGTGCACATACATTTTCTGCCCTGGTTCTCAAAGGAGCACCTGGAGATGGTGCTTGGTGCTCATACTTAAAATGAAAAAAAACATAACTTTTGAGGTTGTCTTTACTTTATTTGTCAGACACACGCCACTGAACACACATGCAGAGGTGAACACAGAACACACGTGCAGAGGTGAACACAGAACACACATGCAGAGGTGAACACAAGACAACATTAGCACGACCAGTAATCCTACAAGCTGTCATCACTACTCTCCTCCTGACTGTTCTCCTGACTGTTCTCCTCTCTGTCAGACATGGTACCCGATGATGTAGGCCTACTACTTTCTCTCTGGTTGAGTCTGCGATTAGCTGCTTGCATCCACAAGTCAACAGCTGGTTTTGGGTCGAAAGTATCTCTTGTCATCTTAGACAAGTGGATGTAATCAAATAAGTATGTGAACATAACCAATAACCTACCATAGCCAATAACAAATGAATGTAACTTATTTTATTTGTGTTGTTCATTCATATCTTACTTTCCCTTAACATTTATTTATTTATGCATTTTTTTTATCTCTCCAGTTTTAAAGGATATTTTTGGTTACTGTCCTATAGTATACATTGGAATGATTTAAAACCTGTTTATCCCAATAATAATTATAAAGGAGTGCCTTGGAAATGTGTTTACATAAATTGTGACCAAACCGTTTGAACTTAGAGTAAAGTTAACTATCTAAACACTCAGAGTCCTTTACCTCACTGAGCTGTAGTCATCAGCCTCTCAGTCTGACTGGAGAGGACTCTCCCTCCACATTATTGTAGAAACATCTTCTTCTTATATCCGTTAAAGCAGCTAGCACCAGATTATAATAACAACAGCGCCGGTACCGGTGCACCCTCCCTCTCTCCATCGCTAACTCGCATTTTGGCTGTGAGCTGCGGGCGCCAGATAAGCCAACATCCCCCATTTTCATCACTTACAGCGCCCATCGTACAGGGCAAATGAAAAGTTTAACCGGGATGAAAAGGGTGTTACCTTGACTTAATTATGAATATTGTTACATCAAGGCCGAAAATTAGGATGAGCACGAACGGTCAAAAATGTTTTTTTCCCTCCCAGAGCTGCCAGTGCAGCGCCTCCCCTGATCTGGCGCCCTCGGCGAACATCTATAACGCCAGTGCTACGGGCCGGCCCTGAGTTCATATCATAGGTTAATATGCAACCTATGCAACTCGCAAATATATTTCTCTCTCCTCTCTCCTCTCTCTCCTCTCTCTTCTCTCTCTCCCTCTCTCTCTCTCAATGTTGGTACAGTTATGTGCAGTCTACACGTGGAAACTTGTGTGGGATGTAATTACAAAAATCTCCAGGAAAAGATTGCCAAAGCACATTCTCCATACCGTGCCCAGCTGAAACTATTTTTGGAGTCAACAGTCAACATGCTGACAGACGCCGCTGCGCCGTGATCAGGGAGACTAGGATTCACATTGAAGAGTGCGAGAGAGAGGAACTTCAGAAAGCCCTCATACAAGGCAGCCTGGCTCTGTGATGCAGAGGAGGGAGAAGAGAGGGCTGCCAAAGATGTCAGACACACAGACAGTCATCCAAGTGAGTTCATCCAAATAAACTGCGTGGTGAGCATCTTAATGAGGACATTCAAACAAACAAGATGCCTAGTGATATGAATGCTTCATAGATAATAGATGAACTGCCTAACTATAGCCACTTCCTCACGGAGAGTTCATACCTCATTCCTTATTTGTTTTCAAACAGATGGAGGGTTTACACAAGTTATTAAATTGAGTTATTAAGACAGAACTATTGAATTAGCCGGAGAAAATACTTTTCTCAAAGTGTTAATACAGGAAGAACACAAAATTAGACGTTTATTTGCAGATTAGATTATTCAGATTATAATATCCCTATCCATCTCAGCATTGATGGCTGAGTAAACAAAGTTGTCTCTTTGTGTACACTTGTCACAGCATATTTTTTTGTCATTTCAGTATTCAGTGGCTCTCTCACTTTTGACTAAGGTGGGACGATAAATTCGGCAGGGTTTGCAATTTACGTGCGACATATCCAATAGCGCTGCACTATGATAGGTCTGTAAATAAATAATGAACGTACAGTGAAATAATAGAACAATGTAAAATAATTAATAGAATATACCTGCAACCTAAACTTCACTCCGTCTTGCCGTAGCTGCTGTGAGTGAGAAAGTGGAATGAGAGTGTCTGACACACCCGGCCCATTTATCAGCCTCCCCCTTAAGAAAAGGAACCCAGCAGCAGTTCAGGTGCTCATTGTTCGACCATGTGGACTCAGACTTTTCGGTGTCCTCTATCATTCTTCCTTCCTTTCCTCACCTGTCACTGCGTTAACTCTGAAACCTCTGCCTCTTTCTCCCCCTTGATCAGAACGCTGTCTTTTAAATCGACACAAACAAGCTGCAGGGTCAGCCGGCAGTCAAGGACTCTTCCTCCGTCTTTCTCTATAAGTGCCTTCTGCTGCTCCCGTCTTTCACTCTCCCACAAAGCACTTCTCTGTGAGTGTGTGTGTGCGGGTATACTTTAGAGGAGGAATGATTGCGGGCAGCTTTGAGAAGGCAATCCAACACTACACTTTCTCTAAGGTGTGACTAAAACTCATCTCCGGGATTCACCATATAGGGGGGTGTGTGAGGCTTTCCGAACTTTGTGCAAGAGATGATGAAGGCAGCTTTGAGAAAGTTGATCCAAACCTTCACTCTCGAATGTGTTTGCATGGGTGTACACTGCGAGGTGTGTGTGCTTGAAGATATGAAGGGTGGGAGAGTATTCCCTCTACTGCACTCAGCGTGATGATCTTGGGGGGAAGTGCTTGGCTGTGAGACTTGTCTGTTGCTTATCTTCCATTAGGCACATTACTGCCAACATTGCCATCAAAGAAACACACACACGCATATAGACACTCAGATTCAGCGAGACACACAAACACTTCTCCTGGGGAGGCACTTGGCAGGACTCATCTGTTGGCAGTGTCACTGAGGGAGGAGGGGGGGGGGGGGGGACGTGATGCATTTGTGGTCCAGGATCAGTCATTTGCAGCCGGAAAAAGCTCTTCAGCCTCCAGCAGGCAGCCGCATCATTTATTGGAGTGTCATTCTTCCATGGAGAGTCTCCGTTTGTGTCTTGAGACAATGCAACTCCTGCAGATTTCCCCCGTACAATGTTAAAGTGATGCGAGAAAACATCATTTATGTTCGTTAACAATGGTATAAGTACTCCAAAAAACATACTGAAGTATGGAAATCGTTTCAAAAGACAGCTTGGTTTTTATGGAGCTCCGACGTTGCGTTGTTGTTTACGTCTGCGGTGCCATCTTGTATACGGGCATCATGTTCTCATGAGAATTGATATATCACATATGCAAGATCACTATCTATATTTTTCTAGAAAAACCCCTGACATCAAACAATCTTTGCTGTTTCCCACTAACAATTTTGTTCTGCGGCCCAAAAGCTTGCGTTACTTATTCTTCATTGTGTATAAATACATTTCTGTGATATTAAATTATCATATCAACCAATTAGGTTGTAGCTGCCTTTATAAAGGTGGCTTAATGATCGCTACCTGCAGGATTATTGATTTTGAAGATGCAGATATTGTTATTCACATTGGATGAAAGCAACAGCTTAAATGAAATGTAGTATTCACTAATATTTCCAAATGATTGGTCATGTATCCCGTTCATTGGTTTGAACAGCCACCTCCCCCCCCCCGCCTGTGGAGCCTCTTATGAAAGTATACCCTGCTTTTCTATACGCACTGATGTTATGGCCCCGTGTCAGCCCTTTGAAATCATCCCATCCCATAATCAGTGGGCGGCATCACATGACTTCAAGCATATGGGGGAAACTGACTTTGAAGATTGCTTTAATGTGTTTGCTTCTCACACTGCCTTTCATGTGGCTTTCTAATATGGAATCGCACATCCGCATTAAGATGATTTCTGATGCACTGTTTAAAGGATAGAATGATGGGAGTATTACATTATTTATAACACACGCTTTCGATATTCTACTTTTCCAAAAGCTCTTTAACTCTGTTATTGCTTCCAATTAGCTTGGCCCTACATTAATTTACTTCAAATTATAGGCAAAATGTCAACATTTCCAAAGATACCAGACATGCGGTTTAAAAAAAGCATGCAGCAGACACTGTAAATATTTATATTTGATTTAATTGTGCAAACATCAACACATTACTGTGTTCATATCTCAATATTTAATTAGGCTTTATTCAACTTTGCTTTACAGTAATTGCACAAGCAAGGTTACTGAGACAATAAAATGCAGTTTATCCTCTTACCAGAAGATAAGGTTAAATGAATTTAATGAGTATGTAAGAAAACAGGGGCATCATACAGCCTCAAAGTCAAGTGTTACAACATACAAACCACATATATCAATATGTCAAATTGCCTTTTAGTGTGGGATTTTTGTGTTTGTTTGCAAGTAGCATAACCCACCCACCTACAACATGATCCCACCATTTATTTTAATCGAAAGTAGACAAAAAGTGTTATATTTGGGTTATGCAGTTAAAACTATAGAAAAGAAGACAGTTGCATCAAAGGTTGCAATTAACTCTCAGATTACGGATAACCTGCGAGGTCGAGAGCGTAGCACCTTGTGTCAGAATTTAAAGAAAAAACGTTCAACTTAAATGTAATATAAATGTGACTGGTTATCAAAGTCCAGCCCTATCTGTTACAATGTCCAACCAAGTACTGTATAAGCAACAAATGTATACAAAAATGCCATAACTTCACACTTTATGCCTCTTCGTATGTCTTTGCTCTAAACTTGTTGCTTTACTTGCTCTTGAGTTGCCACTTCCTTAATCATAACTCCCCAAAAAAAGTAGCATATGCTAGGGCTGCTCAATTAATCGTATTTTAATCGCGATTATGATTATGGCTTGCAACGATTACGAAAAAAATAATGTATTCGAAATAAAGCGTTTTTAAAAAAATTATTAGTATTTTATTTTTTTATTATTTATTTTTTGGGGTTTTTCAGTTGAATTATACTTAAAGTTCAGGGTAATCAACTGTCCAATTTTTTTTTCTCCAATAAATGGATATTTTCAAAATCAATGAATAATCGCATTTAATAATCGCAATTACAATTATTGACCCATTAATCGAGATTATGATTTTTGCCATAATCGAGCAGCCCTAGTATGTGCTTTTACCTTAAAGCATATTCCATCCATCAGCAGTGACAGCAGAGGGCCCCTGGGCACATCAACCAGCTCTGACAGGTGGATTCCAAGGGGCTCCCAGGCCAGCGTGGAGATATCATCCCTCCACCTGGTCCTGGGTCTGCCCCTGGTCTCCTTCCAGCTGAATGTGCCTGGAACCTGGCGTCCTTACGAGGTGCCCAAACCACCTCAACTGGTACACTCGCATTCGGATACGAACCGATCCAGATCAGGTCATAGACAGATGACGCCATCAGCAACCACATCATCTGCATAGCAGTAATGCAATCTTTATCCAATCGAACTGCAGCCCCGCTCCGCCATTAATATTCATATCTTAATGTTAACTATTTTTTAATGTCTGACACTTTGACCACACATAAAAGTACTGGGCTTCAACTCAACGTTTATTAGCTGCATACGTAATCCTGCAAGAGCCAAAACAAAACAAAAACACCAGGTTTGCCGCTTTTTTTAGCCTCCCTTGTGAAGAGCACATGACACAGCATGCTCAATTATGTGTGCTGCCCCCCGGTCATTTTCAGGCAGGGTTATCCATTACAACATCTTGCTACTGTGTGTGTGTGTGTGTGTGTGTGTGTGTGTGTGTGTGTGTGTGTGTGTGTGTGTGTGTGTGTGTGTGTGTGTGTGTGTGTGTGTGTGTGTGTGTGTGTGTGTGTGTGTGTGTGTGTGTGTGTGTGTGTGTGTGTGTGTGTGTGTGTGTGTGTGTGTGTGTGTGTGTGTGTGTGTGTGTGTGTGTGTGTGTGTGTGTGGCCTGTGAATGACTCTCCTGGTTGGTTCCACAATTACCCAAAATGGAGCCAAAACAACTGGCATACACATGTGTAAAGTATTGTCCACACACACACACACACGCACGCACGCACGCACGCACGCACGCACGCACGCACGCACGCACGCACGCACGCACGCACGCACACACACACACACACACACACACACACACAAACACGCATGCACGCGCACACATACAAACTGACAGGCACATTTAGCTTGAATCCAATCATGCGCTTTCCCTCCTTTAGGCCGACTGCCAGTGATTCCCATATTCTGTCTTTCATGTCCGACTAATAGCCTCTTGGCCGTCTTTGGTGTTTACTAAAGTCTGCTGTGTTGGACAGCTTGATACCTGTCGGCAGTGTACAATGAAACATGTAAACACTCGCACACACACACATTAGCTAATACCCTTACACTCAGCTTGGTGCAGTAGAACAATGTAAAGTAAATGGTATTTTCTCAGTGTGGTTCGTAAAGGTTTGATGAACTGCAGACCACTGCCAAAGCCCAGACACACTGAATCCTCTTCCACTGTCTCCTAGAATTTATTTGTAAGTATTGGTCATTATTAAGGCTGTAACTTGAGTGTTTCTATTATCCTTTTTTTGTTGTTATATGTGAATAGGTGGAAATATAACATTGATTGCAGCTTCCAACGCTTAATAGTTAAAAGTACAAAGTAAATTAAAAATACTGTATCACAGAGAAAGGCAGTATATGTTTAATGTTGCAATATATAGCTTGAACCAATGAATGTTTGGCATCCTTACTTGATAAACACATGTATTTTTGACGAGTCTATCAATAGACTTGCCGCTTCAGCTCTAATCCGTGTGTTGGCTTGATCACTGAAGTGTGAGATGCAGACTCCTCAGAGGCAAATTCTTCATTCCATTTCATTTAATCCTTTATTTGAAGAGGGACAATGCACATTGATGAACATTTTTAACAATTAATGCTTCAAAATGTAAATATGCCGGATTTTAGCTTTCAGCTAATTTCCATCCGTAGTCCCCTCACATACAACATTTAAGAACATGACATTTATATATACAGCAAAAATAAATACATGATGCAGAAAGAGCATGAGCAGCATACAAGCATTTAACACATGGCAGTACAATGTAGCAGCTATGATACTGTATATAAAGTGCAGGAGAAGATACCCCTGTGTTAAAGTGCATTTAGCGGCGATTGCACGTCTGTTTGTATCTCATCCATTCTTTGAGTTGACCTTTAAAACTAAAGTGGGTCAATCCCGTATCTCAGTTGGGAGGCTATTCCACGAGGTCAACATCACAACCAAAAATGTGGTCTTAATATTGAAGAAGAAGAAGAAGATTGAAGATTCAACTTATTGTCATTACGTAGTACAGGTACTATGTAACGAAACGGTTTCTCTGCATTTCACCCATCCTAGTGTTAGGAGCAGTGGGCTGCCATTATTATGTACGGCGCCCGGGGAGCAGTGTAGGGAACGGTCGCTTGCTCAGGGACACCTCGGTAGCACTTGATCTTGCCGGGACTTGAACTGGTGACATTCCAGTTGCCAAGCCAAGTCCCTATGGACTTCGCCACCATATTAAATATATGATTACTCTGATTTTGAAAAGAATAAATACTTATTGTACAACAGCTAAATATTTAATTTGAGAATTTGGGAACTTGCAGCAGCAAGGATTCAAGATTTTCGTTTAACTTAGCTTAACGTCCATTCATTTTTATTGCACTTTCATGAACTCCAAAGTCTGTTTTCGGTAGGGAATTTGCCCTAAAGACAGATTCAACTGTGTGGAAATAAGTTGTAAAGACTGGAAGAAAGAGGAAACGACTAACCTGGCTCTGAACAAACCACAAACTTGTAAATAAAATATGTTTGATCTACTATGTGAGCCTTATGCTAAGCTAAGCTAACTGTCAGCCCTAAATCACTGCAGCAAGTGACTGCTACTTCTGCTTGTTTTCCTAAATTTTCTTTCAAATATTCCTCTTGAGAAAAGTATGTATCTTAAAATTAAGTCCATATACAAACTGATAAGAAATAGAGGGAAAAAAGGCCTACTCCAGTCCCCAAAACTATCCTTTTAAAAAGTCATATGTTTATATTTTAAATTGAAGCCTTTATGAATATGCCTCTAAGAGACACAGCATTTGGCTCCACAGGGAGTTGGCAGCAAAGCATCTTAATGCAGAGGGAGTCAGGGGGACATGCAGAGGACATTGGACAGAGAGGAGGTGGACGAGGCTGCTCAGAGCTGCTCTTAGCTGTCCCCCGGGGGGGTTCAGTCTGCAGCTGGCTGTGCTGCTCATAGAGGAGGAACAGTTTGTCCAGTGGGGATGCAGCTCAATAACAGCCCTAAACATGACATGGTATCAGCGATGAGAGCTCGCTGCGCATCATGCTGAATTGCCACTGGAGGGATGCTTTAACCATGAAAGCGCTCAGTGCTGAGCCTCTAACTCCAGACAAGGGATTAGAGATGAGTATATGTTGCATATCAAATCACCTTTTTGACTGGAGGGATGATTTACCTAGCAGTACCTTTCCACTCCTGGTCTCCTCTCCCAGGATTATTGGCCTCGCTTGTTAGACCAGAGTCCATTTTGCCTTCTCTCCAGTTACATTTTAATGTAATGTCTTTAGGATCTCAAAATGGTGTAGAAGCAACATGCATGACAGAACTAAAATGGCATCATAGGCAAGAAAATCAAATTTGTCCTCCTGTTACAGCACATCCTCTAACAGCCTCTAGCTTCTGAAGAGCCATTACACAGTACAGAGCAAGGACTCGGACAGCCTCTGGATTCAATTGGTTACACAGGTCTAATTTACTGTAAAATATGTACATCACCCGTCGCACACATCACTGTACGACGGGGGTATGGCGGCAATTTGTAAGCTAATGTGTTTGTGCTAGAATTTTCAGTAAATCATACCAACACTTAATGTCTTCCATTACATTAAACTGACTTAATAAGCTGCTATAGTATTTTTACTTCCTGTTTTACCTTCTGACATACACCAACTCAGCTTTTGAAAGCGCTTGTGGACTTGTGGCTTTTCCTCATGACAATTTGCTGAATTGTTATTTGTTATTAAATTAATATATCACACACCATGCTAAATGGTAAGAAGTCTTAAAAATGCATGATTAAGTTGGTTGCATCATATTTTGCAGTGCTACTGAAATCCCTCAAGCATTTGCTTTGCAAATATTGCGAGTAGCCATAGAACATGTTGGCGTTCAACTGTGAAATCCCTCAAAACAGCTGACATGTTGGCTCTTTGCTCCATTAGTTAAACTGTCTACCTTTGAGCTGCCGATGCAGTATGCTCCAATGTAATCAGATAGAATTGAATAATCAAATCCATGGTCACTGATCCCCAATCAAGCTATTCGAGTCAGTATGACTCAATGTTAGCAACCTCATAATCCTTTCAGGATTCTATTAACCCATAGAAAGCAAAACCAAAACTACCAGAATTATACTTTTAGATCCATCAAAAGACAAATTATTGACTTACTTACATCATAGCAGAATCACTGACTGGCTTGTTACAGACTTGTCATTTAACTCTAAAGTAGGTGGCAAACTTACTGATCTCTTCTACAACTACGTATGTTGATGATGTAATTCAATCATTTTAATTGAGAAGACTGTGTGAAATGGTCAAAAGCTTTAAATGTAGGCCTTTAGTTGAGAGTTGGCTACTGCGTTCTTTCTACAAGTGTTTTTTTGTATAAAAGTGCCAGAAGCTTTCCTAAACTATATAACCCATGTTCTGCTTGATTCTGATGCTCTGGTGCATGTGTGTTCAGATATTTATCCCAGATGTAAGCAGCTTATTTGTCATGTCGTTCCCTCTTGATTAAATACTATTGTGTGTCCCTGATAAGCTCAGATGTCTCGCTGCTGTCCTGAGCTGTACAATATGTCAAGATCATTAGCCTAGCCAAATAGTACTTTGAGAAAGACAAACACAATCACGCTGCGCATAAAATCTCCCGCAAATGAAGCTTAGCCTGGGCGATGCAAATAGATTACAACAGAGGAGATGTCTTCCCGACGTCGGCTCTGATTAGCGCCGCGGAGACGCAGTTCGGCCTGTTTTTAGAGAGAGTTGTTCCATTGTGACAGCCCCCGTCTCAGAGGACGCTTGATGTGTCGTGTCCCTATTAGCTGTGACACTTTCCGCGCCTGTTATTCTTTTTTTAATCTGTTGTGTCAAAGTCGTGCTCCTCTCTTTGTTTTCCGCCATTGCCTCAATCTTTTCTGGCTCTGTCTCTAACTCTCGTTTGTCTTTCTTTCCTTCCTCCTACACGTGTTAATGTGGCCCAGTGTGACCGACACTTGCTTTTTCCCACCTCTGATTGATAGAATGTTATTTACTTAAAAATTCTGTGTATGTTTTAAAAAGCAGCCCAGGTGTATTTTTTTTCCCGTCAGCTGCTCCCGTCTGAAGTCCTGCGGTGCTATTAACTTCGATTTTTTTTTTCTCAATGTAATGAGCTGCACTGAACTGAGACTGCAGTTATTTGAACATGATGCCCTCTCTTCCAAGTTTGCTCGACTAGTTTATCACACAGTAAAGATTGTGTAAAGCTATTCTTTTTTATTTATATTGTATTAGCAGTTCAAGCTATGAATCTGTGTTCGGCTTTATATTCAGTATGTTGAAGAATTCACTGAGAAACAATAACTTAGAGCCCTGCCAGACTTCTAACAAGTGTTGCATTTAGAAGCAGAGCACACAAATTCACCATATCCCCTGCATGAAACGTCTCCATTGGACTCCTTTGTTTACTTCCGTAACATAGTGACATCACTATGTAATACTCGTGCTTCTATTGGTTAGCGCTCCAACACAATTTACGTGATAGGGTAAGGTACGGGAAATATTTTTCAACATCAATAGAACATACATGGAGATGCTTACATAACTGCAGCTGTTGTACACCAGGATTAATCATTCATGCCCTCCTTGGGCACCAAAAGGACATACAGTTTCTTAATGTTATCCATTTCTATATTGTGCAAACATTATCAACATATTACAGACATCACTCCCCCTCATTGGAACCATGATCGCACAATACCTGAACCAATATGATAGTAAAAGCCAGTGCTTTACCATCCAGATGAAACAAGTACAAGTGCAGTGAATACAAATAAATGAAAAAGAAAGAAAGACAAATAAATAAGTAAAGAGGTGCAGCTAGAGATCTGGGGCCGTATTCACAAAATATCTTAGGGCTAAAAGTAGCTCCTAACTGGCAAATTTAGGAGAAACTCCTAAACATAATGGGCGTGTCAGTCTTAAATTTAGGACTCCTAATTTTATTCACTAAGAGCAATTCACAAAGTATTTTAGGCCTAAAAGTAGCACCTAAGTTTAGGAGAGCTTAAAAGTCCTCGAGAGGACTCCTAACTCAGTAAGACCTATTCACAAAGAATCTGAAAATGGCTGCGAGACGAAATGTTTTGGAGACAATGGAAGACTGTGAATTGATCAAGAGATATAGGCTAAATCGTGAGGGTATCAAACTTGTTGTGGAATTAGTGCGGGATGCAATAACATCCCCGACTAAAAGGAATAACCCGATTAGTCCGGAAATAAAATGTTTGGCAACACTACGATATTTAGCAACAGGGAAAATGCAACTTTGCAATGCCGACGATTTAGGAATATCGCAACCATCAGTCAGCCGTGCCATAAACCAAACCATTAACGCGCTCTCTAGACCACATATCATCCAACAATTTATCCGGTTTCCTTTGGACAATCAACAACTACACAGGATCAAAGCCAACTTCATGGCAATTGCAGGTATGCCCGGTGCGGTCGGTGCTATTGACGGGACGCACATAAAAATAATTGCGCCATCAAAAGATGAGGACGTGTTCGTCAATAGAAAGAAAGTACATTCCATCAACACGCAGATTGTTTTCATTCATCATGATAGGGGGACTTGAACGGCGGTATGGGCTGTTATTGAAAGTGTTTAAGTGCTGGAAATATGCTCATTGGATAATAGTTTGCGGGGTGCTTTTAATTGCCTCCTTGATTTAATGCAATTTACGTATTTTTATTGTTTGCTCTCTCTCTTTAACGTGCATATACAACGTCATTATCATGGTCTGCACAAACGTGTCATCATGCGTGTATTCTGCTACCTGCAATGTCCATAACTATTTGATAGGAATACATTTCTAGCCTAGGCTATTTCCTTGTTTTTCGGTGATTTAGTGGGCTCGTTTGTGGGATGTTGCGGATGAGTTTCACCGAGACCGCCTGCTCTGAACAACCAATCACCGTACTGACCGCTTCTAAACTCATGCACGAGAATCGACGTAATCCATAGCAACGGCGCGTCACTCTTAGTTCACTCTTAGTGATTTATCCTTAGTATGAGTAGGTCTCAGCGGCTTTGTGAATAACTTTTAAGAAAAAACTCCTACGTAAAATGTTTTAGCGCAAGTTAGGAGCACTCCTAGCGGTAAGATAAAATGCTTTGTGAATACGGCCCGTGGTGTTGCTTGTATGGGGACCATTTTTCTTCGAATTTGCCAGTTTTCAGCTGTAGTCTTGCTGTGATTTTCTCCATTAAAATGCACCCTGTTTCTCCAGTGGACTATATTGGGGGGCTGCGACTTCAGCCACAAGACCGTTGTCATTTTTTTCGCAATAAGAAGAAGAATTCTTAGTAAGAAAGCTACTTTTCTGTCCATATCACTGGGCAGTGTACCCAGTATAGAAAATGCTGTGTCCAAAGTAAAGGTAATGCCCAGCACCCGTTTAATCTCCTTTTGAACATCCTTCCAGAAGCCCTGAATGTTTGGACAGTCGCTAAAATATATGTGTGAAGTCTCCCACCCGTCGGGACGGGACATCTTTAAGCGGTTGACCAATCACAACAGAGCTGGCCAGCTAACCAATCAGAGCAGACTGGGCTCTGGTTTCAGACAGAGGGTGAAAAGAGGTGCTGCAGCACAGGCAGTATGAGAAAAATAAAGAGATTTTTGAACATTAAAGCATGGAGACATGTCACAATAGAGACACTAATTACAGATATGAACCTGGAAAATAAGCAAAATAGGCCCCCTTTAAAAAACCCTTCTATTTAACTTTAACTGAAGATTCTAGCCACTTTGTAGTCAGACATTCCCTGCATTTGCCTTACGGATTTAGAGTTCTGAAGTTGGAACATAATGATTTCATTTTAGGAGGAAACTTTCCTAATGTTTGGTTTATAAAAAACTATTTCAATTTGAACACTAGAAAATATTTATAACTAGTTTAGGTAGTTTGAGAGGTAATTAAAATAGCTAAGGGTCATGATCTGACTTGAAGTGTGTGTTTTGCTCCGTTCACCGCTGCTTCACAGCGGGAGGAGCTGCAGGTGAGCAGAGCTGCGTGTCTCCGTCCTGTAAAGTGTTTAACAATGAATTTTGGGTAACTCCTCAAACCTTCTGTTGGAGCTCGGTTTCCTTGTGCTGCTTGCAGCTATAATTTGTTTCTCCTTTTTCAAATGTCATTCATTACTTAAGTTAAGAGTCACCGCCTGGCTCCAGAAAACATTAGACATTTCTCATTTATCGTATACAGTTACAGGCATTTTGAAAAGCTGAGTTGAAAAGTCTAAACGTATTATAGTTACCAACTATTTTTGGAAAACCGTAAGCATACATTTAACAGCCCTAGCATCATTATGCCAAATCTATTATCTATAGATTTTATCTAAATATATTTTAGTGGCTAGTTCTTCTTGGAAATTGGGATGCAATATACTGTTTCATGTGTAAAAAGCTTGTTTCAAGGATTGTTTTTTGTCAAAAATAAATTGACATTAAAATACTTGCAGCTGCATTGCAAGTCAATTCATCCCAGCTCTATCAGAATGTGTTTTAGGAAACCAAAGATAAGGCTGAGCTGCAGTATCTCCATCCTTTTATCTTACACTTGACAGCTTCAGACAAAAGCTCTGTTTTGTTTTATTTCAACGCATTAGAACAGGAAAAGCTTATTTACTGTTCATTTCTGGAATCTTTTTTATACCCTGTGGGTCAGTAATCTCATTGAACAGTCCCACAATTATATAAATGTCTTTTCAGCTCCAACGTCTGTGTTTAAATGAGCTGAATACACAGTCGTCTATGTTAATATCTCAGCTTGCCTTATTGCTTCTATACATTTTTTAACCCACGTTTACTGGACTGCAAAGTACATACAGTATATTCTTATACAGTACTTGTGTACAAAACGTGAAAAATAACAACAACAATAAGGCTACAGACTGTATGCTAGTTTATTTGACCTTAAATCCATGTTGAATTAACAACAAAAGACATATTATTTACTCAGCTCTGCGTCAATGTGATCGTCAGTCATATTTAAAAAGCACATTTTTCATCAATCTACTTTTTATTTACCATCATATGATAAATAAAAACATGAACATAATACATGGATGGTTTGCTCAGATATTTGCTGTTTCAGAGACGTTTTTAAACTCCTTTTATCTTGAATATTTAGATATCAATTATGATGAAAGTATCATTATCCTCTCATCCCATGCCTACCTCTAAAAACCTTATTGTCATCTGTCATTGCCCTGTCTGCCATTATTGGTTAATCCTAACAGGTTCAGCGCCTCTGGAGTTCAGCAGATAGAGTATCCTCCTGCCTCTCTCCTGCCTCTCCTGCCTCTCCTGCCTCTCCTGCCTCTCTCCTGCCTCTCTCCTGCCTCTCCTGCCTCTCTCCTGCCTCTCTCCTACCTCTCCTGCCTCTCTCCTGCCTCTCTCCTACCTCTCATGCTTCTCTCCTGCCTCTCTCCTACCTCTCCTGCCTCTCTCCTGCCTCTCATGCTTCTCCTGCCTCTCCTGCCTTTCCTGCCTCCATCCTGCAGGGTGTAAAGTTCCCTGGGCGCTCTCCGTGTCTCTGTGTTTGATAATATTCGTTCCGTGATGAATTTAAACGGCAGTCCGTCCTGTAATCTCAGCCATTCATCAACGTCAGCCTTAATCGAGGCAGAGAAGGAAAGAAGAGTGAGGGAGTCTTGTTGGTAAACC
Organism: Notothenia rossii; assembly: GCF_949606895.1. NCBI lineage: Eukaryota > Metazoa > Chordata > Actinopteri > Perciformes > Nototheniidae > Notothenia > Notothenia rossii. The sequence goes on along the minus strand of NC_136902.1, from coordinate 31,202,870 downwards.
TCCAGTGACTGCCTCCATAACTGCTGGTGTGTGTGCAGATCTGACGTCCTTAAAGAAGCACATTTTGAGATATGTGCATGCAGGAATATGTACTACAGTGACCCAGTATCCTGTCCACTCATTCATAGATATTTCACAACAGTACCCAGGGAGGCTCGATTCCAGCTGTCTACCAAAGCGTCTCCTCCCCCAACTTTTAAATCTTATTCTAAATCTACCTACAGCTTTTATGCTACGTTCACACCGGACGCGATACGAATATTAGCTTCGCTCTAATCGCTCAAGTTTCACCGTGGCTTGCAGTTTGTTTTATCGCGTCATTCAAAACAGACGTACCGTTGACACACCGCGCCGCACCGTTGACGGACAGTTGAGGTTGTTTACACTTCCATGCAAGATCGTTTTGATTATTTCTGTCATTGACTATGGAGGATATAACAACTATTGCTGCTTTGTACCTTCTGTGGAAGTCCTACAAACGTAGCAACAAACGCCGCTCTGTCTGGGTTCACAATGTAATCAAGCGTCGCACACAGTTTGGTGAATATCATTGTTTAATCAAGGAACTGCGCCTGGATGACTGCCGTTTCCAGCGGTATTTTAGGATGACCTGTGTCCAGTTTGATGATTTTCTATAGCTCGGGTTGGTGTCAGGATTTCCCGGATGGACACAAACTACAGGTGTTCCCTCTCAGCTGCGGAGCGCCTGTCAATATATCTAAGGTAAGTAAGGATCAACAGCAGGACGTCAGAGGGAATCCCAACGCTGATTGGCTTCCGTGAGAACGCGTCATGTGATTTTGACGCTGCTCCTTCAATCGCCTCAATCGCGTGATTCTCGCCGCGTCCACCACTTCATGCGCGCCGTCGGAGGGAATTCGCGTCTGATCGCGTCTCTGCATTGACTTTACATGTAATCGCGCCGCCCCCAAACATCGCATCGCGTCCGGACTAAACGTAGCATTACAAACATTCTTAGTTAGCAAATGCTCTTCACTCTGCACATTTCTCCTCGAATACTTGTTTCCACCTGATGAAGGTGAACCTGAGCAGGAGGAGAAAAGGAAGAGGCATACTTGATTGATCCTTCTAGGACATTTCTCTCTGTTGTTACACATAATAGTCATAATACACAAATGCCATACAATGGAGAGGTGTCGGAGCGTGGGGGGTGCCATGGTTAGGGGTGAGCTGGCACCTCTCCAGCTACAGGTCCACACTGTGTACATTTTGGTCCATGCAGCATTTAAACCGAGGGAAAATAACTTTGGATTCCCCTTTTAGCGCATTTTACAACTTTTAAGACCTAATGTGGAGTATAAATAAACTCGCTGATTTACATACGCCTCTTTCCTGATGTAAGTCAGTGGGGAAAAGTGTTTTTAGGCCCAAATGTTGTTACGGACTTACATTGAAGTTGTACAGCAATAATGATAATTGATTTGCTAATTTCATAATAATTTTTGTTTCTCAAATATGGAGATGTCCGGCTTTTCTATGCATTATATTATATTAGGCTGAATATCTTTGGGTTTTGTACTGAGAAAAGAAGACATCAAAGTCCTTTTAGAAATGTTGATGGATATTTTCATATAGGCCTACATTTTATAGACCAGACAATTAATCTAGAAAATAATTCTGCAGATTAATGGAAAAAGAACATTTCCACTGAGCACTGTAGTTATCAGTTGTTGCTTCCAAGGTGATTTAGTTTCCATATGTACTTAACCCCTTCCCTTTCCTTCAAGTATTGTAGGATCAAGCAGGCCACATCCTCTTTTTAACAAGATGAACCCTACAATGGTTCTGTCAGTGCATTTACATAATCCAATACTCTCCAGAGTCTAGTAGCTTGTGGTTATTTGTATGTAACAAAGAACGAAAAGCCAATGGCTTTGTCTTTCCCAATTAGCTGCCTCTCTTTACGTACATTGAAGAGTACTGTGTTCAGATTTGTACAAGATTCTTGCTAAATTGGCACTTTTTCTACTTAAAAGCCCCTGGAAACAAAGTGATTGACCAATAAGACAAGCCCAGCTGATTCAGCCTTTTTAGATCTCTTTCAACCATGCTTCCTTCACTTGCCGCCCCTCTGTTCTGAGTCAGGTGCAGTGGGGAAAGCCTACCTTCAGTTGTAATGGGGCGCTGGGTTTGAGCCGTGCAGCTGTCGACTCCTATCTATCTGCCTGTGACTGAGCTGGAGAGGATACTCCAGGGTGCATTAGAGAGGGTAAGGGGGTTAGATACTGAGTGCTGATATCTCCTGTCTCTCCCGCTGTCTCCTCTCTTCCGCCGATGCCTGGCCCGAGAGAATAGGGCTGGTGGAGGCAGCTTTTTAAAGAGGCAGAGGAAGAAAGATGCCGCCTGTTGGGATTTATTTCATTGTGCCTCGTCTGACTTCATCATCTGAAACTAGTCCCCCTCCGATGCCTGCTTTGATTCTGTTAAAAAATAAGAATATACTGCAATAATACCAAGAGAAAAGATATATTTAAAAATGTATGTTTATTGCTCTCTACACTCGGCGCAGTGATTTTCTGTGACTATGGGAGCTGCTATAGATTCACCTTGGAGATGGCTTTATTGATCGCTCCGTCTCCCGGGGGGAGATACACACCTTCAAATTCATTGACTGGATGTTTGTGAGCTATTTTAATTGCTGGGTGCTAGTTTACTGAGATGGTGGAAATGGAAAAAGTGAACCATTTGAGAGAATCAGATGTCAGAGGAAATATACTGCAGGGCACATAGCAACCAAGCCTTAAAACCTGAGGGCCACCATGAGTTTTCTTTACTGATAAATATTAAATGGTTTGCCATTACATTTAGTATATTTAGTACACACAAATAGAAGAATATTCTCAGATTATAGTTTGTTGGTTTGTTGTTGTAAAATTTGAATGAAACTTGTTCATTCAAATCTAAAATATAGTCATCATGAATAATATCTGCATAATATAATATCTGTTGTAGCTAACTCTGAGGAACAGGTGGTGGAATTCATAACTTTAAAGCAATGCAGTTTAATTGCGTTTGTTTTTTTCTAGGTAAATTGTTTCAAAATGATGTATTCCCACAAGTGTCATCTTCGTGTTGTTATTTTTGCAATTACATTACATACCGTTTCTATTGTCATGAGTGGCACAGTTATGTTTGTGATATTTAAAGGTCCCATGTCATGCTTTTCTGGTTATTACCCATCCCCTTGTGTGTTATGTAGCTTTTTCTGCATGTAAACGGTCTGCAGAATCACAAACCCTCAAAGTACACTCTCTAGCGAGTAAAACTCTAACACAGAAAAGACCTGTCGATGCTGCCCCAGAACGCCTCGTTGGAGAAATCTCTTTTTCCATTTTTTTCTTCCTGAATATGGTGACCTAACCATGCCCAGGTCCAAATGGACCAATCCGTGGAGCTCCTCACACACACTCACCCAGCCTTATCCTCTCTCAGCTGCGGCTCCGCGGATTTCTCAGGGGAATCGGGGGTTTGGCCACGAACGTGTCCGTTCACACAAGACCGCTCGAAAGCGCTGGAGAGGCTGTAGTACATATGCCAGGCCTGTAAGTGGCGCTGTAGTCACAGAATCAGCCCTTGCAAAAACAGGGCTGGAATACAGCAAATAGAGCGAAATGAGGCATGGCTAAAATGCATGATCTGTGCGGTATTTTGAAAAGAAAACTTCACAGACATGTTTTATATAGGTATGGCCCTACAATATATTATTCAAATATATATCATGATAGGTCCACTTTAAGTTAGAGACTCAGTATGCAAGCAGTGTGTATTTTACAAACCCTCATAACATGAAGAATGACTCATAAACACGATGGCATTTACACATGGCTTCTTAAACCTTCATATCATCCATCACTGTTTTATGGCTAGTTAGCTCTGCTCCTGCTGTACGGCCCGTACACCCCCCACAGGGCATTTTCATCCAGGCTTGTAAAAATCATTACACACCTCACCTTTTCAGTCGTTTTTTAGGAGCTGATATTTTTAGGGGTGTTTTACGGTGAAGAATTAATGGAAAAATCACTGGGAGGTGTTAACTAAATCACTGTTAATCCTTCAAAATTAAAGTTTTTTCTAAACTTCTATTGAAGGTTTCCATTATCTTCTCATATTTGATTTTTAAAGAGGACATATAATGCTCATTTTCAGGTTCATATTTGTAATTTGCTCCTCTACTGTGACATGTTTCCATGCTTTAATGTTCAAAAAGCTCTTTATTTTTCTCATACCTCTTTTCACCCTCTGTCTGAAACCAGAGCCCAGTCTGCTCTGATTGGTTAGCTGGCTGGCTCTGCTGTGATTGGTCAGCCGCTTAGAAATGTGTTGGAACTGCCCGTCCCTTAGCTTGTCATGGACAATGTGTTGGAGCGCTAGCCAACACATGTGGGAGAGAAACTCCCTCTGGAGGGAACTTTGGGATTTTAGCCTTTGTAGACCATTTACATGCACAAAAACAGGAAAACCCCAAATGAATAATAGAGCTTCTTGAAACTGGTCCGATCATCTTCAACATGGTAAATCCATGACAAATACTGTAGTACGATGTGTGGTATTTATTGCCATACTATCAGTCTAAGCAAAGGAGGCTGTGGCTCAGTGGTTTAGTGTGCTGATCTTCGGATCAGGGGAGCACTGGTTTAATGCCCACAGTATTGAGAGTATGTAAGTTGCTTTGGGTAAAAGCGTCTAACAAGTAAGATGTAATGTAAAGTATATAGGAAGTTGGCTTTGGAAAGAAAAACATATCTTCCTTCCAGAAAGGTCTATTTTTTTATAATCATTTGAAACTGCATCTCTAAATTCGCCTACCCCCAAACTAGTTTATAATGCTGTGGAAGCACATTATTTAATTGTGTTGTTTGGACTGCTGATTAAAGTTGTGAAGAATTGTAGACCAAAGTCCCACTGTGCCATTCCTGATTTAATTCATTTGTGACTACTCATTAGCGAAAATGTTCCAAAAACTTAAGACAAAACAGTCGTTCACATTGTGCGGGCTCATGCTGGTTTGTCTTCGGTTTGCTCGGGCTAAAGGCTTCCGGCAGGTTCTCTGTGTAACCGATGGCAGTTGTTTACTAGGGAGCTGTGCAGAGGCTCATTATCAGAGCGTGAAGCTTGTTATGAGGCCGTGTGAGAGACTCGTTAGGCGCTAATTATTTCTGAGGAGCTGCCTGGCGGGTAGGGATGGAAATGAGTATAGAGAGGAGCAGAGGGACGGTGTGGTAGAGTAGGAGGATGGATGTGGAGGTGTAGAGAAACGGATTGATCAATATGTCAGGAATTACTGCTGTGTGTCTTGACCTGAAGGGTTTTCTTTTTGGACTTCATTCAATTCAAAGTTCAGCCTGTCGCTATATCGTGAGATTTAAATAATGTTTTTCTTTTTTGTACAGGTGGTTCCAACTTGGGAATAACAACTCCCCAAGGGGTCCAAATATATGCCATGAAAGGTTTCCCAAGGTCAAAAGATGATTACATGGATAATATTGAAGCAATCAAAGACCCAACAAATATGTATTGAAAAAAAAACATATAAATAACACATTTCTGTACATTTCGGTACAGTTTGAATCCTTGAAAATACAATTTCTTGTGGTGAACTGTTCCTATACTTCCAATGTACATGTTGAGCAGGCAATAGGGTTTGTTTGAGTCATGTTAAGTGCCTGTTGAGTCATGTTTCTGCTGTCATTCCATTTTATTGAATGCACTTACCTCCAGGTAAGTGCATACTGCAGTGTATTTTTCAGCTAGTTACCAACTTTATTTGCTTCACTATGAGCATTATAATTAAAGTATGTTTATGGTAGCTTTTTTTGCTTCATAAATGAATGCTTCTCCGTCTGAAAGCCAACTGCAATGAGGGCCATAAAACATAAACAAATAAGACTGAAAAAGCATTAATCCGGCATCATTTGTTCTAAAAGTGGATTAGCTGAAATTGTCTATTTGTTTGTTCTTAATGCATTGAAATGCAAAAAAACAAGAAAAATCAAGCATCATCATAACTTTTTTTTTGCACCCTGCTAAACTTTCTCAAATAAGACATAGAAACTCTCAAAGCACCCACAAAGAATGAAATCTACTAACTGCGCTGCCTAGCAAATAGAGTTATTAGTATGCATACATTTTGTGCATGATTCTACCAGTAAGTTGCAGTGAAAGTTGGTTGTGACTGAAGTGCATTAATACTGACAGACTGGCATAATAAATCCCAGGCTGGAAGTTGTTGCCTCAGCACCTTGTCGCCCATCAACTGTAGCTCGTGGTCCGAATGGTCTTTTTCTTTTTCTCTCTGCCATTGCTCTGCCTGCTGTGTTCTTGGTGCAAAGGCACGATTTCAACTTGGAAAATTGATATTTGCATCACATGCGAAAAGGGCAAATTGCAGTCCCATACAAAACTTTATGGCCGTGTTTGTGCTGTCATTAGCACAATATATTTTGTGAATTGGACCTTGCAATGGGCAGATAGCGGGCAGATCTCCCTCCTTAGCATACTGTGGCTGCAGTTAAAGGAAGCAGGGAGCTGTGTGTTAATGTCCCCAGTGTCTCTACATTTCCAGACTGTTGATGCTGTTGCCCACTGTCTGGCTGTCATCAACATATTAGCTCCTAAATGTCAGCTCATCCATTTTAACGTTCCCTTGCTCTCACTTTATATCACACTTTATTTCAACTTTTCCGTGTCCTTATCTTGCCTTATATTCACATTTACTAGCCATAAGAATCACTTTGTCCAATCAAGTGTGTTTAAGATCAATGTATCTACATGGGCATCTTCAAAGGTTTATGAGTATCTATTTTTATTCTCTTCAGAATGTTAACAGGCTGTAACGTTGCCAAAAATTAGATGAAATTACATTTTAATTTACCCCATGGAGATATGAGTTTTCGCAGCAAAAAAATATTTGATGAAGATATACAAAAAATACAAAGAAAAGAACAACGTGTTAAGAAAACAAGATGACAATATAAATGTAGGAGGTGGATGTGTAAATATGAGTCAAAGCAACAACAATCAATTATGGATGGAGACTTTTTTTCCAATCTCCACTGGTTAACAATGTGGATCTCTCATATCTGAAAGTCTGTTTCTGTGCCTCTCACTGTTTCCAATTAAGATTGGAGAGATTTTACAGCACCTTACATGCTGCATGTTTTTTTCATGCAGCGCAAAGGACAAAAATAGCCCCATTTCTGCATTTTGAAATGTTCAAAACAGGAGCTCTGAATGAGACCTGATTGTTATGGAGAGGAAAGACTATGAGTTTTATAGCTGATAATGCGCGGCACAGAGAAATACTGCTTCTATGATTAAAACACATTTAGCCCGATCATAGAATGTTACTTTACTGACATATCGGGTTATTCAGCATATTGTTATTCAGATATTGTTTGCAATCTCTTGAATGATCAAGTAGCCCTCTTCATGCGCCTGATGTCTCTCTCGGATATATACGTATGGTGAAACATAAGATACTTTCACCTCCAACAGCTTTTGTACTACAAAGGCATCATTGTTATTCTGAACTCCCTGCACCCGTTGTGTTTTTGCGAGGAAGTAATCGCTTGAGTGTTGATGTTGTAATAATTTCTCTTGCAGAGGTGGCACCTTTTGTTACGTTGAATTACAGGGAATAAAATGACTCGTCCTTGGTATTCCGGCTGAACCCTCTGGCTCAGGAAGCTATGTTCTCCTTTTAACCTTTTTCATTTGATTAAGAGGGAAAACAGTGTTTGACCTGCGCTGTGGGGAGGCAGGCCGGCAGCTGGGATTTGGACCAAAACAGCAGGAGACTGAGCGCTAGTGGACGAGCTGGGAAAGCCAAGGGTGGTGAAGGTGGAAGCACAGAAATATACACATGCGGGAATATACTGTGTTGCATATTCTAGGTGAAAAGTTTTATGAGAATTTGCAGGAATTTATGTAAAGAAGAAAATAGAAATATATGCGGAAATTTGCTTCGCTGGGCTTACAAAGATGGAAACAGATCTTTTAACATATCATTAGCCGATAAATTAATTAATGTGTCAAATATAGATGGGCCATGTGGTAAGTTATCGAGCTAGCAATTAGCTAATGGGGAAAGATTCAAATATAAATATTTAGGGTTATTTGTTCATGTTGTTACCATGCCATATGCAGGTAAAAACATATATTTTCCTATATTATTAGCAGATATAAATATATTAATTTGTCAAATGTAAATACTGTTTAATATGCCATGTGGTGTTAGCGAGCTACCAAGTTAGCTAATGGGGAAAGATTCTTAATCTTTTTTTTTTTACCAGCAATATGATTTGGAGACAAAAGAAATGAACAGGTAATTGATAAAAGACATGTATTGCAATAGACGATGAATTGGAATAGCTTAATTCAACTCAGCATGCCAATTAGAGCTACACCCCACATGGTAACAGCTGGCTAGCAAAGACTAGCAGTAGCAGTTAACACATCTTTGACTGTGTTGTGATGGCTGTTATCTGCTGGTTAACTCAATTGGTATAGCAGTAGTGTGGGCTGCCAATGTGATGGTAATGCACTATGCATGCTGAGGGTTGATTCCTATTTAATGGGATGCTGGCAAATATGTGTACTTGTAATGAAAGAGGGCAGCTGAATGCTGAGCACACTTCAAACCAAAACCTGCCGAAGACACATTATTGCTAGTTAATGTGTAATTCCCCCCCAAATAGGTTTATTATTTAAAGATTTGTGTCTTTTACAGTTGAAAAGCTACAAGAAACCAATTTGTTGCCTGCTTGCATAGAACCAAATGGTAGAGAAAGTATTACCTTGAACCAAATGGTTTAGAAAGTAAGCAGCTTGCTGGGCAACCAAGTCAAACTCGTAGCAACCGAAGAAGGAAGAACCATGTATTTTACTGAGAAAATGTTGCTGGAGACCAAACCCAAGATGAATAAAAGATGAATATATATACGGAAAATATGAGTGATGGAATGCTAACGATGCTTAGTGTCTTTCAGCTTGTTTCTGAGTTCTCCAGCCCTATTGTGCCAATAATTTGTTAATTTAGTATAATGTTAAAAGCCTACTAATAAAGAAAAGATTGAAAACCTTGGAAGCTCAACAAGTTGAAACGGACATCTCTACACTGTACTCGCAGAATGAAAACTTTGCAAATATAGAATTTACTGAGTTTGTCAAGGTTAACATAAAGGAAGTGCAGTCAGACAACTCACGTGTTTCTTTAACATGTTTATTAGAAGCAGCATATAGTTGAGTTTGGCGTCTAGGCTCGGGCCTCATCACTCCACAGATATACATGCATGATGAGTGATGATGATATAACTAACCCCCGAGCCTACAGGCGGAAGCTGGGGTGGAAGCTGGGGTGGTGGTGGGAAAGGCAAGCAGCAGCGACGTGGAGGTAGCTGAAGCAATAGCAGCAGCAAGCAATGCATGGAGAGAGATCTGGCAGGTTAAATAGAGCGACATACTGTATTAAGGAGAATCTGTTTGGTTGGTTGTAGAGTGGCAAGGGGCGTTATGTATGAATGCAGCATAAGTGCTCGAGTTGACTGCCTGAACTAGCTCACAGGCTTCGCCCCATTTCTGAGTTGGCATTAAATACGGATTAATTTTTTCTATATTTTCGTTTTATAACGAGTTTCCAAATAACAACTTTGTGCTCTCGATTAAATCTCTGTAAATGAAGAAAGTATACTGACTTATGAATTACTTATTTACTGTGTAGGCAACATACATTGCTGGTGCATCAGCTGCAAACACGGCAAAGTTATGTTTTGATTTAAAAAGAACATATGGCAAATGCAATGCCTGTCTTACTTAAAACTCCAGCATGCACAATTTCCCATCTGCTGATCTTAGATAAGATACGCACTTATGATACAAGTGGTTCTTCTTGTTAACTTCTTATTGCAATCCAAAAGGATTTCAAAACTTTATTTTAAATCTAAAAGAATAAATGATGAACCGGGGTGCTTGGAAAAACATCTTCTAAGTATGTAGCTGCAGATTGAATTACATCCTCTCTACTGAAGAGTCCTTAAAAAGATTAAAGAGTGGAGTAGAGCTTGAGGAATGTATTTCCTTAAAAAATAACAATACTTTTTTCCTATCGTACATCATTGATCTCCTTTGGGTTGCTTCCCATCATGCCCTAGTTTTACTGTGGGCTTGAGAATTTGATTCAGAGGCTATTTTCCTCTAAGCCATTCAGCAGACTTTTAAAATATGCAAACACAATAGATTTACCTTCTACCGTTTGAGTGAAGAGGAAATGTATTTACATTTAAATATACAGAGGCTATGCATTAGGGAATATTAGTTAAATTGGGGTACAAAAAAATACAATTCTATTTAGCAGGGGTGTAATTGAACAACACAACAATATATTCCCTTCTCCTTCCCAGAGAGGGGCCCATACATCAGCCTGATTACCATAATAACAGAGACTAGGATCTTGCCATTTTCTCATCTGTTGTTATGAAGCCATTTGAAGACGGTGAAAAGCTCCTGAGAGCACTGTATGCGGCCCGACAGCCATCTCACACTCTGATCAGCATTAGCATTCAGAGGCTGAAGCCGCGGGCTGCCCCATCATGCTGCAGGTGGCGTCTATTTTGCAACAAATAACAAGTAGAAGAAGGCATATGTTAATGTTCTACTTGTCTCACAGGATCTTGTTGCTTACACTGTGGCAGTAAAAAAGGAGAACATTATGTCTGAGACTACAATCAAGTGTCTTTAATTTTGCTAGCTTTACACAGTTCATACTTCTTTAGTTTCTTTACTGTGTTGCCAACTAGATTTGTGACATGTTTTTTTTACTTCAGCATCTTTGTTTTTACCCTTCCAATTCTTCAAACAATAGATGCATCGAGGCAGTGGTGGCCTTTAAAGGGACTATTAAGGAATAACCATGGTTATTTATTAATCTGCATCAAAATACAGGATATATTCCCAGTATTTAAAAAAATACAGTTACTAATCCAAGGAGTTTGATTTTAGATTAATATCAGTTTTAACGGACTGACTGGTCTGGCACATGTTGGACGTGGTTAACCACTACCAAACAAGAAACAATGTGACTCACTGTAATTCCAAAGTGTTCTTATTTACATTGTGCTCTTAGCTGATGTGCTAATGCTTACTACAGGTATGTTTGCAATCATTTGTCAACTGTACAAAGCCCTATGAACCAACAAAATTACGTTTTGATTTCTATTAAGAATTTCAAGTTAACTGATGGGCTGACTGCTTGGTAAACCATGTGTTATTTTCAGTTTTTCAGCGTGGTAAACACAAAACTTGGACAACTGTGACATGTACAATAAGGGTAGAGCTTACTTAGCTTGAGCTCCAGCCAGTGGAGGACCTCAGAAACAGTGTGTGCATCCCGAGAACATGAAAGGAAATTTCCTGAATTATATTTTAATCATCCACCGTCCATTTTACAACTTTCAAATGCCTCCATTTGGTAGTCGGCTATTGCGTCAAATTGCGCCTTGCATGCCATCTGTTGGTTTAAGCTGCTGCATGATACACAGTATGCTATTTACTCACCTGAGGATGGGAACAGAGCATTGCCTTAGCTAGTTAGTTAAGTTACCCCTAACCCTAACCCTGCTAGCTTGCTTAACTTCAGGTGACTGTTATCTGATTGGTTACGCATTGAAGGTTCAGCTGTAAACAATGTCAAAATTATTTGAACTTTTAGCGCAGCGCTCAGCAACCGCCACCGCTGGTCACGTGAAGCAACTTTAGAAATGATAACTTGCAGAATCCTAATCGTTGCATGGCAACTAATGGTACTTACTGCTTGTGCTGTAAGGTTGAGATTATGGTAGACAACTGGGCACTTCATTGTAGTAGTGATATGTTTGCAATTTGCCTGTGCTGCCTTCAATCCCATGTTCGTTCTCTTAATTGGTCCCTAGTCATTAAAACATAGCGCTGACTGTTATACAACTTTGACAAAAGCCCCTAATAAGCTCTGTGAAGCTGCAGAGTCAGCGGTTTATTCTGTGGGGGTTCATCACTACGACCAAACCCTTCTTAGAATAAGTTGATTGAGTGTTGCTATACAAATATTGATTAGTGGAGCTTTAAAGTTATTAGTTACCTCACAGTTTGACAAGACAAAATATTCAGTCCATAGTTTATTGATTTGCCTGTCTGTTGCCACAAATATGGCCCACCTACTCATTAAACTAAACTTGTGTGCATTATGTTCAGTATACAGAGCAGTTACTTTTGGAGTAACTCCTGGGATTTTTTATTGAAACGTATAGTCCTTCATGTACAAAAGTATCCTTTTATTCTTTTAAAATGTGTGTGATTCCACGTTGACATGTTGACTATAGGTTTGAATCATGACATACACTCTGTATCACCAAGATATATTGCCCACTTAGGGTATACTTTTTCTATATTATTGAACCTATATTACACTCACATTTCACCCATGTTACGCCTATATTACACCCATGTTACATACATGTCACAACCTTATAACTACCCATGTTACATCTATATTACACCTATATTAAGAACATCTTACACCAATGATACAACAATGTTATAACTATATAACATCTACAGTATGTTACACCAATATTACACACATTTTACACCCATATTACACATATATTACACCTTTATTCCACCCATAATAAAACATTGAACACCCATATTACACCCATGTAACGTGTATATTACAACCACATTACACTCATATTATACTCATGTTACAACCAATTCACACTGATATTACACCCATTGTAAACGAGCTAATAGATGGAGTAAATTGGAGGCCTAGGGAGAAAGACAGAAAGAAATAATCTCCTGCACATCCTTTTATCACGGCTGTAATTACCACATTCCATTTGTCAAAGAAATAAACAATCACAAGGCCCCCCCGCGCAGCACCCGCCCACAGCTATCTGCTACCTCACACATGGTCCTTCATCTTCCTCCTCTTCTTCTGCCTCTCTCCTTCTGTCACATGCACAGGCTCATATTAATTTGTCCCTTTATCCTTGCAATATATTAGTTTCTCACAAACACAGAGGCTCACTCTCATAAACGCCAACCCACTCATTAATTCAATCTCTGGTGAGGATTTATTTTTATGCTCATCGCGCAAAAACACACAGAATCTCCTGAACACTCATCGTCATTTATCCGTGCTTCTCCCCTTCCTCCCGCAGTAAATGGGTTTTCACGGATGCATGCCGTACTGTAGCTCTCAAGCACTGATTTGCAGTGATCGCCTGAGAGCTTTTCAATGTTTATCTTGGAGATAATGATAATGCTTCAGGGTGAGCAGACCCAACTCATCGCAGCCTTTTATGGCCTCAACAATGACAGTGTGGATCTTAGAGATGACTATTACTGAGAGATACAGCCTTAGATAGCCTCCCCAGAATCACTGGAATATAGAGATTTGCAAAGCTGGAGAAGATTACATTTAAAGTGGTTTTATTTGTATTTGTTCACTCAAATATTTTTTTCAAGCATCAGATATCTGTAGAAAAAGGTCGGAAACAACGTATCACATAATCAAATTAGCAATTACTGTGTGTATTTTGTAAATTGCTCAGTGGGAATGATCTGTGTTACATTATAATGGACTAGTGATGGCTATCACACGTATCTGCATTCTCCAAATGGTTGGATTTGGTGTTCTGCGCTTCACTGCTAAGTGGGGAAAGACAGATTATCATTGCTGAGAGCAACTTCAGAGGCTCTTTCTCATACACAGCAGTTTGTTTTATGTCCCAGCTTTGAATATTATCAGCAAGCAAAGAGCCCTTGGCATTGTTGCTGGCTCTGGCCGTGTAATGCCAAATCGATACCTTGTGCGCTTCGGGTTTCACAAATGAAAAATACAAGCAGATTTGATCAATGAACAAGAGGGATGTATGACTTGAGGCTTGTACTTGCTCTCGTAATACAAGACGGATCCATAGTGCCGCCTCAGTGCTTGAAGAGTGGAGGAGAATCCATGAACCGTACTTAGTTGGTGCAGGTTGGACTCGTTTTTATTGACTGATTAAAACGAAGCAGGTGCAAATGTTAAAGATGTCATAAGTTGACACAAGTCTGGCTGATTCATTAGAAAACACACTGACTCCTGTGAAGTGTCACCTTTCTGTCAGGAAAAAACTCAGAACAGAGGATACTAGGGCTGAACGATAGATCGTGTCATGGCGATAACCGCGATATGCGCATGCGCGATATTCACACCGCAGGGACGTGCGGTTTTCTTCTTCTTTTAAAAAAAATGCTAACGCACTTTAGCACAGAATTCAAAATAAAGATACCCTTATTACTTATCGAAACTGCACATATAATATATCCGATTAAAGCTAAGACTCCACAGATTATTTAAGTATAGTATCATCACTAAGCGATCCGATCTCGCGACACGGGAAGCAAACACAGACATCACAACACGTACCTTTACGGAGCTTTTACGGGAGATCGTCTCACAGAAGCTGTCAATCTGATCAAAAGACGTGTTCAATGGCATTAAAACGAGAAAAAACGCGGCTGAATCGGTTGATCCATAGGTTAATAATGTATCTGTGGCTTTGAAGCGGGCCGGCGCCACGAGGGGGCAAAAGGGGGCATTGCCCCCTCAGTTGTATTCTTTGCCCCTCACCTTGAGCATCATTCATCCATCAAAAAGTACAATAAATGTCACAATTATTAAATAATAAATTTAAATAATTATCTTCCCCAATACACGTTACTATGTTTGGATCAGATATGTGGGCAGGCAGTCAAGCAACGTGTAAAAAAGCCTCTCTACCCCAAGTGAGCTTGTAGTCTTAATGTTAGCGTGTGTGCTTAGCTGTAAACACAGTCGGATGGGTGACCAAACCGTCCCCGTTTTCCGGGCAAAGTCCACGTTTTTGGTGGCCGGTACCCGGTTGAAACTCCCGAAAATGTTCCAGTTTTTGAACGTGTGTTAAAAAACAGAGCAAGGTGAAATAAAATGTAACATGTCGTCAGTAAAAACAGAGTGAGTGTTGTGCCTTTTGTAGCGTTAGCGTATTTCTTCTTCTACTACTTCTTCTTCTACCTACTTCTTCTTCTTCTTCTACTTCTAATTCAATGTCCTTCCCGCAAGATATCGGACAAAAGAAACTAAGCTAGTAGTGTCAACTAAATCCGTAGTATCTCAACAAAAGTGCTTTAAACGAGGTAAGTTACGAATTTATGTTCTCAATCTTCATGTGTGGGATTGAATATTAAATTAGTTTAGATGTATTGTCCCCAGGGAGACATTCATTTTCACAGCTCTGTGAAAACAATATACATGAAATCAACAACAAATAAGACAGACAACTACAGATAGCACCCATAGCACCACACATGATGGTTACTTGTTATTATTTAGGGCTGCCTGTATGGATCAGGTTTTTGCCAACGCGAGCCCTTTTACAATAATAATAATAATAATAATAATATGTTGTGTATTATATAAACCATATTGGTACAATGAGCGACATCTAGTGACGGATTTTGGAACACTGATTTGATTTTTCTCATCGCGGTTAGACTCTAGAGCAGGACTATTCAATTACACATTCAGTCGGGTCAGATTTTATAACTACAAAATTCAGCTGGGCCAGACATTCAGCGGCCTGTAAAAAGCGGGTAGTGACACATTTTAAACCAACACATATTACTGCGATGAAAAACATGCAATTTTTATTCATTATTCATCTACTGTAACAAAGGTACATCAAAAAGTGCAAAAAAACACAACAAATTAGCATTAATTTAACAGAATCTGGAAAAAAGTACACAGTTGTAGCATTACATTTGTTTGCTTTAGAAGTCAAATATTCAGGTTATTTTTTTTTTAACCAGGCACATCACAAAGTGCATTTACTGAATACAATAATAGCAGTCTTAATAAATGTCCTCACATACAAAAAAAAACAGCTAAAGAGCTCCCATGCAACACAAAGAGGTAGTACTGAAGCAATACTATTTTTTCACTCAAGTAATAACAAAAAAAATCATACGTTTTGGTCACATTTGACCCAGACACACAAAGTGCATTTAAATGAATACAGAAATAACTGTCAAACCCTTCAGTGCACAAACCCATAACAAGGGATACGGGTAACTATATGAATGAATACTACACTACACGTCTACTATAGTAAACTAGGTGCTTACTATCACCTCATTTGTGATTTGTCATCGCTGACTTTCTCAATGGGAGAAGGGACATTTTTTGTTTTAAACAAGAGCAGTGATTTTTGGCTCATATGTCAATGCAATCCTAAGACATTGGTGGAGAGTGCTGTCAGTCAGGGAGCAGCGAGTGCTACTTTTGATTGAGTTCATGTGTGAAAAGCTTGATTCACATGTGTATGTTGATCCAAACATACTGAGCACACAGATCGCTACTTTCTGAACGTTAGGGAACTGCTGTTTTTTGACATCACTCCAAAACTTCGCTGTCCCGTTAGTGCGCTGCGCTTGTGCCATGGTTACTGATGAATGCATGTCAATAAGTTCCAGTGTATATTTCCCCTTGTCGATGCAGGGGACCACTTCCTTTGCTCTGGTTGATACGTCCCCCTCTATTGCAACAGTGAAGGGGTCTCTGGCAACGCCCATCACCTCTGTGGGCAGAGCAAGTCCATCCAATCGACCGGCAAAGTTCTCTTTCAACCTCGCAATGAAATCTGTCATCACATCCGTGATTTGTGCCGGAGATGTGATGTGTTTGGGGAGCGTCGGAAAATGCAGCATCCAACCCGTGCTCAAGTCGGTCGCGAAAAGGTCCAGCTTGACTTGGATCTGCTCCACAAGATCAATGACCGTTTTGTCTCTGTTTACGCTTCAGAGTTGAGAGAGACATGTTTTAGAGTTGCTATCATAGGACCACCGTTACTAGCACCACTGGATGCACTTTCAAAAAACGTGCTGCGTTGTGGTTTGGTGGTTTCTATGCAACCGTATGCAATGCGGAGTGTTGCGTTCATGGTCTGTACTAGTGTAGGAATTTGGCTACGGGAGGCTGGGCCACTCGGGATTTGGTTCTGGGCCGCATCTGGCCCGCGGGCCGCCATTTGAATAGGCCTGCTCTCGAGACAAACCAGGGGACTTTATTTGTATTTTTAATCTGTGTCTGTCCATTTGGTGTAGTATTTTATCCAATATTACATTTGGTTTATATATTAGTCACTTTCTTATGAAAGGCCAGGTTTTAGGCCTTGATTTGAACATTCAATCCTGGAAATAATTTTTCTTTAATCCTTACCTGACTAGAGTAGGTAGTAAGTAAGTAAATCTGTATAGGAAGACGAGTTAAGGAATAGAGGAGAAAATGTTATGGTATAATTACAGAGCCTGTCCATTTATAAATTGAGGAAATCAATGTTAGTCTGTTAACCAAAGTGCAGCCATCTATCTATCTATCAACTATCTACTATCTGTTATTAAAGATCAGAGGAAAAGAACAGAATGAGAGGGGTAAATCCAGAATAAAAATAAAGAAGCAAAGAGATTGTAGAGCAGTGAGAAGGAAAAAAGCTTGGTGTGTCAATTCATTACATTGCCAGTATTTTTTGTTGTTGTGAAAAAAAGATCGCCCCCTCTGATTTTTTAACAGCCCCCTCAGTCATTTCATCCTGCTTTGAAGCAATTGTTTATAATTCCATTCTTATGTAAAAATCGGAGCACAAAAGTTAGCTGCTAATGGTAGCCACCACAGTGTATGCAGCTTCCGGTTTTGGCTACGCGTCACTCTCACTCCTTATATGCAGGGGTGCACATAACTGGTACGCAGGTACGCATGCGCGGCAACAATCTGAAATGCGTACCGTCACTTGTGTCACAAAGCGCATTTGCGTACCGATGTATATGTGAAGCTTTTCAAGAAGGCGGTTAGATCATCGGATGACGGAGTTGGTCTCCGTGTGCACAGACAGGGCTGCTGTTAACGTCGGCCTGTACAGCAGCACTGCGCTAAAACAGCTGATCACAACGTTCACACGCTCTGTGGTCACGAAGCTCTGCACTCTACTACTACTCTACCACCTCCCCCCCCCCCCCGTTGACATTCGCGATACAGGGGGCTTCATCATACTCCACTAGCACCCCCACCCGCTGATATTCGCGATACAGAGGGCTTCATGGGAACTTTGAGGGCAGCCGGAAGTTGGAGTACCAAACACTGACTCCAGGTACTCATCTGAGTACATCACTGAGAAAGTTGTGTGCACCCCTGCTTATATGCCCCTTTCACACCAACGCGTTTTCAGCTCCGGCTCGGAGCTGGAGCCTGAAAAGTACCGGTTTTTCCTGTTCACACCACAGCGGCAAGAGCTTCGGAGCTAAGAGGCGGCGTCGCTTACGTCTCTTTATAAACTCAGGCAACACTAACCAGGCTTCGTGTGATTCTGTTTATTTGTACCTTAGTTTGACCATCCGTTCACTGTTATTGATCATTGTGGAGAGCAGGCAGACGTTTTGTTTTGTATTATAGGAGCTATCGGATGGAATCAATACATGGGCTGCCCAGGTTGTCGCGTCCGACTATCACAAGTAGAATCATAATAAAAATACGCCGGTAAAATGTGCCTGTAGAAAACGGTTTATGCCACAATAGGATAGCAATAGCAAGTAGTCAGTTTACCTTCGGTTGCTATGCTAACATCAACCATTTTATACCAGAGAAACTTTCATAACAGCGTTGTGATGCCAAACAGCGTCAATTCAGACTGACACACATTCACTTAAGGGGAACTGGGGATATGTATCAGCTGCTTGTGTGACAGTCGGACAGTGAATACTTTAGAGAGACCGCTCTAAAGTATTAGCTAACCCGGAGCTAACGGGAGAATAAACTCCCGTGGAAGAGCAGCCAGCACTGCAGCGGTCGGTAAATGCCGCTGAAACACATTAATAAACAATGAACCACGGCACTCTGGAGAAAAGTATAAGCTTGGAGAAGTCGTTATTTTATTTAATCTGACCCGACGCAGTCCCCTGTTTTTGTTGTTGTTGTTGTTGTTGTTGTTGTGAGTGCCGTTGGGGAGCAAATCAGCGATGTAAACGGTGACGTCATGACGCAGCAGCGGCTGCACCAGTCGGGCTCTGGGCGGTGTGAACATAGCGGGAGCAGAAAAGGGAAACCGGAGCTGAACCAGAAAAGCTCTAGCTCGGAGCTAGAAAGGGAAAAGCGCTGGTGTGAAAGCCGCAACAGAGAGCCGCAGTGACGCGTCCTTAAACCCGGAAGTAAACTTCATCCGGTTCCTTCGTCAAAAAACAATGCAAATTCTCCATAGGATTTTGGAAAATAGCTTGAAATAAGGTCTGTGGTTGACACACATTTAAGAGAGGAATCACGTTTTGTTCAGCCAGATAATCTCCACATGTCAACCCTACTTTTATAATTTTTGAATCATAAATCTAGTCGCCAGAAGCAAAATGCTAACGTTATGCTGTAAACGAACTACAAGCCAGTACAGCAGCAGGGCTGCTGTGGCTGCTTGCTACAAAAGGAAAACTTGCACGACTCTCATGTCAGGGGTACTTGAGTGAGTGACATGCAGGCTCTGCATGCACAGCAAACCACCAATCACAATCATTCTTGATCAGATCACAGCAGGCCCCGCCTCGCTAGTTTGCAGACCATCAAAACACCGGTAAAAAATGGCACAGGAGGACAATAAAAAAAAACGCAATATATATATATCTCAGGGGGGGGGAAAATTGCGATGTCAGTTTTTTTCAATATCGTGCCCTAGAGCAGGGGTTCCCAAACTTTTCCATGCCAAGGCCCCCCAAAAATCATTAGCTTCTGGCCGGGGACCCCCTTTGCAAACCCACCAACAATGCTACAAAATATGTCACACATCAACTTTAAGAACGTTTTTGTTACTTTTATTCTCTATTCAATACTGTAATTATTACATTTGTTTAGCATGAGAATAATATTAACAATATGTTTTCAACACAGAATAAGATTTGTATGGCAGGGCATCTTTGTTCCACCACAATGTTTTTCTTATTATAGACACTATGTTGCAATACATTTTACCCTACAGAAAATATATTTACATATGCAAGAGTTTTTTTTTTTTGTCTTTCTTGCATTATGTCTTCAAAAGTTTTCAGTCAAAAAAGAAAAAAAATCTATTAAACTGACTTGGTTCTGTAAGTTCAACACTATATTCCCACTGAATAACAAACCTTTCAACAAACTGTTGATGATACAAAAACAGAAAAAAGAAACCAAACCTCTCTTTTGTGTGTGTGTGTGTGTGTGTGTGTGTGTGTGTGTGTGTGTGTGTGTGTGTGTGTGTGTGTGTGTGTGTGTGTGTGTGTGTGTGTGTGTGTGTGTGTGTGTGTGTGTGTGTGTGTGTGTGTGTGTGTGTGTGTGTGTGTGTGTGTGTGTGTGTGTGTGTGTGTGTGTGTGTGTTGGAAGTGACAGACAGTGATCACACTAGTGGGAGGGATGGGCTTGGTGGCTCCTACACAGTCTGTCAAGCCTGGGCTTAATGTCTGTCAGTGCCATACGCATGTCATTGTCCACATGTAGACGTGCTCTATGTTTAGTTTTGAGTACCTTTAAAGTTGAAAAGCCAGACTCACACAAGTAAGTTGTTGCAAAAGGGAGAAGGCATTTCAGTGCCCTGTCAGCCAAGGTGGGATAGTCCTTTCTTACATGTAGCCAGTAGTTAGACAGGGGAAGAGCCTCAAAGTTTAGTTTTAAATCCCCTGAGTTTGTCATCTCAATCAGCTCCTCCTGTGACTTTATGTCCAAACTAGAACCGACACCGGGGGAAAAGGGGTTCCTAACCCAGTTTAAATGTGTGTTTTCAAGGTCAGGGAAATAGTCTTTAAAATATCCTTGGAGGTGCTCCAGGTGGGACTGGATCATTGGAGAGATGGAGTCCAAATCATCACATGACAGCAGCTCCTGGTGAAGTAGTGGGAACATCTCTGTGACTCCCTCCTGGAGCTTGTTTGAACACAGAATAATCTTTTTGGAAAAAGCACGCACTTTGTCTTGCACCTGCAGTATGTACGTGTCACGTCCTTGCATGCTTTGGTTCAGTACATTTAGATGCAGAAAAATGTCTGACATGTATGCAAGTTTGCGGATCCAGGTTGCATCAGTGAACCGCTCTGCCAGCTGATGCTTTTCAGAAGAGAGGAACTCTCCAACCTCCCTCCGCAGCTCATAGACACGGTTCAAAACTGCGCCCCGTGACAGCCAGCGCACGTTTGAGTGAAGCAGCAGCCCCTCAAAACGGGCGCCCATCTCATTACAAAGCAGGGTAAACAGTCTGTGTTTCAAGGGGCGGGCTTTAATAAAATTCACCACTTGTACAACCTCCTGTAGTACCTGATTCAACTCGTTATCCATCCTTTTTGCGACAAGTGCCTCACGGTGGAGCATGCAGTGTGTGGCGACTACATGCGGGGCTTTCTGCTTAATGAGAGCGGTCACTCCACTGATCTTGCCGGTCATTGCCGCGGCTCCGTCCGAACACACCCCCACACAGCGGGCCCAGTTCAATCCGTTAGACTCGATGTAATCGTCCAAAACTTGAAAAATATCTTTCCCAGTGGTTCTTCTTTCAAGTGCTTTACAAAACAGTATATCCTCGACAAATCTCTCCTGGGAAATAAATCGAATGTACACAAGCAGTTGGGCCTCATTCGATATGTCTGTGCTCTCATCTAGTTGAAGAGCGAAGTACTCGCTGGCTCTCACCTGCTCCAAAAGCTGAGCAGATACGTCCTGCGCCATGTCACCAATCCGTCGGCTGACGGTGTTGTCCGAGAGTGGGACAGCGTCAATTTTTTTAGCAGCATCCTCGCCAAGCAATTCTCGGACAATGTCTTTGGTAGCTGGTAAAAGCAAATCCTCTCCGATTGTGTGAGGTTTTTTTGCACGAGCAATGTGGTATGAAGCTAAAAATGATGCCTTCAGGGCCCGCTCGGGAACGGTAGCTTGCTGTGTGAATGCAGCAGATTTCCTGGCCAAATGCTCCTCTTTACGTCTGAAGAAGTCTGCCGTTTTTTCGGCCTCTGCCGGATGTTTTTGCATCAAGTGACGCTGAAGTTTCGAAGGTTTTAAACACTCGTTTGAGAGGGTCTCCAGACAGAGCACACACTTCGGGCAATCATGGCCATTTTTCTGTATGGCTGTAAAGCCATACTTAATGTACGCTGCCTCGTACCTTCTGATTTGAATTGGCCAGGAGTTCTTAGGTTTTTTTGCAGCAGTGTCCTCCACAGCAGGGCTGTTGGTCGGTTCCGTTGACCTGTTCTTTGTCAAAAACCTGTCCATTTTGAGCTAGCTAGCTTGCTCGCTTGAGGAGCAAAGCAGCTTGATAAATGGCGCAAACCGCCAGGTCTAAACATGACGTCATGGCGTCGTGAACGATGTTTTGACTGGTAGGCAATCAGAAAGATGACTATGGCAAATTATATGTTCCATTATTATAAATTATATTTTATAATTATGATTTTTTTTTTTTAAATCAGATTTAAAATATTTATTAAAAAATAATTAGAATTTTTTTTTTTGTCTTTCCTTTTTTTTTCTTATCTTCCCTCCAATTTTCTGAGGCCCCCCTAGCGCCCCCTGGCGGCCCCCCAGGGGGCCGCGGCCCCCACTTTGAAAACCACTGCCCTAGAGGATACACTTCAGTGGTGTTAAATAGATAATTTTACATACATCACGTGTTGATAATCTTGCTCTGGAATCAATCTGAGACCCAGGATTTCCCCAATTGAAAAAACACAAGTCTACTAAAGTACTGTAGTTTCATGGGAATTCCCACTTGACGAAACAGTCACAGTGGAGTTGAAAGTGGAGTTCCAATTAATTGTATAAAGTGATTTCTGGAGCTAGTCACTGCCTTTCATTAAAAAACTATTGATTGCATCCACCTTGTATAAAAGAGTTTCAGTCTTAAGGCAATTCGATTTTCACTATATTTTAATAATTATTTTAAATAAACCGTAGTGCTTCTTGTAAATCAAGGTTTCTTCTACTATACCCAGGGTTGGATATATTTACCTTAAATGTATCTGTACCAGTTATTTTGTATTACCTCAACACAAAATGAGGGGAAAAAAAACAAGAGAAAAGAAAAATACTTTTTATTTGAAGCGGAAATGCGGAACAAAATGGAACAGCAGAATGCAAGTTAACAGCTGGAAACATTTTATTATTCTCCAAGGACTAGAATCACACATTAGTGTAGCAAAATGTTAGCTTAGAACTAAATTAACCAAATGCAAATGTCATAGTTTGGTCTGAATTCTGTTTGCTGGACCAGAAAGTGAAGCGTTTTGTTCGTTTCCTATGAAAAAGGGGATGAGTCTCTGCAAAAAGAATCATCCTGATGAACTCAAAGTACAGTTAACATTGTGCTTTGCAATAACTTGCACTGTACTCTGATGTTGTTTGTATAGCACATGCTGTACAAATAATAGCAAAATCCATCAAGTGAAACAATTTTTTCCTGTAACTCTATATGGCAAAAAAAGTGTAAGATGTGCTTAAAGGCAATCAGTAAATGTGCCTGTGAAGATTTCTTTAAGCAGGACTCATGTCTGCAAACTATGCTCTCTAAGGTAAATAATCAAATGTCTGTTTTTGTAGCAGAGGTGTCGTGTCAAACCTTGCCCCTTTCAAACAATCTTTCTTCCTGATGCTGGTATCGCCTGTCATTTATTTGCGAGAGGAAATGTTAGTGTTGAGTACACTTTTCTTGTCATACTATAATTAATGACCTGTCATTTCTAACGATCCACCCATTTTATGTCCTCACAGTGGCAGAAGGCTTAGTAAAGTAGAAGAGACGTCCATCTCCAAGCAAGTTGGGTTTTGTTAAGATTCTCCTGTAGGATCATTCCTTATAGGGCTGTTAAAGTTCGTACGTTAATCGTTGCGATAAATCAGTAAACTTTGATGTGTAAGAAAAAAAAGGAAAGTATGAAATTGAATCCTGTTACCAAGTTTGACCCTAACTTCCTCCCGTAATGCCAGCACATATTTCCACCATTAAATGTATGGTAGTGAAGCAGAGAAATTGGCACAAGAGACATGTAATGCACTGACTGGAGACTTCTGGACATCAGTAAGAACTATAACTACTTCAGTGTAACAGCACAAATTACCCATGACAAATGTTCTAAGTTCGCTTTAGGTATGGCGAATAAAAAGTTGCCCAGGAGGGGGAGATGCCGGACGAGTTCACCACTGTAGATAGTGCTGGCAATTTGATATCAGCTGCAACAACACTGCCATAAATGGTACATGCCTTCAGAGTAGTTGACATGGTTACCTCCGCCAAGGATGTTGTGTTTTGGCTTGGTCTGTTTTTCTGTTCCCTCTATATTACAGAAAAAATAATGGCCTTATTGTCATGAAACTTTGTGGAAAGGTGTAGCATGGGCCAAGGAAGAAACCATTACTTTCCGTGGGGATCCAAATCACGGGGCAGATGCACAGATTAGGTTTCATTTTCGTTAATAATCTAAGATTCAACCTTCTTGATGCAATTCATGTGGTGACGAAATGGTGGTTTCACATATTCAACTTATCTAAGAAGCCTTTGAATGCAGCATCTGCGCTCTCCCAGTGTCGTCGTCAATCTGACATTTTCCAAGTTTTCTACACTTCCAAACTAACACTAACATAATACGTAATCCTGTATAAACCTGTAACTGAAGTCTTCTTTGACTTTGTATATCTTCACAACATTCCAGATCAAGCCTTGTGCAAATGTACCTACCCTCTTTGTAATCAGTTCACAGTGAAAATGGATCTTCCTGAATGCTGATGCAGACAGCCTTTGTTGCTTTTTATAAGTTAAAATACTAGATGTAGGATCTTTACTCAAAAGACACAGCATAAAGCCTTCACCAAAATTAGAAACAACTTGTAATTAACATAAATGATCTACTCCTCCCTCACTATTTCACACACACTCACACACCCCACCTCTCCTTTTAATCAATCTCAACATCACAGGAACTTGTGGAAGATGTCACCTTTTTCCATGTTTGAGATCAGTGTTAGGGCTGCTTTAATATGTGTTATCACACTGACACCTGTTGACTGTCTCTGTGTCTGTCTCTGTGCAGCCATGTTCACGGAGGTGCCTCATGATATGATGGCTCAGAGCGGTCAGGACGTGGAGATGGCCTGCTCCTTCAGAGGGGCCGGGACCCCCTCCTACTCCCTGGAGATCCAGTGGTGGTACATCAGGAACCATGCGGACTGGACGGACAGACAGCCCTGGACAAACAATGAGGTATGACCATAACAGGAACTCTGAATGCCTTCTAATGCTAATTTTCTTTTGGGATATGATTGACATGTGTAAATATTCACTCATTACTTTTAACGTTTTTTTTAAACTGCAACTTCTTTGCACATTTTATAATGTGTTCATCTTTTATTTAGAAGTAATAGGTTAGTCTGTAACGGAGGTGATCTTTTGGGCCATAGATCTCGGCCTCCGTTACGGATTGTGTAGATTTGTTGGTGGCGAAGTGTAAGTAGTTTGTGCATCTGTCTGTGTTTTAGTTTGTCTGTCTCTGTTTGCTGGTTTTATTCTGAAAAGTGTTCCCCTTCCCCCATGTCTGTTACGGCTGATTGTGTGCACCTGGTGGCCCGTGTTGTCTCCTCCCCCCTCACCTGTGTCTTGTTGGGTTGATTGGGTTGTGCATTTAGGCTCTGGGGTTTTTCTGTTACGTAGAGGTGTGTGAGATCCTTGTGGCTGGTGACTGTGCTCACGGGAACAGCAAGATTGAGGCTGTGTCCTGTGCTCAAGTTTAATAAATGCCCACGCCGGGTTATAATTTTGGATGTTCTGCCTCTGCCTCCTTGCTTGGTCGGGCCGCTCAATTGTCAGCTTCACAATTGGTGTCAGAAGTGGGATTGACCGAGTGAGGAGGGGAAAATTATGGAGGAACTGAGGGAGATGATGAGATCACTCCTGCAGCCGGTGAGCAGCAGTTCGCACAGGTACAGGAACGGGAATCCATGATGGAAGAGGAACGGAGACTCCGGAGGCAAGACGGCAGATTGGCTGGAGGCTCGACGGGCACTAACTCTGCCGCTGAGGCATCTAAGATCCTGGCGGAGAACTGGAGATTTGGGCAAGAGCAGAAAGAGGAGCAGCTCCAGTTACAGAGGGAGGAAGGTGAGAAAGGAAGAGGAGATTCGCTTAGCGGAGGAGGCTCGTCTGATACGCCTGGCAGAGGAGAAGAAAATCAAAGACCAGGAAGATGCTTTTCTAGCCGAGGAGGAGCGGGTGAAAATGGCCGAAAAGATCCGTCAGGAGAGAGAGCGCGTCGGGCAGCAGAACCAGCAGGAGCGCCGGAAAAAGGAAGAATCAGATCCCAAAGAGGAAGAAAGGGAAGCTTCCTTCTGACTTCACGCCCCCCCCTGAGGAAACCAGGCTGCACAAGGTGAAGCAGAAACCTTGCAGGGAAGCCAAGATTTTTAAGACACTGTGCTTCCGGGGGTGAGGAAATGTCACTAAGGTGATCTTTGGGGCCATAGATCTCGGCCTCCGTCATGGGTTGTATAGCTTCATTGTGGTTGATTGTGTTCACTTGGTGCCCTGTGTTGACTCCTCCCCCCTCACCTGTGTCTTGTTGATTGATTAGTGTGTGTATTTAAGCTCTGTTTTCCCTGTCAGTGGACAGGTAGTGTGTGGGTGATCCTTGTAACTGCTGACTGTGTTCAGGGAGGACAGTCATATTGAGGCTGGTGACATGAGAAATAAATGCCCACACCGGGTTATATTTGAACTCTCTGCCTCTGCCTCCTTGCTTGGTTGGGCCGCTCAATTGTCAGCTTCACATAGTCTATTATAGAGTTATAATAAGGCTGCTTGTTTGTTTTTAATTCATGAGCAATGTCTTTTTTAAATGCTGCTGTAACAAAAATTCTAAAATTGGGTCAATAAAGTTAGTTATATAATCTAAAGGTGAACACTGCAACATTGCTCAAAGAAGATGTCTGACAGGAAAAGAAACACAAGCAGTTAAACAATCAACTCAATAAAATGAAGCTTAAAGTCAAAATGATTACTCAAACAGTGGTAAATATCCCTCACAGTTTAAAGTCAAATTGGACTTAAAGTTCTTACTGCAGTTGTGGATCAGACCGTTTTTCTGTGCAATGAATTATTGTTACCAGAGCTCATTGTGCCCACTGTTTTCATTTCCCAATATGTAGTTTAGATTATTCAACTGTTGATGGTTGTTTAAACTATTATGTTTCGTACCCTTTGTACCAATTGAAATGTACAAAAATAAGATCCAAGTTGAAATACAATTATCCCTCCCAAGGTCTCTCTTTGTTGTACAACACTTTATGTACTGTGATTTTAAATTAAAGCTTTTATTTGTCCTTTTTAAGCTGAATTATGTTATTATTATTATTACATGGGTGGCCATTAGGGGGTAGAGAATAATAAATACAGGGAGACAGTCCAGCAACAATGACAATTTCCCCAAGTAGAAATGTGTTTTGCTTTGTGTTAGCAACATAGAGACATTAGCATTCATTTCGACTTCTCAGACTCTTTTGAAGCTTTTAGTCATCAAAAAAGACAGAAAAAAGCTGCTAGATTGTTGACAAAGCTACAGTAACACAAACAATTTGATGCAGCTATAAAATAGAAAGGGTAAACAGCATTCCTGATTAAAGCATAATGCTCTAAAAACCAACATTTGAGGAAATCCTAGCTCAATTAAACCAACAAATGATTATGTAGTACATTTCTCGCATGGATTAATGTGATCTTTTTTTCTGTTGAATTTTGGATTCATATATTCCCATTGTATGTTTTTAACACTATCACATTTTTTTTTAGGTGGCTCCTGATGAGGAGACGCCAAAGGATGCTACAAAAATAAGTGTAAGTAATCTGTTAAACCTCTCTGAGAGAAGCCTTATGTTTGTCCTTGGTGTAATATTATGAAATGAGCCACAACACCCTGATGATGACATGAAAACATCTTGCTCTGAATGATCAGCAGATGTTGTACTTATGCTGTGTTACACACACATCTGAGTTTCAGCTGCCGTAGACGCTCCGTCCTTTATGGGATGTAGAATCACAGTGTCAGCCGAAGAGCCGGCAGCGCTAATGTGGGGGGGGAGGGTCCTCCTTAAGGGAGCACCACCTGCAATGCATCATCTTTGGATTCTCATAAACACTTCCTGTATCTTTATGAGTACACACCCAATCTGAATAATAAACAATGAGGGGGACAGTGTGGGAAGTCAGCAGAAGTCTTTATATCTTCTCCGGTGTCTAGGCACACAGCTTTCCCGCAACAAGCAGCCAGGCCCAACAGAGAAGTGACTACAATTGAACTTGTTACTTCTTTTTATTGTAGAATTCAGCAGGATGTATGAACTACTTCACATAACCAACACATGCTACTGTCTACTTTTAAAAGGGCCCTGATGTGCATTTTGGGGGTTTCCCTTTCCTGTATTGTTTCATTGGTTTTTGTGCATGTAAATGGTCTGCAAAGGCTACAATCCCACAGTCACAGAAGCAGCACACAATACAAAAAAAGAACCAAAAAAGGAGCATAATGGGGCCCCTTTAAATTGCTACAAAGCAGTTATGTATGTCAAAGTACAAAAAAAATGCTATGTTAAAAATATCACATATGCAAAGATGGGTTGTGAGAAAACAAAAGCACACAGAAAACATGAAGCCTCTCTTCTTCCTCCCATGAGGCTAGATGCTGCTGATTTGCTATAATGTGTGTGTGTGTGTGTGTGTGTGTGTGTGTGTGTGTGTGTGTGTGTGTGTGTGTGTGTGTGTGTGTGTGTGTGTGTGTGTGTGTGTGTGTGTGTGTGTGTGTGTGTGTGTGTGTGTGTGTGTGTGTGTGTGTGTGTGTGTGTGTGTGACACTGCAGGCTGTACAGTTTGAAAATCATTATGATGTTTATGTATATAATGAATGTTGGCCCACATTCGTGCAGCAGTATGAAAACATGCCTGATGAATAGTGCTACCAAACAGCATTGAGCTTCCACTAATTGTCACACACACATGCAGGGAGCAGCAAACACACATACTGCATGCTACCGTCACAAAGAGGAAGGTGGATGATAAACAAAGTTGTATTTATATCTCAGTGCGTCACATGCCACGATGTCTCCAGACTCTCATCATCTCAAGAGCGCTTATCTTTGAACTTGCAAAGCTTTTACTTCTACTTTAAAAGCCACACATATATTTTTTAAGCAGTAGCTATGTCTGAGTGTGTGTGTTTGTGTGTGTGTAGGAGTAATTTGCTGAGAGCTGCTCTAGAGTGAATCCAGGCTGCAATACATCTTTGCTGAAGCTCTCATATTCTTTGTACCTCTCTATCACTGCATGTATATGTCTTCCAAAATATGCATTATTTATGATAGGCATCCATAGAGTTCAGAGATATATTGTGTTTTACTAAATCTGCCTAAATGAACATATTAAAACGCCTAAAAGATAAAGTATACAAGTATACGATTTTCTCTTACCCTATTTATTCTATAGTTACCTAGTTATTTATAAAATATACAAAAAACTGACATAGTATGTCGAAAATATATTTTTTAAAAACGTAGTATCGTATGTTGAAAATATGTGTGTCGAAAAAATCTATAAGAAAACGACATATCTATTATGTCAAAAATATATAAGAACGAGGTAGTATTGTATGTCGAAAATATATTTCAAAGACGACATAGCATGTCGAAAATATGCAAAAAAAACACAGTATATGACGGCATAGTATAGTATGTCGAAAATAAACAAAATAGTATAGTATGCCAAAATATATAGGAAAAACAACATATAGTATGTCGAAAATATGCAAAGAAACGACATAGTATAATATGTGGGAAATATGCAAAAAAACAAGATTTTAAGGTATGTCGAAAAATAAAAAAAAACACATTGTATTTATATATTTTATCCAGGATCAAAGCCACATAGTTGCACCTGCAAGGTGAATACTGGTATAAAAAAAAAGTGTTTGAATGCGTACATTAACAGGTTTATGATATCACTGCCCCTTCTAAGACACGATCTGACTTTAATTACATTTGACTCGAGTGTTTCGTCAACTTAATGTGTTGCTTAAAATAATACTTCTGCATACAGTATGTGACACTGTGAGTGTTGCACGGCCAGATACGGCTGGAGAAGCTGACTCAGATAAATATCAGAAATATATGATACATTAAGATGTGATATGATATGAATGCTAATGGGACACACTGACGTCTGCACTCACAGCGCGGACTGTACGTAATGTCACTTTGATCCGGTTACTTATGTTGTGGCAGATATTTAAGTAAGCTTTCTTAACGCTAATGTTATATTAGTCAGATTGCTCTGAAGATGGGAGGTGATATTCTATTAATTTTCCTGTTCACAGTCAGTTGATTTTTGCCGGCCGTCTTTCCTGCAACAGCAGTTTTTCTGTATTTCCTTTATCCTGTAATATGACTTGTTCGCTTTAAACTCCGCACACGGAGCTCTGATTGGTCAGCAGACGGTGCTTTCACTGAGTTGATCTCTTATTCTGGAACCAAACCTGCTCTGGAGCAGGTTTGCCGTTCAGCATAAGTTACCATGGAGATCTAGCCCCTTAAGAAGAGAACCAGCGTCGTAGGACCAGAAACCCAGAGTTTTCCCTGAAGTTAGCTCGCTAAGCGAAAATCCGGCTTTGTAGTACAGGCCTCTGGTAGAGCATCAGGACCAGGGGCGTTTCCTGGACCTGGAAACATTCGGGGCTTAGCCCACAGTGGTGGTGCCAGAGATTTTCTTTTTGGGGGTGCTGTGGGGTAGCTTGACGTTTCATAGAGGGTGCTCAAACATGTAGGGTTTCCCATTAAGGTATGGGGCACTACAGTTGAATTTTCTACTGCAACACTCCCCACACGCACATACACAGTGCACCCACGTCTCTTACAATGAAGGCTCGATAATCAGCTCACAGCATATAGGTGTAAGCAGAGGTGAAGTGGTTGGACCTAACATCCTCTAGGGGGTCCTCACCTCCTCTAGGGGGGTCCGGGGGCATGTTGCCCCCGGAAGATTTTCTTTTAAATGTTGAAGTTAAATGCATCAATCTGGTGCACTTTGAGAGCAAAATTAAGAGATCTATAGTTACATCTCTCAACATCCATATGAAACAGAACTGGAAGCAGATTTTCTTTTTCTTTATGGATATTTTACAAATCACTTCCCTTTTAAACTGTATTCTTGTTTTACTGTCATATAGTATTTTATAATGGTTTTTCATTTATTCTCTTATTGTTTTTATAACTATAATGATCGTGTAAACGTGTGCCTCGGAAATAATATTTTACATAATTTGTGACCGAACCGTTTGAGACCCACTGAGATAACTTAGACTTAAGTTAACTATCTAAACAGTCCTTTAGCTCACCTGGGTCTCTCAGTCTGACTGGAGAGGACTCTCCTCCAGCTTGTTGTGGAAACAGCTCCTCCGTTAGTGCAGCTAGCTAACCAGATGCTAACCACACAGTCCCTGCCACTGGTGCCCCATGGTCCCTGCTGGCACCGGTGCGCGCTCTCTCTTGCTCAATCACACTAAATGCGCTATTGCCACACAATACACAGAGCCGAGCTTGAATGAAACACAGACCCAGAAGTAATTGTACTGTATTTCCATGATGCAACTCTCTGATTGGTCTGGTGTCTTGCCTCTGTTGCATTCACTGAACATGGGAAATTACAATCCTGCCGTCCTCTCTAGTGTCATGATGAGTTTCAGGTAAAGCACGGTTAATGTATTATTTTATTGAGGGAGAATTGTCCGGGGCTACAGAAAAAACCTTCGTGGCTAAAGCCCAGGCCAGGCGACGCCACTGATCAGGACACACTGTTTTAGGCATATTATAGCTATGAGATTAACATGATGATTCAGCCTCCATGGAGATAGACATATGACAAGCATGATCATTTCTGACGTGGGTCTTAGCTAATCTGAACTGAACATTGTATACTGCTTTGAACCGGTATGCCTCCATCTTGTGATTGTAACACTCTCTTGTAAGCATGTGAAGGACACTGTTCAGGAATTAGTTGTCCCATATGCTCTGTATGTGAGGACTACTTCCATTCTTGAGAGGATGATAAATACATGTATCCTGATATTGAAGCTCAAGCCGGTCCGAGTGATATTTTTCTAACATAATCGTATGCCAAAATATTTTTAAACGACATATTATAGTATGTCAAAAATATACAAAAAGACCACATTGTGTGGTATGTCGAAAAAATATTACCAAACTATGTAGTATAGTACAAGGGTTCCCAAACTTTGCCATGCCAAGGACCCCCATATAGTATTATGCTCTGGCGGGGACCCCCCTGTTGCAATTTCTTTAAATTATGTCTACAAGTGCCTCGCGATGGAGCATGGAGTGTGTTGCCACTACATTTGGGGCCTTCTGCCTGATCAAAGCTGTCACTCTGCTTGTTTTGCCTGTCATAGCCCCACTGCCCCATCTGAACACACACAACGAGACCAGTCAAGTCCATTTGAGATGATGTACTCATCTAAAAATGTCTCTTCATGTGGTCCTACCTTCCAGCGCTTTGTAAAATAATATTTCCTCAACAAAGTTGTCTTCTGAAATACATCTGATGCATGCAAGCAATTCTGCGACATTTGCTACATCTGTGCTCTTATCCAGCTGCAGAGCGAAATATTCACGAGCTCTCACTTGCTCCAAAAGCTGAGCAGATACTCAGTTTCACTCTAGGTCGCGGCAGCTCAATTCTGATTGGCTTGAAGGGCGGTCGTGTGATTCAAAAACAAAAAATATTAAAAGATTGGCATCAAAGGACACATAGATTGATAGATATACAGTTATTAATAACATTAAAAAAAAAAAAAAAATGTAAACTTAAAAAAAAAAAAAAAAGATCCCGTTTCCCTCAAACTTTGCGTGACCCCCCTGGCGCCCTCCCGGGGGATCGGGGCCCCTACTTTGAAAAACACTGGTATAGTATGTCAAAAATGTGCAAAAAAACTGCAACATTTTTTTTTTTAAATGGCATAGTATGGTATGTGGAAAATATACCAAAAAAAAAACCGTTGGTATAGTATGTCTAAAATATACTGTATACTGTCATTTACAATAATATGACTTTTCTATTATTTTAGGACATGTTATATGACTTTTCTATTCTTTTTTGGATCAATTTGTTCATGACCTTCCTTCAACACACTACGCTATGACATTTTTATAGTATTTCCGACATACACAACTATGGATGTTTTTCACATTTTACGACATACTATAATATAACTTTTTTCCACTTGGTATTCCTTTACTTTTTGACTGATATTTTTGACATTGTCCTAGGGGTGGGCGATATGACGATATATATCTTCGTGACGATATTAGGTCTCCACGATATGCTTTTTCAGAGATACCGTATCTATCGTGATAAAAAAAAGAAAAAAAGATTGAAATTTTTTATTTTTGAAAAGAAACTATAAAAAAAATAAACTGATGTGAAAGACATGCTCTAAAGCTATCTAGTCAGGATTCAGACAGTATTGCACTTTATTTATTGTCTTGTTTGATTCTGTTGGCTTATATTTTATCAATAAGGTATTTATATAGTTTTTCCCTTCAGTTATGCTAAAGTCTTTTATTGCACTTCAAGTCTAAAGTTTACATTTTAATTGTTTGGCACTGACTTTTCCTCATTGATGTTTTATGTTTTACTTAGTTATGTTTTACCCTCCTTTTCATGTTTATTGATGTTCACTGCTAGTGCTACCTCAGAAAGTTCATTTTTATACTGAGAAACTGTGCCTTGAAGCCATATCAAAATGTTGAATTGTTCATTCAGGGATTCATTTCAGAAATAAAACCAGCTTGACATGCTATTTTGGTCTGTTACTCCTTTTTGTTTTTGTTACCTTGTAGGTGGTTTATACTGTTAAGTAACTTGAAAAATAACCATAATAACCGACATGAAAAAATATCGTGATATACAGTATATCGTCTATCGTGATACTGCTTGAAAAATATCGTGATAATATATTTTTCAATATCGCCCACCCCTACATTGTCCTGTAATTGCCAAATATGTTGCCACCAAAAGTTCTTCAAGCTTGTATTAAGTAGGTTTATTTCCCGGTGTAATCAAATGATTTATTTATTTTCATCTGTTTATCTCTACCAGGTTGTTAAGGTTGTAGGAAGCAACATCTCCCATAAACTGCGGCTATCCCGGGTCAAGACGTCGGATGAGGGCACCTACGAGTGCCGCGTCATCGACTTCAGTGACGACGTGGGCTCGCGCCACCACCGCGTCAGAGCCCGTCTGCAGGTGGTGCCGGAGAGCGCCGTCAGAGAGGGAACCAACAGCGACAACTTCGAAGCCCTGGACGACACCAAGGGAGGGGCCGCATTCGAGGACGAGTCCCACGGCGGCGCCAAAGAGCACGTCCATCACCAGAGCCATGGGAACCACCAGGAGCACGGCAGGCGGCCATCGGCGGCGGCGGTCCCCCCCCACGGCCACAGCCACAGCGGCAGCAGCCAGCAGCACAAGGCGGGCAGGGAGCTGAGGAAGAGGGACGTGGACAGGAACCACAATGACTGCTCCAACGAGCCAAGCTGCAAGCTGTAGACATTATTACACCTGAGTGATAGATTACACAAGGATTGCATTACATGATGTGTGTCACCGCATAAAAAGCTATTCTTCCCACACAGTGCGAGCATGTGCACAAATCCAGAATGCCTAGAAATGGCTTATTCAGAGCACGGTGCTGTAAACTGTGCTGGGGAACGTAGCTTTTTCTTGCTGTGCATGGACTGTCTGCTTCATGACGTTCAGCAAAGAGGGGCTGATGGGTAGATCTAAGCAGCTCCATTGTTTCTGGCCTCAGCACTTATTAAAAAAAAAAAGACTTACTATAACTCATGCTTTGTTCGACTCTTAAGATACTGTAAATGACACAACCCTGCTTTCAGGCTCATTCTTCTTCCACTGCCTTACTCTTTCGTTTAATACACCCTCAGAAAAAAAGGATTTAAACTTTTTGCAACTGGGTCTATGCCCAGTAAAATAACAATGTTCCTTTTCTTCTGAGAGTGCACTGAATGAAGCTAAAGCGCCAGTAATTCTTCCCTGGAAATCTTTTTCCGAGTCTGATTCCTTAGCGTTTTTACATTCATCTGCATCTTTTTTATGTTTTAAACAACGATCACGAATCTTTATGCAGCTGATTCTTCAGCAACGTATTCTGTGTTTACTCGCAGGGGAAAGAAACATGCTTTCTTCAGCAGAAACTCATCAAGGTCCCAGAGCTGCAGTGCTCATCAAGGACAGATACAGCCTCAATTCATTTGCCTTGGAGTGGCGGTGTGGAAAGTGTGGGGTTTCTAACAAAGCACATCACAGGCTGTATTCTTCTTTTGAGATCATGAATCTGCAGCCCAATAGAAAATGTGATTTTTGTTGACCGCCTCCGCAGGTTAAATCCATTCATGGCCGTTCAGGCTGAGAGAAATCAATCATAGGGAAGATTAACAGTTTGGAAAGCCACGAAAAGATCAAAATCCGTGCTACTAAATTAAAAAATCTGACTTAGTGTGCCTCTGAATATACTCCTTGTCTAGAAATCAATGAAAAAGTGTTATCTTTTTGGGAAGAGTGTTGCTATATTCCTATCCAAGCTTAGTTCCCTTATTTAAAATGCTCATCAATCATTTAAAACGCCTCAATCCTCTCCACTACAAGCCTCTAATCCACTCTGTATATATGACTGTATAATATGAAATAAAGTGAGTGCATGTTCAGTAATTTTCTTAAAAACTTTTTCAACCAACCATACACAAAGACAGTGTTAGGGTATTTTGTCATTTATGTATTCGGTTAAATAAAGAAATATCCATTCTTTTTTTTTTCTACTTTAAAGTCCTTTCAAATAGTTTTTAAAAGCAGTTTTCTGTTGCTTGACTGCTCTCCAGAAGTGCTGTACAGACCGATGAATGACATATTCTTTTCATAGCTGCACAGAAAGGGGTTCCCCTTATGTATCTTAGTACTTAAAGCAGTATTTATGAAACTACTGTACTGTATGTGCAAGGCCGCCAACATGAGTGTTACCTTGTTTCAAGCGTGGAATTACTTTTGTGCAGTTCAGGAAGATTGGAAAGGCCTTTTTACATCTGCCAGTTTTGTTACTCGATGATAATCTCTTTGCTTGCGAAAAGCATTCTGAAAGGGTAAAATGGGACAAAGTGAAAGTGGGAAATAATACCGGATACAACCTTGAAAAAAAAGAGAGAAATGTTGTTAGGGAAACACTTATATTTATATACGGAAGAGGATTAGGGCCACATTATTTATTTTTTGGGGATGTTAACATTTATTTATTTATTTTTTAAATCAGAATTCTGACTTTAATCTCAGAATTCTGACTTTTTTCTCAGAACATCCCCCAAACATTTTTTTCATGTGGCCCTATTCCTCTTCCATTGGCTCTTGATACTGCCTCAAAATAACGTGTCTCAAGGCCATGCAGGGCTTTACTTCTTTGCTTCATGACAGGAGTACACCCCTCCTGTTATTCCGCGTTCACACCGGAGTACTTTTCCCACTTTAGTTCCGATATAGTTCCGAAATGTCGCGTTCACACCAAAAAGAGCCGGAACTAAAATGAGTTAATGAGAACCTTTGTACCCCCTTTTCCGTCCCTGCTAGAGAGCAGGGACTCTCATGCGGCTCTCTTGTGAGAAAATAGCTATATTTTTGATTGGCTGGGCGGATTGCAAACCACGCCCCGTAAAACTCAAAAAAAGTGTTGTGAAGCCACCATTTTATTAGCATTATTAGCATTAGCCCAGCGCAGAAACGCAGAGAGACTAATTTATGGCAACACAAAATAAAACATGGGAGCGGTGGAGATGAGGAGGTGTCGGCGTTCTGGCGATTTACTCGGAAGGCTGGGAGTCCCAGCAGCTTCTACTGAAGCCAGTCCCCAACAACCGGGGACTTCCGGCCGAGGATTTTAGGCGGCAGTATACGCCGTGAAGTTGTTTGCGGCCTGCCAGTAAACCCAAAGCAGAAGAAGAAGAAGTGACGTCAGCGGCTTCATTTGCCTAATCCACCTCCAGGGATTTATTCCGGTGTGAACGCGATCTGTACTAAATTCATCAGAACTAAAGAGTTCTGATGAACTAAATTCTCATGAACCTTTGTGGGAAAAGTACTGCGGTGTGAATGCGCCTAATTGGCAGACCCAGTAATCTGAGAGGGTGGAGCAATGATCAGTGAGTGGGGTTGTTTTTATTCCAATGGCGATTTGATGTTTTGTAAAGATTCTAAGAAGTCACTGTAAGAAAAAAAAGAAGGAAACATGTACATTTCTTCTAGAATGTTTGGTCTCACTCTTAAGTGTATGGCTTATGAAATGAAATAAATTGTATATGAAACAACAGTTAATCTATGGTCCTTTTCTTATTGATTTAAAGGGTATGAAAATATCCAAAAGGTTAGTGTGGGTATTCGTCGACGTTAGCTTGGGTTTAGCTTTGGTCCCTGCTAGTGTGCTTAAGGAAAAACATTAGGCGTTGTGTAATCGGTGCTGCCACAGCCCCAGCCCCACTCCCATGCTGCGGATGACTAATGGTGCCACTGGCAGCCCTGGCAGCAGCATAAATAGCAACAGCGCAGTAAGAGATAAAGAGGCGCTCTGCTAGCGTTAAGCCAGGCCAGCTAAATACAAAACACGTGGCGATCGTGTTTCACTCTAGAAGCCTCATACATTCATTACGGAGCGATGAGGCGCGGCTCCGGGGTTCTCCCGTCAGCGAGGTGAGGAGATAATGGAGGTGGCTTCCTGTTTCCTTCATTTTAAACATCCCCTGCTCCCTGTAGGGCTCTGAGTGATAACAGGTACAATGATAGATCGGCCGCTATCCCTCTCATGAGGCGTTCAATTCCTTTGTGCTTACACAACCTGCCTGCCTGGTGTACCCTGTGGCCTTCATGGAGCCACAGCTGCAGACAGCGTTTCAGATGTGGGTGATGGGAGGAGAGCTCAAAGGTTAGTGAGAGAATCGCCCATCATCATTTATTTTTGTAGACTTAAAGGGGTCCTATTATGCAAATTGTAATGTATGCCTCCACTGTGACATGTCTCCATACTTTAATGTTAAAAAATGTCTTATTTTTCTCATACGGCCTGTGCTGCAGCACTTATTTTCACCCTCTGTCTGAAACCAGAGCCCAGTCTGCTCTGATTGGTTAGCTGGCCAGCTCTGTTGTGATTGGTCAACCAGCTTAGAAATGTCCTGCCGCTTAGCCTATCAAGTACAATGTGTTGGAGCGCTAGCCAACAGAAGCGTGGCTGTTACGTAGTGATGTCACTATGTTACGAAAGTTAACAATTGTATTTGGCTCAAATGTGGGATGTTGGTTCTTTTCTCCATCTAGGATGACACCAAAAGTCCACCAGACGTTGGATTTCGCTCTTGAGTAAGTGTTATTGACAATGCTGTATTCTCCGCTAGAGAGTTTCACCTCAGCCATTTCGAATGTTGCGCGCTCAGCAGCAGATTTATACGCTGCAGGTTATGATTATGCGCGATCTCGAGGGGGAGAGGTCTGAGGATTTAAAAATTACATTATTATTATTTTGATATATTTATTATGCAACACCCACGACCCGACCAGCATCTTCTTTGTTTTACCCAGAACCGAACCCGGAAAAAAATGTTTGAAAAAATACCACCCGCGAATCACTCTTTTTGCGTGTCACCTGTCGGGTACCCGACCCGATGCAGTTACAAAGTTGACTAAATCACTCAAAATTCAATGAAAGCGATGATCAGCAATTGTATATGTTCAAATGTCTACTGTGAAGGATATCATAAAATGTTAATGCAATCGAATGTAAAACAAAAAAGTTATGATTGATGAAAGTAGTAAATCGGTCAAATTTGAGCCGAAGACAACAGGAGGAGTAAACTAATTCAAAGAAAAGACAATGCACAATCCACCTTTTGAAACTTTACTACCCCATTTGTGGCATTTTATATAATTTTGTGCAGCTCCCTCTGAAGGCATAAAAGGCTTGAGTCGCATTTATGCAGAACTATTTCAAAGGCCTGTAAACAGTCTTTGAAGTGTAACATTGGTGGAGTTCCCCTTTTAAAGTAAAAAGGTTATCAATCTGGCCATGTTTAATCTACTCCATATTTTATTTAGTTTGTACCAATAACATTTGACACCTAGCCCTTGTCTAGGTCTACCAAGGGGTAG
Source organism: Notothenia rossii (assembly GCF_949606895.1). Lineage (NCBI taxonomy): Eukaryota > Metazoa > Chordata > Actinopteri > Perciformes > Nototheniidae > Notothenia > Notothenia rossii. The sequence continues at coordinate 31,163,506 of NC_136902.1, read as the reverse complement.
ACCTAGGACCAGGTGGAGGGATTATATATCTTCGCTGGCCTGGGAGCGCCTTGGGAGCGCCCAGTCAGAGCTGGTTGATGTGGCCAGGGAAAGGAAGGTTTGGGGCTCTCTGCTGGAACTGCTACCCCCGTGACCCGACCACGGATAAGCGGGAGAAGATTGATGGATGGACCTAGCCCTTTGACTGCAACATCACAACATTATTTTACAATAGTTGGGATTCTTTTAATTAAGAATGTTTCACAAAACAATCATTTTATCTGGGTGAACAACAGCTGTGGTTCCAAGTAAGGTATTTCTTGAGAAATAAAAGGAATAGCAAGCATTATAGTATGTACGTGAATTCACATGGAACAAAGAGCCTCAGCCCTCTGACTGCATGTCTTCTCATGTAGAAGACCTGTCAGAGGTGTTGCTTGTTTTCTACACCTGCAGCAGCAGAGATGCCTCGTTGACATGTTCCCTTTGTACCTCACTGCTTATCAGAGCCCTGCAGAGCGTGAAGGTTATCACAGCCGTATCTGATGGCTCTTTTTTCTGGCACAATTATCAGATTTTCTTCCGTCAACTGACTTGTTGGAGTCAGCGGTTCAATGAGCGCTCCGTGCGAGGGACGAGTCACATCAATCATTAGCACGTTAGCCCACTGGCTGCTCTTCTGTCTCAGCAGCAGAGCCAAACTCCTCCCTCAGCAGCCGGAGCGCATTGTCCGAGAACTCGTCTCTCGCCCGGCCCATTCCGCTCAGCTGGATTGGGTGGAGGTCGGGGTGGGGGGGGGTGTAGGAGGACGGGCAGTGCAGCTCGTTGAGAGTAAACCAGAAGGCATCCGGATCCACCTGGATTAAGTGCTGGAAAACGCTGTGGAGTGGAAAGAAAGACATGGGGATAGGATTAGCTCTGGGCTATATTCTGCTAAGGTTCATAATATGGAGAAACACATTCCTGTAATCCAAAGTGACAGACTGAGCACAACACAGCAGGTTTACTCGCTTCACTCCTACAATTTGCCTATAAATGTCTTTATCTTCTTTTCTTCAGGTGTGTTCCCAAAGGCATTTTCAAGGCAAAAATGATCACAAAATCCATCTCAACAACAAAGGCGTAACCAAGGACATACTCAGAAATGATAGCTCCTCTGAGCCGCTGTGTAGCTCAATTGGTAGAACTGGTGGCCCATATACTGGGGCTTGGTCCCAAAGTGCTGGACCCGGTCTTGAATCCGGCCCAGGACCATTTGCCCAATGTCTCCTTATTTCAATCCTGTCTCTACAACACATATTGATAAAGTCAGACTGAAGCACTCCTTAGTGCAGCAGTCAATTCTAACAGTAAATACAGAGCTAAATCCCAGGTCAAATGCACGCTAAAGGGTCTGCATTTGACGCATAACATCACAATCTCTCAGTGATTGTTATGTTAAATGTTTGTTTTTATTGTATTATGTCTTAATTTGTCCTTGGTAATGTTGCAAAAGGAGCTGCGCTCAAATTTAAAATGTCAGACTTGATCTGACCATTAGAGTAATAATGTGCACTCTTTCAAGAAACTAGTTGCTGTGTTTTCTTTGTATGGATGTTGTATGACAGAACAACCTTAAAGGTGGGGTATGTAATTTTGGAAAAACCAGCTCGAGTGCGCTAGAATTTGAAAATACACAACCGGAAAAAATCTGCCACCTCCTTACAAGTAGGCCTGTCGCGATAATCGATAAATTGACTTATTGTACGATAAATAAAAATGGACTCGATAACTTTTCTGAGCTCGATAAATTGCTGTTTACATAAAGATGTGACCAGCATTTTAGCCTGGAGCGCTGTGGCTGCCAGGCGCACTGTGAGGGGCGGGGCTGACACACAGCCAGGTCAGGACACTCCGCGTGCACGTGCAGCAGCGTAGCAGCCACATTAATAATATAGCGACAAGCGGGAGACAACGTGTGACTTACTCGCGGGGAATTTAAAGTGAAATGGAATTGGTTGCAAAACCTAACTACACATCTCGATTCTCCGGTGTGGCAGTATTTTGGATTCAAACCAAATCAACGAGGCGAACCTACGGACTTGAATGAGCCGGGCGGTGTGTCGCATTGGTTTAAAAAAGGTAGCGACAATAGCAGGCAATTCCACGCATTTTAAACCACCTAAAACACAACCACCCCATTCCGTTTTCCCAGCTGGGAGCAAACACGGCAGCTGGAGATGGAGAGCCCCCGCCCGACAATGCAAACATGTTGGTGTTCCTTGCTCGAAAACTTAGAAAAACAGATTTGGATATGGCCTGTTGAGGCATCTGGGTGTTTGACAGTGGTCTGTACACTTGACTGTTGTTTTAAGGAGTTTTTTTTTGCTTGTGAGATAATGTGTGCTCATATTTATTTATTTATTAAATTTATTTATTTATTTATATATATATATGAGAGAGAGCTCTGTTTTCCATCCTGACTCTATTTAATTTATTGTTTTGGTTGTGTGTGATTTAATTAATTTAATTAATTTGTTTTATTTATTATATATAATTTATATATTTTAATATTATTTCACATTTCATTTGCAATGTTGAATGTTCAATAAAAAGTTATGTTTGAAAGGATGTACTTGAATTATTATTATATATTATCATTATGTCTAAAATGGTCTTAAAACGGCGCCGACAATATTATCGTTTATCGCAATAATTTCCATAAAAATGTATCGTCCAACAAAATTAATTATCGTGACAGGCCTACTTACAAGTGGAAGTGGGAGATCCAACATACACGAACGCGCACATGCCCAATGAGGGCACGAGATAAGTTTGTGCACAGACGGAAGGCTGACAGGCAGGTAGGCCATCCAGTTATTTTAGCCGAGTCGGCTAAAATGATTGGTCGTGCTTTTTACAGTGCTACGGCTTCCACAGATTACATTTTTTTTATGTATTTATTGTCCTAGCATTTAATATATTCATTTTTATGGGGATGTTAAGAGCATTCCATGGAATATAACAAAAAGTGTTTCTGAAATAAATTGCATACCCCACCTTTAACAAGATTTTCCCTTATTATTCATGAAACTAACAGCCACTACTTTATTGTAGCTTTAATATTAGTTGCCTCCAGCAGCAGGCAAACTAATCAGGTTAGAGTCTTAAACTTACCTCTGCCCAGTAACATGACTTATAAAGTGCAGTCAGCTAAAAGCTGCATATTAAGCTTTGCTGTCATACTGCACAGTCCCAAGTACCAAAACCTTTTTTTGGGTTTAAGCCAACAAATAGTTTTATGTATATCTAGCATCTTCTTTAGCACCTGGAAATTCACTTGATCCGATAAACCACTGCGTGTTGTCTTCTATCAAAGAAACTCAACCGCATCTAAAAAAAGAGATGAAATTACAAGCTAATTAATGGATCAGTCAATCAGAAAACAGCGTTCATTATCATTTAATAATTACTATTTCAACCAAAGTTCAGCATATTCTCTTTTCCACCTTTTTTCTTTATCCCATGTTATAGTTGATTGAAAAATGAAGTGATCCTAAATGTCAGACCATGCAAGCTATTTTAAGATATAACCTCGGGCTTTAGGAAACTGTGACTTCACAAACCAAATGATCAATGGATTTATCCAGAAAATAATTGGCAGATTATCTGAAAATGAAACTCATAGTCAGTTAAGAAAGCATCACCCTCATAAACTTGCTGAGGGAGAGCTTTTCAGACTAAGGGCCTCCTCAGCAAAATCAAATGTTAAAACCTGGGGGTTTAACACATGATTTTGCTGAGGACGCACCTGCACATGCGAGCAGGCAACACACACATGTGCTGCAGGATCTGAAACATGAATATAAACATCCTCTTTATGCCTTGGCTCATAAAATGGAGGAAGGAAGTGATTTAATTATTCGGCTTCAGCGATAGACTCAGTATTTTTTTTTTTTTAAATATGTCGCTATGTGAAAGCAGCACTAAGAATACCGACATACAGACATACTGTATGTGGAGCAGACATTATACAGAAGGTGATCACAGCGACACTGTGTATTTGTCGATGTTTTAGCTAAGTGTGACTTCATGGCAATGACTCAGATATGATCAAAGCTATAACGGAGATGTTATAATAAAATGAAAACACAGCGGATTTCTCACACCACACGTGTATTTTTTTAAATATTCTGTTTTTTTAACGTGTAATGAATCCTAATGAATTATGTATTTGTATTGTACCGTAATTTTCGGACTATAAGCCGCGCCTTTTTCCCTATTTTTCGACGCTGCGGTTTATATAACGGTGCGGCTAATCTATGGATTTTTACAGCTAACGGCGACCACCTTTAACTCTATGGGCTCTATGGCCGGTCCGCGGACCCCCACCTTTAAGCGGCGGGTTCCAGCAGGAAAAGCTGGAGGCCGGAAAAGAGTGAGACAGGTAGCGCGGAAACAGGTAGTAAAAGTGGAACCGAGAGTGGTATGCCGCTGCTGCGGCTTATATTCAGGTGCGCCTTATAGTCCGAAAATTACGGTAATTAACACGATAAAAAATGTTTTTGAATGTAATTATTTTTCTTTCTATTTTATATGTTAACTCCTAACCAGTGAAGTTAGTTAATACAGCAGTTTATTGAATTCAATAAAGTAGAAAAGGGCATTATCTAGCAGGATATAGAAGGACATAGCTCACCTAATGGCAGCCTCCTGCAGTCTTATTGGTTGTCTGCAGCTGAGGTAGGGCAGGCAGGCCTCACAGACAGCATCCAGCTCTGCATCACCTAAAGAAAAACAAGAAAAAGGGACCGTTTCTACATCTCATCCTCCATATTGTCTTTAAGAGCCAAATATCAAACGGCATACAGATGTATTCGTCTTCGCAGGACCAATTTTTAAAAATATGTAATCAGAATACATTTCAGGCCAATATTTATACACCATTTAAATACTGTGCCCAAATGTCCACACGTTCCCAGCACACAGATGGTACACTGGAAAGTGAAGAAGGAAAAGAGAAAAAGATGAAAGAGAGGGAAAGAGGAATCCTGCCTGGACTTTACCTTTTCCTACTCCTCCTAATGAGCTGAGAAACTGCTGAGAAGGCTGAGGAAACATTTCACAGCGGGCTTTTTCCACATCTCTGGATTTCACACATCCATCCTGCCCCTCTTTGAGGAGCGAAAATGGCCTCCTTTTCCACCATCCTTCATCTTTTCTTTCTTCACTTCCTGCAGTTTTATGCCACCTTCTTTATATGTACCTTTTTACAGCTCCCTCCATCCACTTGACTGCTATCCACTCTTTCATCTCCTCTCTCCCTTCATCCTTTCCTAGCAGACATTTAGTGATTCCCTAAGCTGCAAACTGGGCTGCCTTTCAAGCCTCATTTCAAAACACGTCTCTCTCCCTCTTTGCTTACTCCGTTTGCCAATTCTACCCACTCGGCTTGAACCAGGCCTGCGTGCTGTGTGTCAAGAATAAAAGCAGCGGTTCACATTTCAGAGGTAAATGGGATTATTTAGCGGCCGCTTTTAACCCTTTTCTTCCTTCCTCTTTCTGGCGCTGCACTCCTAGCCTGTAGTGTTTTGTGGAATCAAGGTGCATGCAGGAAAGTGGGAAAGAGAAAGAGGCACAGGTGTCAGTAGGATTTGTGGTACATGGATAACAGGGTGGAATTGGAGCTGAAGCTGCTGCTGAAACACATTATTTGCTTCAGTCAATCTGTGTTTCTGTCTTCCTCTCTCTGTGACTGAGGCTGGGTAATTGGCTTGCTGCAGGCATCCCTGAGGTAAGCTGTAGCCAAATCGGTATTCACATGAGTAAGGCTGCAGCTTCGCTCCTGCTCTCTCACATTCTCTCCTTCTTCAACTCCAAATGTTTCCCCTTCAGATATGAAGGAGGGCAGCGTCGAGTGCCAGTCAGAGAAACCATGCTGAAGCATGGCCAAATCTTAAAAGCAACACGTTTTTACCTCATGTCATTCCAGATATAAGAGGGTTTTAACCAAAACATTTTAAAGAGGCCCTATTCTGCTTTTTGGGGTCTTCCCTTTCCTGTAGTGTGTTACATAGGTTTTAATGCATGTAAATGGTCTGCAAAGGTTAAAATCCCAAAGTGCCCTCCTGAAGGAGTTACTCTCCCCTTTGTTTACTTCCTCAACATAGTGACATCACTATGTAGTGCCCCATATTGGCTAGCACTCAAACACATTGAACATGAGGTACGGGAAATCTCTAAGCGGTCGACCAATCACAACTGAGACAGCCAGCTAACCAATCAGAGCAGACTTGGTTGTGGTTTCAGACAAAGGGGGAAAGGAGGTGCTGCAGCACAGCAAAACAAGTCCACTGAGTACACATACTGTATTAGGCCCACAGAACAAGGCCTAGTGGGCCGACAGGACCAAACACGAGTAGCCAATGGACGGACAACCAATCCTTGAGTCATGCAGCTTGCACGCCACAAAGTCAACCAGCCCCTCCTCTAACAGGTTAAGTGGCACTATCACACAGCCTGCAGCCCACTACCAGCATATGACAGTATGGCACTAGTGCTGCAGTGGACCGATCCAGAGGTTTGCCTTGCAAGTGGAAAGTCAGGGGCAGGGCTGCCTCTCTTCCGCCGGCGTGGAAAGGAGGATTAGCACCGAGGGCATTGCGGTGTGGCCTGAACGTTCTCAGCGTTCGGGCTGGTGCCTGCTTTCTGCCTGTCTTGTACTGCTGTAGCAGAGGCCTGCGTCCACCTGTACTGTGCTGCTGTGGTGAGGAGGATTTTAACCCGGGGACATCGCAGAGAGATGGAGCGTCTCCACGTTCGGGCTGGGGCCTGCTTTCCACCTGTCAGTTTCTGCTATAGCGGAGGCCTGCTTCCACCTGTTGTGTGCTGCTGTGCTGAGGAGGAATTACCCCTGGGACATCGCAGAAAGATGGAGCGTCTCCACGTTCGGGCTGGGGCCTGCTTTCCACCTGTCAGTTTCTGCTGTAGCGGAGGCCTGCTTCAACCTGTCGTGTGCTGCTGTGCTGAGGAGGAATTACCCCTGGGACATCGCAGAAAGATGGAGCGTCTCCACGTTCGGGCTGGGGCCTGCTTTCCACCTGTCAGTTTCTGCTGTAGCGGAGGCTTGCTTCAACCTGTCGTGTGCTGCTGTGCTGAGGAGGAATTACCCCGGGGACATCGTGGAGAGACCGGAGCACCTCCACGTTCGGGCTGGGGCTGTGCTGAGGAGTATTTGCCCCAAAAACATCACGGATGCTGTGCTGGTCTGGGACCCCCCTTGGCATTTCATGTGGCCGGACTGGGTCAGTTTCCAGGGCTGATTTTTTGTCCCAGTCCGCCCCTGCATGGGGGGGGTATATTCTAAGTAGTCTGCAATGGTTATGGGAAGGGGATCCAATTCTGTATGTCTTGTTGAATGAAGTGTTTTCGGACTAAGGCACCCCACAAAAATTCACTGGGTTGTCTTATTTTACAGTATGGGTAACTACCAGAAAACCTATATGCACAATTAATAACAATGTGAGAATGTTTATGATCCCTGATGATTTGTCCCCTGTATATTGTTAAATTTGAATACCTGTCTGCCTGTATTTCAATATATGCGTGTCTTTTGCATATAATATTCTATGTAAGAATTGTTTGTTGTATGAGAGTAAGATACCATGTTGTTTTTATAGATACAAAATAAATTTAAAAAAGATCAGTTTTCACTGAGATTTTATAATCCCACAAATCTGTCCTGCTTCAGGAGGAAATTATTTCAATAATAAGATTAATGTAATTTACAGTAGGCAAATTCCCTTATATTTGCATATCTTTAAATCAGAATTAAATAGGTTTTCACTTCAAAAGCACAAATAATGAATCAGAGCAGTGTCAAACCATTGTGTGCAGATGTATTGCTGCTACACCCCATAAAGCACTTATTGCATTCTCTTTGTCCTTGGAAAAAGAAGTGATTATGATCATCACAAAAATTAATAAAAAGGCTTCTTATCACTGATTGCAAACCACCACTTCTTACTGGAATTCATGAGCATGTCATGTTCATTACATAGTTTGAAAAACACTTATACAATCAAACCGGAACACAAAAAATAAACCAAACTAGCTCATTTGGGGTTCAGGTTGCTCAGATTTTCCAATGCCACTGTGTGACAGGGACATGGCTGCTTAATGAACACAATGATCTATGAAAAATTAAACAAGCAGCTCCTAATTATATCATTAGTAGCACACTGGCAATGAGTCCCCAGGACACCTTTGGCTGAAACCTTCCAGTACTGAAGCTATGCCATGCACAATTGTAAAAAAACATATTGCATTTTTGAGTTAATTCATTAAATTCCCTCCAACCCTGTCGTTTCTTGATTCGCTGATTGCTGTGCAGATTTGACAGCTTGATTGTGGTGAAATGGAGCTTGAGGGAGAACAGTTGCCTGCAGCACTTATCCAGAGTGCAAGTAAGGATTCTGCAGCATCCTGCTGTCTCAGTTGGCTACGGTCTGCAGTCAAGTTCCCATCAGCAAAAACACGTGGGTTTGCTATCCTGGCTCCAAAATGGTGGAATGAGCTCCCCATTGAAATCAGGACAGCAGAAAGCTTACACATCTTCTGGCGCAGACTGAAAACTCATCTCTTTCGACTCCACTTCGAGCGATAGAATTACTAACAAAGCACTTATATACTAATAAAGGACTGGCTTATCTAAAGCCAGTTGAGTAGCACTTGAAATGTTTTAGCTCTATGAAACCTGATGCACTTATATGATTCTGTTTTCTTCAAGTTTGTATCTCGTTAGTCGAATGCACTTATTGTAAGTCGCTTTGGATAAAAGCGTCAGCTAAATGCAATGTAATGTCTCTAAAGTTGTCTTTAAAATATGTTGAATTTAAGCCCTGCAACAGCTGGGAACCCTTCCTAGTCAGGAAACTCCTCTACGGGTACTGTGCCATTTTATATCTGAGTGGGAATGACCTAAGTGTTGAAGAGTTTAATGCAAGGGGCATGCTGGGTGCTGCTGGGAATAAAACATTACTGATCTAAGTAGTTAAGGAAAAATCTGAAAGTGTATTGTCTGTCATAAAGAAACACTGCCTTGTTCCAAATAGTGACCCACACCAAAAAGTACACTATGATATGAATAATAAGAGGGTCAGCATCTTAAGTTCTCTGCCTCACATTTTATAACCGGATCACATATTCAAAGAAAACAAAGCAGGGAAATGGAGATACACAAACTGCTCCCATAATACTCCTGACATATTTGTACCGTTAAACAAGACTGCCATCTGCTGGTAAAACAAGTTACTGTTTGTGTGTCCTGGGTTCAAGACTCAGTGACCGAATCCCAGAAATTAGGTGGCTTTTGTGGCTGGAGCAGAAAAGTTTGTACTTCCATCAATATTTAGTGTAGAATCAATTAAACTAAATATATATTTTAAGGTACAACAAGTAGTCCCAGCAGAGTTTTTTAAGTATTTATCTTTCTTTTTATTTGAGCTTCCACATGTCTTTTCATGGCGATAAAGACTTCATGACAAGATTGCCAGATATAATACTCACAGGGAGCCAAACAAAAACCTAGGACTGTTAGTCAGAAATAATATATAGCCTCTTAAAATCTCAAATTGTCTTATTTTTATTCTTTTAACATTTTTTCAAGCATCATTTATTTTCAGGTTAAAAAAAACAAGGTACTTTTAAATGAGTAAATAACACTGCTTCAAACCTTTTGTAACTGTAGGCAATTTGACTTTAGGCAGATTTGGTCAGTCATTGACCTCAAGTCTTTACGCCTTCCTTTACTGACCCTATCCTGCCTAAAGCTTTATACTATAAACTATTCCTTTAATACAGAAGTATAATATACCATTTGTTAAATGAGGATTATTTAAAATAAGGCTGCACAAAGGATGATTTTGCATGAATCTTTATGATTGAAGATTATACCTTGTAATGGCTTGACTTTCAGAAATTTCATTTCGGTGAATTATCAGAGCTTAAATTATGTCAGAGCCTTAAGTAACTATACTATAACAAATAATATGTAATTATTTATAGAGTAGGTTCAAATAATCTATCCTGAATATGTTGTTGCTCAAATTGCAATAATGTTGCACCAACTTTCTAGAGGAAAAGTATGGTGTCAAGGCTAAATTAACCATGATCAAGTGACCACTTGTATCTGGTATGATCACTGTGATATTATGGATCATACCGTGCACAATCATAGAGGAGGATAGTGAATGGTGTGTCTTTGGCAACCTGTGTGTGTGTGTGTGTTTATTCTCTTACCAAGACTCAGCCTCTGGCACAGGGAGCCGAGGCCCTGCAGCACAGCCAGCTGCAGTTTGTAGTTCAGAGTGTGTGTGTAGACGGGCCCGGCCTTGGCGCTGGTCGGGGCCTGCCGCAGCAGAGAGGAGCTCAGCTTGGGCAAGACCTCTTTGGAGACCCTTCTCCTCAGGAAGTCGCCACATGTCTCACCCAGCGTACACAACACCTGGCAGAAAGAAAATGCACATCAAAATGGATAAAATGTCGATGCAGTGTGTTCTTTGTTGACAGATCTGACAAATGACACTATATTTACAGAAACATGGAAGAAACCCAATAGCTTCAGTTACTAAATGACAGGATACAGATGTCTGATGTTGTCAATTCATCAGGGAACATGTGACAAAAATAAATAAAAACTGTCAAACTTAAGACTAATTCACGTTGACAGTAGGATCAATTGACACCTGTTCTTTGCAAAATGATCACAAACAAGTGTGATCTTTAACCGAAAGGCTTTGATTCTCTGAAATACTTAATCAGTCAGCTCTTGGGAAGAAAGTCAACCAAAGAAAATGATGTTCCTGTCTTGTTAGAAATGTTTTGAAATAAGATTTATGTATACTGATTATCGTTAACAGTTTTCAGGAAAAGGCTTGTTTGTTTTTTTACAATCATGATTACAACTGAGTAAAGTGCCGCTTGTTTTACGTACCCTGAAAGCTCGGAGGACCGCTAAAGGCTCATCGGCTGTGAGTCTCTGCAGGAGGGGGGGCCAGCAGCGATGGGCCATTGGCAGCAATTCATTTTCTTTCTCACTGAGTACACACACACACAGCTCCAGCACATCTAGCACCTGAGGACAGAGACACGCAGTATATACATTGGTGTATATTTGAAGTATATACACATGTGTACAAGTAGCTTTAAGGCGATTTGACCTCTGGAGACCACATGGAGGTCTGAAGCTTGTGGGAACCAATATTTTTCTACAGCAATACTTTCTACTTGCCTGTATCAGCTGATATGTACAGTAAATAATAACAATAACATGTCTGTCTATTGTCTTACTTAATACTGATTGTTTCGGTACTGTCACTGTTACAGTTGAGAGTTGTCCTGTGGAAGATAATTAACTAATTCAATATTAATAACAGCATTTGGAGGGATTGAAATGTGGTTCATATGTTAATGGGGACTGCACAGTGAACCCAACATCGTCAGTTATCCACTGTCACCCTCATGAGGTTGATATTTCTGGTTTTGAGATACATTTCTGGTACATTATTTGCTACTAATTCCATCATCAGGATGAACTTTAATATCACCAGTACATTGGTTTATGACCAAATACCTGCCGAACGAATCATCAGCCTCAGAGTTACTTTACACTAAGAGGTTAGCATGCTATACGCTAAATTAAGATGTTTAACTTGAGATGGCTGACTTATATTTGCTTAAAAACAGCAACAAACTAGCAATGTCATTGTGAACATGTTAACATGCTAATATTAGCATTTAGCTGAAGTTCAGCATCACAGAGCTGCTAGCACAACTGTAGACTTTTCACTTGTAACTTTTAGCTTGTTGGCTCCATATATTTCTGTCGTTCTAACTATTCATGGAACTAAATCTTGAACTGGCTGCACAATGATGGCCTTTTTCTTCAGCTTCGATCTAGAGTTAGGCATAAGAGATGGACATCCAACCACAATAAGACACTACATTACATTACATTTAGCTGACGCTTTTATCCAAAGCGACTTACAATAAGTACATTCGACCAGGAAGATACAACCTTGAAGAAAACTGAATCATATAAGTACATCAGGTTTCATAGATCCAAACATTTCAAGTGCTATGAATCGAGCGATTAATTATTAACCAAATACTGCATTTGCTAAACAATATAACAATCAGATGAGTGCATCATGTATGGCTCTGTCACAACAATGTCAAGGAAAGAAATTCATTTTTTATAAAAAGATCTACAGGTTCCTTTACAATGTTAAACAACCCTCTCTAGGAGTATTATCATCCAAACCAAAACCAGAACCCTTCTCACTGAATCCCACTACAAACAGTACCTTGAGCCTGAGCCTGAGGCTGGGGTCCGACAGCAGGTGAATGCAGCGCTCCATTATATCTTTAGTGACGCTGAGGTGGAGGGGGAGCTCTGCCTTCACATCAGGACCACCAATATCGTCAACATCCTCACACTTCAGGGGAGGGGGGTTCTCTGGAGAGACAGGATGGTAAGATGGGTCACGTGTGAGTTATCGAATTTCAGATTGTTCATACAAACAGTTTTTAGAGTTATAAGCAATATTTAAGTGATTGAAATTCAAAATACTGATACATTTCAACTAACATAAACCTATACAAGAGTGAAATAGAACGTCCTATTTTGTCCTCATACAGACAGCATACTGTGTTACCGTTAAGATCTTCAAGGTCGTCCTCTATTCCAATGCCCTCTGCCAGCTCTTTCTCTTTCTGGTGATCCAGCATGAATTGTCGAATGTTGAAGAGTTCTTCATGAGGCGGGCTCTGCTTGGGTCTGACGGAGTTACTGGTCATACTAGAGTTTGAGGGGAACCACCTTGCTAAAGGAAAAAGAACAAGAGTGGGTTAGGTAAGTGGATGGCGAGGTCCGGAAACAAAAGAAAGAACTTTTTCTTTATTTTGTTTTGTTTGTATCACCTGTTACCATTTGACCCTAACCTTTTTCACGCTTGTCACATGTGATGAATTAAAGTGTTGATAAAGTGTAATCCTAATTAAATATAACTTATAACAAATGGTTTTCTAAAGTGATGTAACATTTGAGATAACAGATGCTTTGATTTTATGGTAAGAGTAACGTATTCTTTGAGAAAACAAAGGTTTTGCTGATGAGGAAGAATTGTTTTTCTTACCACAGGAGGAACATAGTTAGAAGGCTTTTATGACATCGTTTGGAGGAGTTTCTCTGCGGAGTCATTTATCTTGGGTTTTATAGTTATTTATTACATGGCTTGGTTGAATACTCAGTTCTGAAATTCAGAGGTCTGCTATTTCTCGATAGCAGAGCACTCCTAAGGACGCTCTGAACTGAATACGATGTGCAATCAAATCAATTTACTCACAGACAGTTGCCTAAAAAAACTGATAATTTTTCTGTCTGATACTCTACATCAGGGGTCACCAACCTTTTTTAGGGTGAGGGCTACTTTAAAAAAATAAAACAAGTCGGGGACTACTTTTACTCCTCTTTTTTTGTTTTTTGCAGTGTATATATTTAGCACATTTTAACGTTAATATGCTTACCTTTAACCTTTGTGTGCTGTTTGGGTCTGTGGGACCCGTTTTCAGTGTTTACTAAAAGAACATGTTTGCAATCTAATTATTTTAACCTGCTTTATTTGGGGGTGGACGGGCCTCAGCTCCTCTAGGGGGGTCCGGGGGCGTGCTCCCCCGGGAAGATGTTTTTTAAAATGTTGAAGTGAAATGCTGGTGCACTCTGGTGTATCCATACATTCTGGTGAATTTGTGGATACAGCTTTCAACACTCATATGAAAGGGAGCTGTATACTTTTCAATAATCCAATCATCTTTAGAATATGATCACAACCAATAACAAATCATTTAAATTGGTTTATTCTTATCTTATGTTACCTAGTTAGCACTCTTTCTTTCTATTTATGCATATTTTACTAATCACTCCCTTTTTAAACTGTTTTTGTTTTTTTTACTGTCCTATAGTACACATTGGAATGATTTCTTAATTTATCTATATTAAATAGATAAAGGTGTGCTCTCCCAGCTCTCTCGCTCGCTCGCTCTCTCTCCCTCCCTCCCTCCCTAGCTCGCTCTCTCTCTCCCTCTGTCTCGCTCGCTCACAGAGGCTGTGTGCTCCTCCGTGGCGATGACGGCTTGCGTTAAAAAATAATAATACACATATTTGTAAAGTGGGGGGACACAAACGGGATTTCGAAAAGAGCGGGGGACATGTCCCCCCTGTACCCAGTGGAAATTACGCTATGCGTGTGTGTGCGTCAAGTGCAATAAATATATATGCAAGTTGCAACACACAGAGTAAATCTCTGCCCCTCATGTGCTGTGTAGGCTGGCACGACTAGGCTGTTCAATGGGGCTGATGTGTTGTGTAGATTCTGCCAGAAGGAAAATCAGCAGGGAGGTGCCACATTGCTTTTCTTCCCGACTGCAACTCTGGACCCGCAAATCAAGCAAGAACGTGATTGGTCGATATTCATTGTGGGGGTGGCGGGAGGAGGGATGTTAGATAGATATAGAGTTATATTAAGTAGATAGAGTTCGCTATGTTTTAGGTTTCGTTTATGCATAGGGTAGATTCTTTTAATTACATTTCCTTTTTTGTTTTGTGTATTTTATATATGGACTTGCTTGGCGAGCTATTTTTAGAACATGCCCCGCGGGCGACTCACGTTGCCCCTGCGGGCGACTAAGTGCCCGCGGGCACCGTGTTGGCTACCCCTGCTCTACATGAAAGACTCGCTGGAATACTTTCATTTTTATATATATTTTAAAAGTGCGTTATGGAAGGAAAAAGGTAAAAAGACACAGAGAACAGGAGGTCACAGAAGTAGACACACAGGATGTCACTATAGAGAACATGGTATGGGCTCTGGCGGTGATTAAAGATGGAGCACAACATCTTTATCAATGCTGCCATCACTTTAGGATAAGTTGAAAAATAGGAATATTGTGTTTCCGCGCATTGGTTGCCTAAATCATAATTTCTCTAGATGGTAGGTGATTTTAGGTAAAGACATCACTTTATAAAGCTCACCCAGAGCCTTCAGGAGCGCGTGCAGCACGGAGCAGAAGAGAGCAGCTGTGTGCTGGTAGCTGAGATCCAGAGCCATCAGCACGTCCTGGACGATGTCCCCGACCAGAGGCAGCAGACTGCAGTCAGAGTGAGTCAGCATCACCGTCAGCACCCGGGGAGCCTGGTCACCGACACACAGATATGATGAAACACACAGCTGCCAGCAAACCTATAGAGACTTACTAACAGTGTTCAGAACAGAGATCTGGACTCGTGACGAGTCAAACTCGTGTCGTGAATATGATGAAATATGTCTCAAAATGTACTTTACTTAATACGGTTGACTTGTGACCTCATATGACTAAATGATTACGGTTATTATTCTGGCCGCACCAGGGAGATTTCTGATGCTCATATTATGAAATTTGTCATTTTGACTGTCTATGGTATAAATGTATTATATTTTTAAATATTTAGACACTACACCTATTGCACGTCTCTCCGTCCTGAGAGAGCTACCTCTGCTCTGTTGCTCTCCACTTCCATTTTTTTCTCCATTAATTGTGCAGTTTCTTTGGGAGTGTTTTCTTTTGCGCTTCAAGGGTTTAAGGTGTCATATATATTATACACTGTAAAGACCCCTGAGACAAATATGGCATTTGTGATAATAGGGTATATAGATAATATTTGATTGATTGATTTGACTTGGAATGTTTAGTTTAGGACTGAAAACACACAATAGAGCATTTTTACTTGGTAACTTTAACTTACCTTGGACTAAGTTCTGGCTCTTATAGTTATAGTAGACTTTTAATGTGTGCCATATTCATTCATTCATTCATCATCTGTTAGTACCCCATAACAAATATAAACCGCTACTGCTATTCCTGTGGGTTGACTGTGAACTGATCATGATCTACAAAAACTTGATCTCCAAGATCTCTAAATAATTGATCAAATGATTGATCAAGTCATTCATCCAGCAAAACAATTACCGGTATATTATTCTTATTTTCGTGTTTTTGACTTTTGGATGGACGAAGCAATGTTAAGATATCATTTTTTATAGCATTTTTGTACATTCTATCGACGACATAATTTTTGAAAGAACTGCAAACAGATATATACATTCTTAATTGCTGCCTTATTAATTTGCACAACCATTTATCCTCAGGTAATGTTAAAATATAAATATGTTTAAAAACTATAACATCAACAAAAGACCATAACAATTACCCTCAACCTTCTTTATTTATTTTTGTCGCTTTTTGTCTCTTGCTCCTGTGCGTTGAGCAGCATGCTGAACGTGTTACCTGTGGATGCTGGCTGAGCCTCTGCAGGTTCAGTGAGATGTCGTTGAGCAGGTAGTCGCAGTTCTCAGTGATCAGCTCCTTCAGGGAGTGGTACCCGCAGGCCTTACTGATGTCCCACATAGAGCCCAGCGCCGCCTGGCTCACCAGCAGCGTCTCCTCCCCGGCCTTCTCCAGTACTGGGTACAGTGATGTCATCAAAAGAGGCCGAAAGTCCCGCCCCAGTGCCTGAGCGAAGCAGGCAATGCCTTCCAGTTGGATACACAGCTGCCAGATGTTGCTGTTGAGCTGGTGGAGGGCGGAGGTTGATGGTGAGGAAGACTGCGAGCCGAAGGATGAAGAAATCTCTTGTATGGAGTTTGTCTGAGTGTGGCCGCCGACGTTACTGTTGGATATGGAGAGGAGGCTGGAGGGGCTGAGCAGCTACAGAGAGATAACAAAGAAAGGTCAGTGTCATGCATCATAATGTTATTTTTTCAATAGTGTTTCAATTTGTAAATAAAAAGTTCAATATAAAAATGATAAGTTTACATTTACATTCTAATTCTTCTAAGGATCTTAAAGGTACGCTGTGGAGTTTTTTTTATCAGAAGTTGAGCAAAGTGAGTCCTCGTTGACAATTTTTGCCAGCTAGCAAACATTAACGCAAACATAATAGGTTTCAAACTTCTTTTTTTTTACTTTTATGAGAAAGCAAATGTTCTCCATATGTTAGCCTCCATGTGGTTTACAAAAATATTGTAAAGGACACCTATCATTTTACAGAAATACTATACAGGGCAACTTTCATTTTTTATTTTCCAAAAGAAACCTCTACATGGTACCTTTACTTAAAAGAAAACTCAACAAGGTACCTTTAATTTGACAAATAAAACATGTTACGTTCATTTCAAAAACATGCATAGCCGAGTCAAATCAATATCACCACATTCAAACATTAAAAACAATACGTTACAATAATGCATTTACACTAACGGCTGTTAAAACCTCCAATCAATAAAAGCCTATTTGTTTGACTTTAAACATCACATCAGTCATTGGTAACTAGCTGTTATTATGATTTATCATTACACAGCTAACTGTCTGTAGTTTCTACCATGTTCATCTATTCTTCTTTCCTTTAACTTTGACTAAAGGAAGGACCCCACAGCCGTGTCTCAGTGAACAAACTCCCCCTCTCACTGGTGTATATTTCTGTCCTTGGAATACTTTTGATGTTGATGCCTCTGGGCTAACACTTTAGCTGACAAAGAGAAACTGCAAGTTTATCGAAAAACTAGCACAGTACTGATAATGTTTTCAGGGCCTGAAATATATTTCTCTACCTGTCAAATCAATAATCCAGCCCTGAAGGTTGAGAGCAGAAACCTGGGAAACCTGCTCAGAGTGTTCAGGCATAAAAGCACTCAGCGCTCAGTCCAAGGACAGACTGTGAGCGTGAATATCTTCCTTTGTTTGGAGCGAATTGATCTGACCATGATCGCAATTTAAATGCAGAAGGAGATGTGCAATATGGGCTGAGCATGGGAGTCTAATATCACACTTGATTAGAAAGTGTTCACAGAATACAAAATGAGATCAATGAAATTAAAAGTCAGGGTGCTTCAGAATATCATTCCACCAAGAGCGGGATCATCCATTACACATGATGATTATTACCAGAGAGATAGCTGATCAGTGAATTTAAGATGGTGATGATGATGCAATATTCAAAGCCCAAAGGACGATACATTGCAACCACCCCCATTTTACCATTTAAAGGACTTTAAACGGCCCTTTTTTGCTTTGGGGAGTTTTCCCTTTCCTTTAAGTGTGTTACTAATGTTTGCGTACATATTTATGTAACACACTACAGAGTTTCTCTCCCACACACTCCCCCAATGCCTGAAACGCCTCCATTGGACTCCTTTGTTTATATTATACATGATAGTCTAAGAGACAGGACATCTATAAGTGGTTGACCAATCACAACAGGGCCGGCCAGCTAACCAATCAGAGCAGACTGGGCTCTGGTTTCAGACAGAGGGTGAGAAGAGATGCTGCAGCACAGGCAGTATGAGAAAAACAAAGAGCTTTTTGAACATTAAAGCATGGAGACATGTCACAGTAGAGACAGAAAATACAAATCCTAATAATTGTTCAAATCCACAGAAAGTGAAATTGTGACTTCAGGACAAAGTATCGACAGTGCAGGTCTGAAACTCTCCTCGGTCCTTCCTTCATGCAGCGGTCAGACTATGTAACCACCACGGCCCCTGGTAGACCCCCACACACACAACAACAAAGACTATGCTATAATACCCCTTGTTGAGAAATACAAATGTGTGTATATATATATATACACATACAGGTATATGTATTGCACAGTTATTAACGGCATATATATATGCCGTTAATAACTGTACAATACATATACCTATGGGCTATATTCTGAGCCCATATATACCTGGCTTCTTTATCTTCAAAACTGTTACAGGATGTGTATTTTACAAATAGTGTATTTTTTTTAAATGGGTATCTTTAATATTTTTTGAATGCATGCTTCTTAGCTAATATTAAGCTGTCTTTGGCTCTTTTCTGCTGTAACAAATGCACATTTCCCCTGAAAAAAGGTATTCAGATTCTGACCTGCTGGTCCTGTCGGTCTCTTTCCGTCTCCTCGCTGACGGTGATCAGGTGCCAGTTGTTCAGACTGGTGTACTCCTCCATGATGGACACCACTGCCACTTTAAGGTCATCCTGGGTGACAGACTTTCCCCATACTTGACTCTCCAAACCCTGAGCTTCTGTTGCCACGCTGATTCCTGCTGCGCCCCTGACGATCTCATTCAGCACCATGGCAGCCTGCTTCCTGTACGCTGAGGACTGCTGGTACAGATCCAGGAAGTGATCTGTCAGCAGGTAAATGTTGCCGTAGTAACCTTAAGATAAAAAGAGGGATAAGATGCAAAATTATAAGAAGTTTGATGATTTTTCTACAGTCTCTTCCTATAAATATCAAAGAGCGCTCATACCTAATGTTCTACAGATCTCCATGAGCAGAGAGAAGATCTTCTCATCTGTGAAGTAGAGAAAATGCCTTCTCTGTATGCGAGCGGCGTAGGAATTATAAGAGTCTGAGCTGGTCTCTATGGTAGCAGCGTAACTCCTTTCCTCCACGATGCGAACATCCACCACATCCAGCTCCAGCACCTGCAAAGCACAGAGTGTTTGTTGTGTTTTTAACAAAAGAGTTACATCTCTATACTGTGGTTTGAGTTTTCTTTCATTATAAAATAAGGACAGAAACAATAAAAGCAGGCAAAGTCAGACTCAGGGAGGGCCCTCATATGAAACTAGTTGTTGTTTGAGTGGGATGACATTATTCCGTTTTTTATTGTTAAAGTGGTGTGTTTTTATTGTGTTTATTAATATATAGATTTTTTATTAATGAAAAAAGTATTTAAACAAATCAAATATTGTATTTCTGAGATATATTCTATTTATGATTATATAATAAGCTATTTACATTACGTGTTTGTTTTTTGTAAATGCATGAAAGGACTGCAATCACAATCTACATCATATTGATACCTTTGCAAATATAGAAGGGAATTTTCTAAAAACAAGATAAAAGTAAACTGTGATGTGGGTTAGGTTTAAATAAAAAAATAAAAAAATGATAACAATTATTTTGTAGTGACACTAGAATCCAAATACTTTCTTACTTGAAAGTACCAATATATGTCATAAATAACAATGAGAATATCGTATGCTTCAGTATTATAAGGGTTAACAATGACATCATAATGACACTTGGTAATGAAGATGAAGATATCAGCTGTGACTCTGGTTCAGTGACGACACGAGATCTTTAACTTCCTTTAATCAGTGTGTATAATTGTATTTGATAATCAATTAGCTGGATTTACTCAACCTAATCGGATATACAACAGTCATGAAGACATGTGTTATTCTGATTCCCATTCAATCCGAATATGAAGTGTAATCTGACAGGTTACCTGCATCAAGGCTTTGGAAATCCTCTGGAGATGCGCTGCAGAGTTCAGCACCACGGAGAACTGCGAGCCCAGGACCTTTAAATAACCCAGAAACACGTTGAGGATAAACAGCTTCTTCTGGTCGTCAGAGGTCCTCATCAGTCTGGGGAGGGAGGTGGCCAAAGAGTGGAGGTTCTCTGAGAGGATGCCAGTGAAGGTCTGAGCACTGCTGCTGTTCGTATCACTGCTGCAGCTCTGGTTCCTCTGGGAGACCTCTCTGAGAACAACCTCACACCTACAGGAGAGGACAAGTTTCATTCAACATGTTTTATCAAGTAGTCTGAGTACCAACTGCTTTTTTTACGAGATGGTGTTAGATCCAAATGCTGTTGGTGAGATTATTGTTAAAGTTTTTTTTCACTTAAGGATAATTTTTTTGTATACAATTTCCCAGATTTGCTATGGTTTTTCAACCTTTTTCTCACTACATTCATCAGAATAGCATTCTTTCAAGGAGGTCTATTAAAATAATGTATTCATGCTGTCCTATTCATACCTTATTGTTAACAAAGTTGAAAGAACTTTATTTCAAATAATAGATATTACCCGGCCGATCACTACACGCAGAATTTAACAAAGACATTAACGCAAACAGTTCTTTCTGGGATGAACTTTTAGAAAGTGTTTTGCAGATTTATTATCGATCATTTTTCTTTTTTTGAGAAGAAATGTGTTGTTAAGAAGATAGGATGTTTTTTTATAATACATTTAAGAATGATGTTTTGTTGATGTAACAATAAAAACAATACATTTTTGTTTTCCAGTAGGATATCAAGCATTATGTGAAACTACTTCTAATTAGATCAACATAAAGGCTTTCAAGAAACTATACAGTATATATCTGTTTTATAATTAATGTGTCTACTGTAATATACCTCAGGCTTTTTTGTTATTGTCCATTTTAGTTATTTTCCTTTATCGCATTATGTAATGTATTTATCTTTGTATGCCTTAAAGGTGGGGTATGTAATTTTGGAGAAACCAGCTCGAGTGCGCTAGAATTTGAAAATACACAGCCGGAAAAAATCTGCCACTTCCTTACAGAGCCCCTCCTCCAACACACACGAACGTGCACATGACCAATGAGGGCACGAGATAAATTTGTGCACAGATGGAAGGCTGACAGGCAGATAGGCCATCCAGTTATTTTAGCCGGGTTGGCTCAGATGATTGGTCGTGCTTTTTACAGTACTACTTTCACAGATACATTTTTTATGGATTTTTTGTCAAAGCACTTAAGATATTCATTGCTATCGGGATGTTAAGAGCATTCCAAGGAATACAACAAAAAGTGTATCTCGAGCCGGTTTCTCAAACTTACCTACCCCACCTTTAAGTGTTTTATTGGAGCATTGTAGCACTATTGGAGGAGCCTGGCACTTAACTTTTCATTGCCAACAACTATCCTGTAGCTATTGTGTATATGACAGTAAAACCTTTGAATCTTTATTCTATTTCTTGACTGAAGCTGTATTATGTAGTTTTGTTCATTTAAAATATAAAATCAGTTTATCTCACAAAAATGTAAATCAAATCCAACCTCTTCCTAACTCTGGGCTCCTCATCGTTGACTGCCCCCACCAGGGCTTCAAGCAGCAGCCCCACACACTCCCCCAGTGAGTGGCTGCACCGGGCCAGCAGGTGTTCCCCCAGCTCCACCATCTCCAGCCGGACCCTCCAGTGCTGGTGAGCCGAGGAGCAGGAGATGATCTTCTTCAGGAGCGAAGAGAGTCTCCCCGCGGTGCTCTTCACCCAGTCCTGAGAGCGATGGACCATCAGCTGAGAGACTCTCCCCAGGTCTGGTGGGGCAGTCCTGCAGGGCTCACCGGCCTGGAGCTGGGCGTCCTCCATCACCAGCTCCACAGTCCTGTACCAAACCTGAATGAGAACCACAGTAAAGGAGATCAAAAAAGGAATTACATATTTAAAGTGATTTAAACACTTTTGTTTCACTCTAAAGAAGAGAAGACATGTTTGCTTTACGCAATTTTATAATGATGTGTTTGTCATAACCTAAAGCCTTTTATTGAAAAGCATTTGGTGGCAAAGAGGAGTTATTACAAATCTATACAAAGATCGTTATACTCTCTGTAAAACTGGAACGGTATGATGGACATTCTCCTTCGGCATTTTTTATTACAGTACGATGCTTTTTAGCTGACGATCTTATCCAAAGCAACTTACAAACATTCAATACTCTAGCAATTTGAGTTCAACAGTACACTTCAACATGTTAGCTACAGGGGCTGGGATTGAACAGCTGACATTCTCATTGGTCAATGCTATTTAGCCCCTGCGCGAGTTTAATTAATTCAAAATTAAGTAAACAACAACAATTCAATGAAAAACACATAAAGTCTACTGATATATAAAGTGGGTGATTCTGTAAACATTTGTCATGAATTAAAATAAATAACTGCATCCTGCCTTTAACGTTATATGTGGCAGCGTAAAAAAGCCCCTGAAACGACATGAAGACTATCAAGGGCACAATGTATACCGTATATTTCCAGTATATAGTGTTAGGATACACTTGAAGTTAATATGACAAAAACATTATTTTCTATCATCTTAAACTTTTGGACTGTGAGTTCAAACTAAAAGATGTTTTGATGAAGTAATGAGAAATAATCAACGTATTGACCAATGATAACAATTACAAGTAACCAAATAACTTTGTAGTCTCTAAAAGATAAGAAAATAGTCAACATGTCAAAAAAAGAAATGTAGTAAGTATTCATATATATATATATATATAATATATAAGAAGCTGCAAGCATCAGTTGTTTAGCATTTTTGATTACAAATGGATTAGGAATCCTTACTCACAGTTTTAATAATAACACTAATTTTGTAGTAATCTATTATGTATGTGGAATTCATTCATAATTCAATAATACAGGACTAAATAAAGATTGAGACCTGAGATGCCTCACCACAATGAATGACCTGTAGCAAGTTTTGTTACAAAATGCGAGCTTGCATCATCACATAGAGAATCAAAGTGAACACGGGTACCTTTATCGCCCTGACTGTCACTGCATGGCCATGTCTCAGGTCTCCTGTAATGATCCTAGATACAGCCATGGTAATCCCAGGTAAGAATGAAGCCATGGTGCTGCCTAGAGCACCTCTCTCCTGTGACGATGGGACTACATGCTCCTGAGTGCAGTCACACTGCAGAGTCAGAGCCTGGAGGCACTTCAGCGCTGCCAACTGTACGTCTCGAGATCTCTCCTTCTCTCCCAGAGCCAGCAGCAACGATATGGCAGATCCAATGCCGGGAAGCATGATCGGTTCAAAGAGTTTGAAGATGATATCACCATAAGCGGCATGAAGCAGTGCGTCCAGGCACTTCAGCACGGCAGATTTCAGCTCCTCTGAAGTCTCTGCAGGTTTCCCAGGATCGGTAGGAGTGCACAGGCAGAGGCAGAGCTCTGACAGGAGGTCCCGGAGAGTCTCCCAGCTCTGGACACACGTTGTCTCCAGGACGTGGCTCATGGCCTCAGCCACAGCCTGCACCAGTTTGTCCTTCTTTGTCCCAGGGACTTTGAGTACGAAACGAAGAGGGAAGAGGACGTACTCTTGGAGCTGCTGTAACGTGGCATCGTCGATTTCTTTTAGCTGAGCGCTCAGCGTCTCCACGTCTGTCACAGTGGGAGCTTTGGTGAGGAGGACACAGGCCGGGCGCAGGTAGGCAAAGGCGATCTTTGGATCACTGATCTGATGCATGATTGTAGGCATGATTGCAGGAGTCACTTTAATGAAGAAGTGCAGAGGGATAGAAGATAGATAAAATAAGTATTAATGCACAAATTGAAAGAACAGGCAGTATTACAGTTCACTGAAATTGTACTAGTCAAATAATAAAATAAACTATATAATTTAACTAGATAATCAACATTATAACTTTGAGATTAAAACTATGCTGGTCACCTGCCATGTTGGCCAAGTACTTTTTGCGTTGATATTTAAATGTACTTTATGTAATCAGAAAGTTACATTGACAATTGTTTAAATTGTAAGTAAACAATTAGTTAGTAGAGACAGTATATCATAGAAATAACGGTTATGAAATTTAAAATGTTGTAATAAAATTGCAACATACATAGAGAAAACCGCACACAAAAACAAAAGGTATAGATAGGAAATTCAAGCATATTATGCAAAAAACCTGTCTTTATTTTTCAGGTCTGTCCTACAAATTAGGCCTATTTAGATGAGTATTTTCTGACCTAACGGTATAACAATTGTTAACACTTGCACTGAAAATGTTATTGACCAGTCACCAATCTTACCTGCTTTTGACTTCTTAACTGAATGTTATATCTAATTTTAAAAAATGGCCAATCAGCCTTTAGTCAAGAAAATTCAAATTATTTTTGTCTGAATGTTGATACTGTCCTCTGGACATTCTTATGGAGGTCAAATCTGAGCCTGGTTATGGTGTTGCTTCTGGTCTTGGTTTTGTTTTGTATTGCCAGAGACATTGTTGATGTATTTTGTTGTTCCAAGGAAGTAGTAAGTTGTCTGGACAGTGCTGTATTATGTACTTATTATCATACACCAATTGCCCTTTAGAAAAGTGAAACGTTAAACTATTAGCGTAAAGAAAAAGATACAGAGCAATACTATGTACATGCAGTAACAGTAGAACATGTGTAGCATCGATGCTAGTTAGCTGACAGCATCCTGCATGCTGCTGAGGCTGCGGTACAGGCGTCACCAGAAAGTTAGCCTACCTTCACATTAGAAGAAGTTAGTGGACCCGCTGCAAGGCCAAATAAGCCCATGTAAATGGCTTTATTACAAATATAAGATTTTAACATCACACTGGTGAAGTTCCTGAACTCCACCCACAAGGAACGTCATGTTTCTGCGTTCAATGTCGCTCGAATGACGTAGATAACACGAGTTTGGTTTTCCTGCTCCGTCGGTTGGATTTTCAAAATAAAATAATATAAAGCACTACTGTGAAAAAGAAAACCGTATAGAAATGTATAATAAACAAAATACCTATACATATATAAACAAAAACATACAATACATTCAGCCTCTGACTGCCAACTTCGTATTGTCAGTATACGGACTGACTACTGACAATACGAAGTTGGAAAACATCCACCATCTAAAGCCAATTTTATTTTGAAAGGAACTGATATCTTTCACTCTCGTCTGCTAGCTTGCTACAGGACCGGTCCATGTTGTCACTGTGCTGATCAATTATGTGAATTCAGCTAATGGTTTTCTTCTTTTTCTAACATAGCACGTTGTTTTCATGGCTATGACGTTTTCCGTCTTTGCAGTGGATGTCAGACAGCTAGTTTAAATACGAAGGTAATGCTACTGTTATTATGCTCAGTTGTACGTTAGCTTAAAAACGGCTAATATTTAGCTAACTCTACCTCTAAAATTAACCATGGTTTACTCTGAAACGTTAACGTTCTGTTAAATTGTTTTGCAATGGTACCTACTTAGATATACGGGGGACTTGTGAATCTTACGGAAAACATGCCCTAACATACCGCTAGTGTATGAAGCAGGACTAGTTTTTTATTTACCTTTTAATACAGTAAATCATACTGTCAGTTTAGTGGTCGTAACTGTATTCCTTTGATTTCAGTTATCTTGTCATTGACTGTGGCCTTCCCACTCAGTCTGTCAATGTCCTTGGACCATGTTATTAATAGATAGTCACTAAAATACGCATTACAGGAAATGATTGAATTATCATGTGATCTACTCATTCTGCTTTTATCTCTTAACTTATCTCTACTTTAAATCTATCATCTTATTTTTCCTCAGTGGTCTTGGAGGCTTCATGCTGTCCATTCCTGTCCCTGTCCTGTGCCAAGTGTCAGCATGGATGAAGGAACCCTGGAGGCAGCCATCAGTGCCTATGGTGCCCAGCTGCAGCAGGTGGAGACCGCCCTGTCAGCTGGCCTGGACCCTTCCCAGCAGTCAGACCTGCTAAAACTGAAAGAGGACCTCAGTCAGCTGATAGAGCTCACTGAGTCCAGCCTGGTGTCTGTCAAAAAGAGTAAGCTTCTGGCCAGCCTGGAGGACATCTATGGATTTCAGGCAAACACCTCAACGGCAGCAGCTGGCACAAACGGAGCACACGGCAGTTTGAACGATGAGTTTGCTGCTTTCTACACTGAACTCGGGGGGTCGTCAGGTAGTAGCTCTGACACTAGGGAGAAGGACAATGAGGAGGAAGGTGGGGTAGAGTATGGTGAGGATGAGGAGGAAGAAGAAGAAGATACACTCAGTGGCACCAAAGTAAGAGCACCGTACCGGACATCATGGGGGACATTGGAGTATCACAATGCCATGGTGGTGGGGGCAGAACCAGCAGATGGAGAAGAGGCACAAGTTAGAGTTTTCTACGTCTACCCCACCCAGAAGTCTATGAAACCCTGTCCATATTACCTGGAGGACAAATGTCGCTTCCCGGATACTTGCAGGTAAAGTTCCAATTTTTACACTAAGACCTGCAAGGCATTGTTTTATTGTCAGTATTTGCCTGCCTCCAGTGTAATAGCAGATATCCTCCAGCAAGTGTCACCCATTGTCCACACAATGCAGGCTGACCATAGCTACAGAAATCCGTCAAAAACTTGAGAAATGTTCCTTCTTTTGCTACTTTTATTAAAAATTGAGTTGTCCCCCTATTGATCTGCTTGTTATTTGGTGACCCAGGACTTGTCTAAATGACTGTCTAGTATTTTCACAAATGGGAAAACATTAATATAGATTCTATTACAGTTTATAATTTCTGTCTTCTGCTTCTTGAAGGTTTTCCCACGGTGAAGTGGTGTATGTGTCGGAACTCAGAGAGTTCCTTGAGTTCGACCTGAGCAATCTTGAAGCAGGCTCGTCCTGCTTGGCTCGACATGAGGACGGCCTCTGGTACCCTGCCAAAATCAAAGGTATTATGATGACAGGGCCAGGTTTTCATCATGAATTTTAAAACAAACTCACAGTTTTGGCAGTAAGTGTCCACTATACTATGATATACTGAATGTAAAGTATCCAATAGATACATTTCCTTGACAATCAAAAGTTATCTGAGTACCATTTACAAAAGGTAATATAATAAGTTAGTTTAAAACTTTTTCTGACTAAACTTTTCTTTCTTCTCTCACTGTAGAATTGGACAGTGGTTTCTTCACTGTGAAGTTTGACTCGGTGTTGCTGAAAGATGTTGTGGTGGAGGCCGACTGCATCATCCCTCCTTTGAGAGAGGACGACCTGCCCTCCTCCTCTGACTCTGACGACAGTGGAGATGAAGATGAAGATGATGTGGTTTTTGCAAAAGGTGTCTATGGTTATGAGTTGCTATACCTGCCAATCAAAGCCAGAACTAGTCTCAGAAACCTTTTTTTTAAAAGCTGGTAATGCAATGTATGTGGAAGTAAAGTTTTGAATTTGAGTGAAAGTTGTGTAACTAACTATTTCTTCTTGGTTTTCACTTGTTACCCAATAGTTATGGACTCCGCTGTAGATCCCACAGAAATGTTAAGAAGTGCAGATTTCGGTGGCTGGGAGGCCCACACCAGAGGCATCGGATCCAAGCTCATGCTCAAAATGGGTTATGAATATGGGAAAGGTAAGACCAAGTGCACATGAATCACATTTCAGTTTCTAAAGTGGTAACGTCCTGTTCTGATCGTGGCACTTATTTATTGATTTATTTTCTATCTTTTTTTAGCAAGATAACTGATTTACTGCACTACTCTCCATACAAATGTCTCACCAGCATTAAAGGAAGGTCATAACAAGTTTAAGAAACATTAGTTTATATCTTCTTTGCAACGTGCATGCTAAGTGCCTTAGTTGCGTTGTCATCTTACAGAAAGAAGGTACGGGTAAGAACACGGACAGATTTTGCATGTTTCCCCCAAGGTTTCTTCCTTCCCTAAACACATGCATGCTAGATTTACTTAATCTGTCCGCCTCTGCCCTTAACAAAGCATTGGCTTTAGAATTTAAGTTGGTCCCTACGCTCTGCACTGTGCTGCACTTCAATATTTAGGAAGGGTTAAATGCGGAGGAACAATTTGGCTGAGCGCCCAGGCAACAAAACCTCAGTGGGATAGGTGCTGTATAAATAATCAATATCATCGCAAAAGAAGGAGTACCTCACATAAGCCAGGACATCCTTATAATGAGTTTAATAACAATTAATATAGATAGGTATGGAAGTTTGATTGAAAGGGGGTCTTGCAAAAAAACTCAAATCAATGGGTCACAAAAGATACAATAAAAAAAAGTGTTGATTTGATTTTAGTAACTAGATTGGTAGTAGGAGACCTTCAGCACGGCTGACGCATTCATATGCGTCGGGTCGTCCCATTTCAAGAATTAAAAAGTAGTTCATATGACTTTGGTGTGTTCATGAGCTTTTACTATGTGAAAGAGGTGCTGGAGCCAGGCAGTATGACAATTCATTCATTGGACATTGAAGCAAGTAAACATGTCTTAATTAGGGGTCCTGAAAATGAGCATAATATGTCCTCTATAACATGTCAAATTTGCAGAAAAGTGTAACGTGTGTCCCTTGTGTTTTCTCAGGCTTAGGAAAGACGCAGGAGGGTCGACTAGAGCCAGTCATGGCAGTCGTCGTGCCTAAAGGGAAGCCTCTGGACGAGTGTCCCGAGCTCACCCCGAGACGACCCCGCATGAAGTCTGCCAAAGATGGCAAGGGGACAGGCCGCCCGAAGAGGAAGCCTCGACGCAGAAGGCCACGGGGGGGCGCCACAGGGGGGCGCAAAAACGTCTTTGACTTTCTCAACAACAAGCTAGGAGGCAAGAGTATTGGTCCTGCTGAGGGGGGGGCTGCTGCTACTGGGGTAGCGGCCGGGGTGGAGGCTTACAGGGGCGGAAAAAGCATAAAGAGGACTCTGAATGTAAAGGTGTTCCAGGCTGCTGAGAGGGTGTCCCAGACTGAGAGGGAGATCCAGAAACTGACACAGACCCTCAAGAGACAGACGGGAAGGTCAGTACGGATCAGTTGTTCATTTATTATATGTCTAATCTGACTTCTGTGAAGGCTGGGAGCTGAACCAAGAGCCCAAACAATCATAGATACAGAAATGCACGGCTATAATTTATTCTGGGATATGAGCACACTACAGGCTACAGAGCTCCTGTCAAGATGGCCCGTGGGAGTTGTGAGGAAATGTAAATAAGCTGCAAAGTTCCGAGGCTAGAAACTCATTTCCGTTGCCGACTCATTCTGGAAAGTGCAGCTAAAACCAACCAGTGTCTTCCCACTTGCTAATCTATTTGTTGTTTGTGTGCGCAAAGGGATGCCTCCAGAGTGAAGCAGCTGGAAGAGAAGCTGTCAGCGGCCCGCCGGCTGCTGGCCCAGCAGAAAGCCCAAGAGCTGTCCGTCCAGGGCGAGCACAGGAAGTCTGACACACACAAGAAGATGACAGAGTTTTGAAACTCAGTTCTTCTCAAAGACTCAAAGAGGGTAACTGGAAGCACGGCCTGCCTGAAATGAACTTTTGTCCCCCACCTGTTGTCAGTTATTTGCTCCAGACATTTATTTTAACATTTCTCTCCAGCATCATGGATTCAAGCTGGCAGCCATTTTATGCAGAATGCAGCATTTTCTAATCAATTCTGATTCTCATTTTATTTTGAAGCACAGAGCGGTTTATTTTGTTCGATCGGTTGGTTTAAAATTGTACAGTTCACACTTATGTTACAAACCTCATTTTGTTTGTGGTGAGCATTATGTCTCAGTGTATTTTTTGTCTGTTTATTTCTTTTTACTAACCTTATCATAAAAAACCTGTTTGAAGAAACTACAGTGCATTGTTCTTTCTTTTTTAGTTACACACTGTTACACAGCTGAAACCGAAGTGAAAATAATTTCTTATCTACCACAGAATACTAAATGTGTTCTTTTGTTATACTTTGCTGGCTAGGAGCTGCTTCGATGTTTAGTGCAGTATACCTTGACGTGGTTTTCTGACTGACTTTTAAATTACATTCTCAGGAGTTTGGAGACCTTTAACAGTTTTGAAGTGATGCCCCTCTATTCGCCCCCGCTTCTTACCAGCTCGTACGCAGCGTCTTTGAAGCTATGACCGTAACTTCTCTGTTAAATAATGAATTTGGGGAGCAGCTTGTCTGCTCGTACATCGGCCATTGTCTGTAGGCGGTGGGTGGGTAGGGACAGCGTCTACCTTGCTTCCTTTCATTCTCAAGTAAAAGGTTAGGTAAGTCTTGTTGTTAGGTAGCTGAAAATTAGGTCTTCATCCTTTTTATAGGCCATTTCCTACTTTGAATGTGATATAAATAGTTTTAAAAAACAACACAAAACTAGTATATTTGTTGCATATATGAAACTTGTTTTTATTAAATGTTTTAAGTATAGGTTCCTACGGAGCCCCCTAGGGGACATGGAGAAGAAAAAAAAGAAAAAATGTGAACAAAAAAAAAAAGTTTTGCGAGATCTCGCAATACTTTTATTTATTTATTTTTTCAAAAAAAAAAATCTTCAAGATCCAGGCTTAACAGACAGGTGGAGGTGATGACTTCTGCTAGTGGAATTTGGAATATTGCAGAAAATCAGTCCTCCGTCAAAGACATTATTTTTTTTAGATATACCATTTGTTCAGCGGACAACCTTAACATATTAATGCCACTTTTATAATAGCTATGTGCTGTGAATGCAACTGCCACAAGCATAAAGCTAACGTTAGGCTGTAAAAAACGAAATGGCGGTTAGGCCTACATGACTTCATATCACCATTGCTAAGCTAAAGGTGGCTAATGTCCAGCGGGAAGATGTTTGGCAGTCTTATTTAGCCACTTGTTAGAAACCACTTTCTACCACACCTAAAAACTTCAGACATTCACTAGTGGGGAATTTACTGAGTTTGAACAATTTGTGAACAATTTTGTGTCAACTACCAGACCTTTTATTCGGGAATCTAACCAATATCAATAAAAAAGGAAGCCTGAAAATGCTGAAGTGCATTACCAGGTTAAGGACTTATTCCTGAACCATTCTATTACAGGGACACTCTTCTCGTCATTATTATGGAGACCCAATTGTTTTTTTTAAGGCTTCAAGTACATTTGGCAGGTTTGATGTCCAGCTAAACTTAATCTGCATAGACAGAGGTTTAAACATCCTGCTGTATGTGTTTGAACTTTATAGCCATATGTAGGGAAGAACGGGGTAAATTGAGCCAGTGGGTAAATTGAACCACCCCCTGTAACCAGGCAACGCCTTATAGTTGTAATCAAGTGACCAGAAGTTATGCAAGCTCCACCCATTTCTCATTACCTGTGAAAGAGATATACTCATTGTGGTCTGGTAAGTAAACATTTTTACAAAAAAACGTTTTTTGCTTGTCAAAGTACATTTTCCAGATGTCAGCTCTATCGGCTGTCATGTAAAAAAAAAAGTATCCAGGTTGAAACACATATATTGTATATGTTGATGTGTTGGCAGCGTATTAAAACATGTGTAAGATAAAGATGACTGAATTTTAATGCTAGGCTATTTTTCTAAAATGGTGGCTATGGGGTAAAGTGAACCATGGGCCTTGGGGTAAGTTGAGCCAGTTTTTCAATGAAGAAATTAATGAAAGTAGGCCAAGTTGATAATAAGAGCTCATTGTAGGCTACATTTAAAGTTGAATTTACCCTGTGTTTGATTGGTAAGATGTATGAAATTGTATCACCATTTGTATGATTACTTTTCCTTTTAACATGTTCAAAAGAAATCATTCAATTCAATCGAAATTTATATTAAAAATATTTGAAAAACTAAGCTTGTATTTGGTTTGTTATTTATTGTTTATAGTTACCTTTTAAGATGTGTTGTAGGTATGCCCATGTTTGAACAGGTACAGTATGCCCAGGTTTGAACAGTGGTTCAATTTACCCCCTGACCTGGATCAACTTACCCTACACTGGGCAAGTTGAGCCACATTACCTTTTTTTTTAAAGAAATAATATTTTTACTGCCCTTGATCAAATATGAATTATTATCATTGCCATTGATAGGAGACATCCTGAATTGTAGGTGTGTGTTTTCATTTTTACTATGTGTCATTTCTCCTTGCTTAGAGGACAGCATAACAAAAAAATGGCTCAATTTACCCCACTCTCCCCTACTGTACATTGATTGATCAAGGATCCCAGTCTGTCAATGAGCTTGTCTATTTCACTACAGGCAGATTTTACTCACTTGCTATGGCAGGCGCTGCTAGTTTGACAGCAACGAAACATGACTAGGGGGTGACATTACTTTTCTGATGAGTTGAGTATCTTGATGTCGATGGCATCAACTGGAAGGAACGCCTGGCTGTAGCACACGAAAAATGAACTCCCTTGACATTATTATGATGAAACTGCCACTCAGATTGATTAACTTGTTAAATTAAGTTGCCAGAAAGCAGTTCCAGATGGCCGCAGCCCACTTTAACCTGTGGTTACATTCCCCCAATGCAATGACAGTGCAAAACGCTGAATGCAAGAAACAAAACTATAAACTTGATGATTAGCATAATATGTCTCCTATAAATAAATATGCTGAAGTAGTCAATGAAAAACAGCTATAAAACTGGTGACCATCAGCAAGTCACAGCGGGAGTGTTGTCCCTAAGGGCAAATAAACAGTGAATATCTCATGGTAAAGTGATACAACCCAGTCTCACGGCATTTCGTGTTATAGTCACGACATTTAATCTATTGATTCGTGTTCACCAACACGATTTCCCCCTTTTTTTTCGTGTCAAACAGAACGATTTTAAAAGCAATGTATTTCTATTGGTAGTATGTTTCGTGCCTGCAGCACGTCTTTTTGTCCATTCGGGTCTTGGAAGACCGGAAGCTGTGGGGTTCATAAAAACATGTTCTTACTCAAAAATCCTATAATGTCGGAATTTTTTTGTCTTCTGTGAGGAAAAGAAATGGGGCTCAGAGCCTCAGAATACTGAAATCTGTATTTTTAAAAAATCTTTTTTTCCTTCTAATTTTTTATTTTTTTCTAAATAACACATTGTTATTTACTCACCAATAACACACAATTATCCTTGTTTTTATTTATTTATTTTAATTCCATAATCTCTGGCTTTTTTGGCGTCCGTTAGGAACTGAATTTCAAAAATAAAAATAACCGGAAACAGACGTAGGCCTATAAGGGACATTTCGAGCATCATTGCGATGCACAGCATAGATATATAAACACATATTATATAATACATATATTGTCGCCCTTAGCTGTGATATAATGAGCATATACCACGGCCTGAAGTGAGCTATTGCTTTTATAAAACGGTTACCAAGTGTGGCAATATGAAAGAAAAATACACACTCTAATTTAAATAGTTTTTATTAGTAAATAATGATGTTCAAAATAAAAAAGTCCCTCCGTTGCCTTCTGCACAAAACATAAGGCGCTTTCACACCAAGTACTTTTCCCACAAAGGTTCCTGAGAACTCTTTAGTTCTCATGAACTAAATACAGATCGCGTTCAAACCAGAAATTAGTTCATGGGGGTGGATTAGGCCAGCGCTGGATTAGGCAAATGAAGCCGCTGACGTCACTTCTTCTTCTTCTGCTTTCAATCAATCAATCAATGTTTATTTATATAGCCCAATATCACAAATGTTACATTTGTCTCAGTGGACTTCACAGTTTGTACAGAATATCAGTATGACAATACGACACCCTCTGTCCTTAGACCCTCACATCGTACAAGGAAAAACTTCCAGAGAAAATCCACAGTTTAAAAGGAAAAATGGGAGAAACCTCAGGGAGAGCAACAGAGGAGGGATCCCTCTCCCAGGACAGACAGACGTGCAATAGATGCCGTGTGTAAATTGAAAAGATAATACATTTGCACCATAGGTAGTCCAAATGTTTGGAAATGCATGTGTGTATAATAGGAAGATGAATCCACGAGGATATCAGTCCAGGACTTATGATCCAGGACCTCAGCCACGACTCAAGATCCACGACTCGCGATCCAAGACACAGGACCGCAGGATCATCCATGACTCCGGATCCCGGCGTATATAGACACCAAAAAGAAAGACATTTGGGGAAGCTGGGTTAATCGGAACATGAGAGTACACAGGTATAGACAGAGAGAAGGAAGAAGTAAGATGTCCCCCGACAAACTAAGCCTATATCAGCAAAACTAGGGGCTGAATCTAATCAGCCCTAACTATAAGCTTTATCAAAAAGGAAGGTCTTAAGCGTACTCTTAAAAACGGATAGGGTGTCTGCCGTCCGAACACAAACTGGAAGCTGATTCCACAAAAGTGGAGCTTGATAAGAAAAGGCTCTGGCTCCCATTGTACTTTTAGAGACTCTAGGAACAACCAACAACCCTGCATTCTTGGAACGCAATGCCCTAGTAGGACAGTAGGGTATAATGAGTTCTTTAAGGTAAGATGGCGCCTGCCCATTAAGGGCTTTGTAGGCGAGAAGAAGAATTTTAAATTCTATCCTGTGTTCTATAGGGAGCCAGTGTAAGGCAGCCAGAACAGGAGTAATGTGGTCCCTTTTCCTAACTCTGGTTAGTACACGAGCTGCAGCATTTTGAATCAACTGAAGCGACTTGACTGACTTCTTTGTACACCCTGATAATAAGGAGTTACAATAATCCAGCCTTGAAGTAACAAATGCATGGACTAGTTTCTCTGCATCGTTTTGAGGCAAGATATGCCTGATTTTTGCAATGTTACGTAGATGGAAGTAGGCGGTCCTTGAAATTGATTTTATGTGGGTGTTAAAGGATAAATCCTGATCAAATATAACACCAAGATTCCTTACAGTCTCACTGGAGGCCAAATTAATGCCATCCATAGTTAGTATATCTTTAGATAATTTGTTTCGTAGATTCTTCGGGCCAAGTACAATAACTTCAGTTTTGGTCGTGTTTAACATCAAAAAATGTAAGGTCATCCACGTTTTTAAGTCCTTGAGGCAGTCTTGAATTTTATTTAGATGATTAATTTCATCAGGCTTGATTGATAAATATAGTTGAGTATCATCCGCATAACAATGAAAGTTTACAGAATGATTCCTTATAATATTGCCTAACGGAAGCATATATAGACAAGTTTACGCGCCAAACCACGGGTAGCGCCATAACCCTACACAAATGCACTTCATTTCCGCCGGAAGTCTTTTGCACAGCGTCTGTCGGTGTAAACCGGTGTAAACAGTCAGACGGGCACTGGTGTAAACACAGCGATTTCGATGCTAACAGTGATGCTAGCTTGGGAACACGATTCTACTTCTTTGACTGGAGATGGCGTTACTCTCCCCCACCCGAATTCAGTGCAAAACTGGGAGGATAACATGACGACGTGGCCCAGCATAACGTACAGCAAAATTTGCTCCTACTTCGTTCAATCCATGGCAATAGATGGAAAAGCAATGGACAGTCTGAAGGCATATCATAAGGCTGCGCACATTCTACTTTGCCCACATGCTCCCGAAAATTGTTGACGATTTTGTTGAGGGAAGGTTACAGTTCTGCAGTAAATATCTCAGCATTTTAAAACCAAAATAAACTGCCTTATTTAGGTCATGCCCACAGGAGCCAACAGTTGTCTGTTGTTTACATAATGCACAATTTACATGATCTCTTTATGCTGTGCAATATATCATATGTGCCTGTACTGTTTGAGTGAAAATAAAGTTTGATGTAATTTAATTTCATTATTGCACTGTTATTGCATTATTGCATTTCATATGTTCCTTAGAGTGCTACAATTTCTTTTAACACAGTTCATCATTCATATTAAGCTCATACTGTACATAAATAACACTGAATTAATTAATTGTTGAGAGGAAACTAAAGAAATGGCTTCAACAAGAAAGATCACATGTTTAATCCTAACAGGTATTACAAATTAAAATATAAAAGCAGCCCACACAATTACATCACTATGAAAATATTCATATATAATATTAAAAAATACAATGCATGCAGTATTTGTTGTGTTTATCTGTATTTAATGAACAACATGGCTGGGTGCTGGGTGCTGGTTTGTGGTCGTAGCACTCTCTATCTAACCACTCGTTCAGGTGCTTTCTCGAGTGATTGCAACCAACTACCGCACACGTAGTTCCCGAACCACTTTTCTTCATGTTGTAATTGTTATATCCTCTTTGTCTCTGCGATATCAGTGCTTTGTCGGCACAACGGAGCTAGCTAGCAAAACAAACCCAGTCCGCCAAAACGGAAGTGCATTGCATCGAAGGGAGGAGTTCAGGATGTAGAGCGGAAACGGCTCAATAACTTGTGTATAGTGTGAACAAAATAGGTCCAAGCACTGAGCCCTGTGGCACTCCATGGCTAACTTTGGTTTGCATGGAAGATTCATCGTTGACACGTACAAACTGAGAGCGTTCAGATAGATAGGACCTAAACCAGCCTAAAGCAGTTCCCTGTATGCCAACTAAGTGCTCTAGTCTTTGCAATAGGATATCATGGTCGATAGTATCAAATGCAGCACTAAGATCGAGCAAGACAAGAATAGAGACAAGTCCCTTGTCTGAGGCTATTAGAATGTCATTTGTGACTTTAACCAGAGCTGTCTCTGTGCTATGTTGTGTTCTAAAGCAAGACTGAAAATCTTCAAATAAATCATAGTTTTTTAAGTAATCACACAGCTGTTTTGCGACTGCTTTCTCAAGAATTTGAGAGGAACGGAAGATTAGAAATAGGTCTATAATTGGCTAAATCCTCTGGATCGAAGTTGTGCTTTTTAAGAAGCGGTTTTATCACTGCTACTTTGAATGATTGTGGAACATAGCCTGATAATAAAGACATATTCATAATATTTAATAAAGAAGTGCTAATTAATGGAAACACTTTTTTTAACAGCTTAGTTGGAATCGGGTCTAAGATACACGTTGATGGTTTAGAAGAGAGAATCATTGAATTTAATTGTTCAAGGTTTATGGCTGAAAAGCATTCTAGTTTACTATCTAGTGTAATATTAGAACTTACATTTCCGGGAGCTGTTGATAATACTATACTGGTCAAAGGCAAGAGTTCATTGATTTTGTTTCTAAGAGTAACAATTTTATCGTTAAAAAAGCACATAAAATCATTACTACTGAGTGCTATGGGAATAGAAGGCTCAGTCGAGCTGTGGCTCTCTGTCAGCCTGGCTACAGTGCTGAAAAGAAATCTTGCATTATTCTTATTCTCATCTATTAATGAAGAGTAGTAGGCTGCTCTCGCTTTACGCAGTGCTTTCTTATATTCATTGAGAGTAATATGCCAAATTAAACGAGATTCTTCAAGTTTAGTGGAACGCCATATCCTTTCAAGTTGTCTCGACTTTTGCTTTATTTTGCGGGTTTCGGCATTATGCCATGGAGCTAATCTATGTTGTTTTATTTTCTTCTTTTTCAAAGGAGCAACAGAGTCTAATTTTATTCGCAGCGCATCTGTAGCACTATCAACAACATGATCAATTTGGGGTGGTGTACATTTTGTATACGTTTCCTTCCCTACATGCAGACATGCTATCGAGTTAAGTATTGGTGGAATCTCTTTCTTAAATGTGGCTATAGCATTAACAGATAGGTTTCTGCTGCAGGAGCTTTTGGCTAATGCTTTGGGTTTACTGGCAGGCCGCAAACAACTTCACGGCGTATACTGCCGCCCAAAATCCCCGGCCGGAAGTCCCCGGAGTTAGGGACTGGCTTCAGTAGAAGCTGAGTGCTGGGACTCCCAGCAGCTTCTACTGAAGCCTTCCGAGTAAACGGCCAGAACGCCGACACCTCCTCATCTCCACCGCTCCCATGTTTTATTTTGTGTTGACATAAATTAGTCTCTCTGCGTTTCTGCGCTGGGCTAATGCTAATGCTAATAATGATAATAAAATGGCAGTTTCACAAACGTTTTGGGGAATTTCACGGGGCGTGGTTTCCATTCCGCCCAGCCAATCAGACACAGGAACCTTTTTCTCCCACGAAAGTCCCTGCTCTCTCTAGCAGGGACTGAAAAGGGGGTAAAAAAGGTTCTCTAGAACTAATTTAGTTCCTGGGACTTTTTGGTGTGAACCAGTGTGAACCGGTGTGAACGCAACTAAATCATAGTTCTCAGGAACCTTTGTGGGAAAAGTACTTAGTGTGAACGCGCCTAGTGTTCAAGGTGGTTGCTATGCAACAACACTAATAGCAAGCGAACATATTAGACAGAGAGCGTTGATCCATTATTTTACTGTTTATTTACATTAATGTGTATGTTGCTGTTTATTGTGCATCCACTGAAAAACTGTCCAGCATCAGTAGCATGGCTTACGTGGTCACTTGTATAGGTTGAGGTTGTTCGAGGCTGTTGCTTGGCGTGACGAGAATATTGCTCCACTTTCTCCGGTCCCCGAGATTGGGCTTCCAATAGCTCTGGAGAGAGCTTTTGCACCTGTGGCCACTAACGGTCATAATTTCTCTGCTTTGTTTCAGAAAGCTTTTGAATGGTGGTACTTTTCCAGTTGGTCTACCTGCTCTTCACGTAGCTCTGCACGTCGTAGTTTAGGTGCTTTTTTTTCTGGAGATAGGCACTGCTCAATCCACTCCTCCATGCTATAGTAAGACCCCCCGGGAGGTCGAAGTTAATCTTAAATGTTTCCATTTTATGCTTTGTAAATTTGTTTCGTAACGGAAGAAATTTAAATATATTTATAAAACTGACAAGTCAAATCAAGCAATCTGATTGGTCGATAGCGTTTTTGCGGACCTCTTTGATTACAGATTTGAAAACATCGTTGCTTGCTTTAAAAGTAGCACAATTCATTATGTTAAACCTTCAAAAGTATCTAGATATCCCTGCCCTAATGCCAAAGGAACTGCACACTGAATATGTTTTTCCGTTTGATGTCTATGTCTGGACCGCTGCGTCAAAAAGGAGGGCTTCTGCCCCGTTACTTCTCCGCTGCTTTCTTGTTCCAGTACCAACCCAACGGTATACTGTTTTTCTCAGACGCGGAGTGACTTGTTGTGAAAAGTAATTTACAATTCTACCCGTGGTGTACGCTCAGTATATCACGGCTAAGAACCAATCAGATTGCTTAATTTGACTTGTCCGTTTTATAAAGTGTTACATATATATCTATGATGCACAGCCACTGAACTGATTACCCAAGATCCTCAGCTATGGTTTAAGCTCGCTGATTGGATGTTTTAGCCGCAGTGCATATAGGGATATGGTTTTAATGCGATATGAAGGCCCAATCCCAAACCACTCCGTCGACCCTACCCCTCCGTGACGGAGTGAACTCCGTCTGTAGCCACACTCACAGCTCAACGAGGCTCCCTCCTGTCAGATGGAGGGAGTAAATACAGCGGCAAGCTTTGGGACGGACTCCCCTCTCTCCGGCAGAAACAGGAAATGCCTTAACTGTATGTAACAGCGGTTTCAAATCAGCATCTCTTAGACAAAAAATGTAAATTAATAACTCAAATAAAGCTACATTTATTTGAGTTACTTTGCAGATTCTGATTAATGATGTGAAATATAAACAACCCTTAAATCAGACTTTAGTGACACCTGAGTAACATTCAGGGAAGGTGATTGTCAAGTGCCAACAATCAGGAGAGATATTTGATAGATGGTGCTTGAGAAGACTAAACATTTATCTGCAATTGACATTAATGGAAACGAGTAATAAAGTATATTCATTACTCATTCTCTACGAATAGTTAATTAAAGACTGTATAATGGCTATTTTGCACATCCCTTTTCACCTCTGTGTCGCCTGTCAGCTCAACTTACATGAGGCCGTTTAGACAATATAATAATAAAGGGCGGTGCCGGCTGTCAGCGAACCGATCCGGCCTTTCTGCGCGACTATCACTCAAGTGCGGGACATAGTCTCAATTTGTGGGACGCGGGACAAATAATAAAAATGCTGTGTGTGCAGTCCCGCACAGTGCGGGACACCTGGTCACCCTACACACACGGTTCTGCCCCTCACGCACACACGCTTCAAATCAAGTTGCATAAATGCTTGAGCTACGTTTTTATTATAATTACTGTGAAATCTGCCTATTATGTTTTCGTCATTAATACAACAAACACACACTTGCAACTGATAACACTGGCAATGTATTAGACTATTAAAAAAAGAAATCATGCTTCAAATAAGTGGGGGTACGGCGTACCCCGCGTCCAACGACCACTACACCATTGTATATGGTGTAGTTATGCAATGAATGAACAACTTGGGTCGCAGTGAGGTTCCTTAACAGTGCATTACAAGACATCTAACAATATGTGTATATACCTCCACCATTAAACTGTCATAGTCTGCACATTTCTTATACTATCTACATACATAAGAGTATAATTGTGTATAAATGTGTAATATCAGTTAAAATGAGTGCTTCAACATAGTTAACATTGCAGGAAAGCAATATTAGACGTTAAGTACTTTGTCAGGCTTAATATTTATCTGTAGATAGATACCCCCAAAGCTTTTTTCTTATTTTAAAAAAGACCTTAATCTAAAGTATTATTTAATGTTTAAATAAAGGTTCATTCTTTTTTCTGTTTTGCACCTCCTCATATTAATATCTTTGTACATCCTGCACTAAACTGTTTTATTGTAGAGATCACTTATAGTATCTTCTTGATTTTTTATATTCTATATTTCTATCATTGACCTTCTACTTTCCCCCTTTGTAAGTATGTACTCTTAATATTTTTTTCATCAAATATAACACATAAAAACAATAATTCAATTACGTGCTTTAACCACTAGGCGGTGCACACAAGGTACACACAGCCACAATAACTTTGTATTATTAGTGTAGGACACTTATGTATGTACAACATCTGAAGATGTGTAGTTTTATTCATGTTTTCACATAATTTTACAGCATATTGCTATATTATTTCAGACTCAGTGTTTACATTCTTATATTCAAAGAAAATCAGTAATATCTTTAAAAACTACAAGTCCTTTTATATCAGCTTTGCACCGTTATGGTGTAAATATAACCTATCTACGAATTAGATCAAATGTAAAAGTCAGCCGAATTAGTGTTGATACTGCGAGGAGACGTATTGTGTGAAGAGAAATTGAAGATGTTGTTTAATTGTTGATATATTTATGGTTCACGTCAAGTATTCAGTTTCGGCGGCATTTCTTCCAGTTTGTCCAGAGGTCTTCTCATCAGGGCTCTATAAATAAAGAACTACGGCAGATCTGTTATATGTAATGCAGCCGAACCCTGTATTACAATGCCGTCATGTGATGACTTTCAAAGAGAAAAGCAAAAACACTCGGAATAAAGTATTATTTTCTTTAAAAAAAAAAGTTTTTCGGATTTCATATCGCATTAACACCATATCCCTACATGCATTGCGGCTAAAACATCCAATCAGCGAGCTTAAACCATAGCTGAGGATCTTGGGTAATCAGTTCAGTGGCAATGATGCTCGAAATGTCCTTTATAGGCCTACGTCTGTTTCCGGTTATTTTTATTTTGAAATTCAGTACCTGACGGATGCCAAAAAAGCCAGAGATTATGGAATTAAACAAATAAATAAAAACAAGGATGATTGTGTGTTATTGGTGATTAAATAACAGTGTGTTATTTAGAAAAGAATAACAAACTAGAAGGAAAAAAGGCTCTGAGCCCCATTTCTTTTCCTCACAGACGACAAAAAAAGTCAAACATTATACGATTTAAAATAAAAACAATAATCGTGGCTTGATATTGAGTAAGAACATGTTTTTATGAACCCCACAGCTTCCGGTCTTCCAAGACCCGAACGGACAAAAAGACGTGCTGCAGGCACGAAACATACTACCAATAGAAATACATTGCTTTTAAAATCGTTCTGTGTGACACGAAAAAAAGGGGAAAATCATGTTGGTGAACAAGAATCAATAGATTGTTGTGACTATAACACGAAATGCCATGAGACTGGGTTGAGTGATAAGCAGGGATGTACAGTGCCCTTTGTAAGCCCTCCCTAAAGTCTCTGGATGGACTCTTGCGGGGCAGAGGGCAGCCGCACACTCGGCCCCCTTGGGGAAACCCTGCACACACTCTGATCCGTTGAGTGGCAGCACTTTTAGATTGCTAGTGACTGGAGGGATCATATGAAAATTGCTGATCGTTGGGGGAAAATTGTAAAATACAGTGTGTGAGTTGATTTAATGGGATCCCGTGAGGGTCTGTGCTTCACACTTTACCACATTTATGAGCCCCGGGTCCTTGAGGGAATGCGCTGCACAGCCAGTAGCAGATTCACTGTGTGTGATGTGTGCCTGGGTGTCTTGGCCATCTGTATGTTCTGCACACTCCTGCAGACGTCTGTCTTGTTTATGGATTCAGACTGGCCTATTAGGGGAGTTTTCGCTGCTAATCGGCACATATCACAGCCTGGATTACGCGATTAAGGATATGTGATGGGGAAATTGATTGGAAGGCCACCTTGACAGATGTTTTACATAGGAATTCACGTTAAGCTGTCCATCTGAGGGCTGCTAGGCTACAGAGGACCACCTATCAATGCATAGAGTACAATGATCTTTTTAGTGTTTTTTTACCTGGCTCTGTGAGGCACAGTTTTGCAGTTTGACATGGATCCCATTTTCGAAATACTAAAACAAGTTGTTAAGTATTCATTGTTTTGTATCTTACACAACCACCACAACATGTTACATGCTAGCAATGGTTACAGGAAGTTAGCTGTAGCATCAGCCTTTAAGCATTTGTATCATCTAGCTATCATGATGTGTACTCTCAGGACCCTTTTACAGGGCTTGTATTTTAATAGTGAACATATCAACATTTATACCGTAAAATAAATACAATTAAACATACAGTATCTACAGTATACATACAGGCGGCCAGCAGCATTACCATTGGGTTCATCATGTGCCAAGGTTTATTAATTTGTCTCCTTGTCTAAATGAATTATCAAAGCCCTGGCATATGTATCTGCAAGACAATCACTTAATTGAAATTTGCATTGAAGGTCAATTTTTCATCAAGGTAAATGTAATGACATTTAGTTGTAATGAATAACATTGTGTACCTTAATGGAGCCCTGCCATCTGACACATTTGTAATTTGCACAAGTATTTAATACTGAAATGATGGATATTAAATCCCTGCTGAAAAGGCACGCCTTATGATTTAAATTAGCTCGTCGTTTCATGAAGACCATCCTCATTTCATCGTAGGATTCAATATACAGTGGTATTGTGCTTCCATAGGAAACTCGAAGGACAAATGGAAATGAATATTAGTTCGTATACTGTATGAATGCATACAAACACTAAGTTAACTTGTCGTTTTTATGAAGCTGAGCTTTTTCTTCATTTGGAGTTGCAGGAAAGTGCTAATTTGTATTTCAGACTTTCATCCAGCCTTTCTGGATCACTGCTGGAATCAATGAATAAATACACAGCACTGCCTCCATTTCACCTTGTTTAAAGTGCTGTCTTTCCATATTGTGCTTAATTGCAATTTTCTCCTGTCTGTGTTTTACATTAATGATCAATGGGTGGTTCTCTGCTGAGTCAGTGGAAATACAATCGTTTGTTGGCTGAGGTCAACTTTCAGGTCATCACTACGGGCATTCAGGTGTAACGTTATGCTTTTAAATCTAATTGGAGGTTTTGCAGAGGCGGAGCAGCAGAAGGCAGATATCTGGGAACAGAATTCAAGTGGAGAGGAGTTGATAACTTGCTGATAACCGTAGTTTAATAATAAAATTATAACAATTCGTATTTGGTGGATACAATAAGCATTCAGAAAAGGTACATGTGATTGGATGCTTGTTTTTTTAAGAAATACATGCACATACTTAAAAACACCTAAGCATAATTTATAAAATATATTTGTTCAATTCAATTGTGGAATTAAAATACATTTAAATGGACCAAACTAAAAGTAAAAACTAAGTCATTTGAAATGTACTTTCAGTAAACAGCACTGACATTTTCTTTTAAAAAGGGAAACCTCTACATCACACCACAGAGTAGATTTCTTTTAGCATCACAGAAATGTTTGAACAATATGTCAAGTTAAATGCTCTTCCCAAATAATATTAAAATAGACAGAAAACTTTTATTTTTTGAAAGCCATTAAATATCTGCTATAGAGAAATAACAGATCGCAGAATGTCCAAATTGACCAATCAGAATTGAGTATTCAACAAAGCTGTGTAGTAATTATAAAATAAACTCCAGTGTGAAAACATAGGCCTATATGAAAGCAATGAGAGACTGTACAGTCATACACACCCCGTTGCCTAGTCAACTCAGTGATAGTTGGCAGTCTCATCTGTCGAGAAGGTTCAGTGAGTTTGATTTACTCACCTGTCTGAATGTCATTTTGAGAAACTTGAGCACCGAAAAGTCCTCCCGAGTCTGCTCGACTTCCCTGCTGGTTCATTGTCGAAGGATAATATAACCGTAAACTGTTTATAACTAGTCTACTAACACTCTCTGTTTTACAAAGCCCAGGAGTTTCCAGAGGGATACAAAAA
This sequence comes from Notothenia rossii, assembly GCF_949606895.1. Lineage (NCBI taxonomy): Eukaryota > Metazoa > Chordata > Actinopteri > Perciformes > Nototheniidae > Notothenia > Notothenia rossii. Next base: position 31,118,610 of record NC_136902.1, on the reverse strand, counting down.
TATTAATTTGGCAAACAAAATGTATGGCATGGCCTAAATGTAAGTACTTCATACCCATGTTTCGGTCAATTGTGCACACCAAATGTGTATAAAGCGATACTATACCAGACCAGCCTTTTTTCCCAAATGAAGTACAGTGCACCTGCTTAAGTATTGGTATTATTATTATGCAAGGGTTACACAGGTTGCTAGCTCATGAAGATGTAAATTATCCTGGAAAGAGATAACCAGTTGTGGAAATACTTCATCATCATCATCATCTACATAACGATATAATCCTCAAGCTCTCAATGTCTTCGCTAATTGCCTTTTATCAACAATAATCCATTGCAGAGCTAATGTTGTCAACATGTCTCGTTAACTCGTCCACGGCTAATGTAAAGCTTAATTAAAAGGCTTCTATTTATTGCCAACTAAAACTAAAGACATGTGTCTTAAGCAAGTGGTGGATGGAATCAAAACATGGGAACACTTCAATTAAATGTAGGTAACGAATGAGTGTATATCTTGTTGCCACAGTTAGTCAATCATTAGTTCAGCATTCATATGTTTTTTTCTTTCTATGGCCACTCCCAGTCTCAGTACTGCTTCAATGCGCACCTAAAATAAAATAAGGATTTGCAGTCAGGACGGTGGGGATTATTTTCAAGAACAGCACCTTACTGAAGCAAAAAGTTCCCCATGGTGTCACTGTTGGAGGATCCACTATTAGCACTTTAGCATTTTGCCAGGTCCATGGGTGGCATGTGGTGGGAGGGGTAATTTTGGTCACAGAGTGTGGCTGTTGGGTTGTGCATTCGTTTTTTTTTAACCATGCAGACATACAATAATGCTGTGCCAATAACTACAGTATATAATTTGACAGTTGTGAAGTCATTTTTTTTTGTGCAATCCATGATTTGACGTGGTTTGAAAAAAAAGCTTTACCTTGCAAGGTCTCGAAGTGTGTGCCTGATGTGCGTTTTTGTCAACTTGAATTCAGTTAAAGAGGACCTATCATGCAAAATACACTCTTGTATGTCTTTTATACATGTATATGTGTCCCCGGTGTGCCAGGGAACTCACTAAGTGTCAGAAAATACAACCCTCTCTCTTTTCCTCTATACCCAAATAAAAAATAAAAAGGGGCAGTAACAGATCTGATACAGACTGATCCAGATTTGAATTATTTTCTACGTCACAAAAGGGGTGCTCCGCTTAGTGTTCCATTCTCCACCTATCAGGGGAATGAGAGGTTGGGCCACGGCCGGCCATTGCCGCTCGAAAGTGCTGGAGACGCTGTAGTACATATGCCAGGCCTGTCAGTGGCGCTGTAGTCTGCCACAAAAGCAGCGAAGAAGACTTCCCTTGCATGGTTGCCATGGTTGCCCTTTTGTTTATTCTCCGCTGTGGCTCTTTTTCTCCCTCACCGAGGCAAGCGTTTGCGCCTCCTGCTGAAATATCATGCTGAAATGAATAATGACTCTATATAATCATATGTAAGGGATAATGGGCAGCGACGCGGTCATTATGGGGAAAAGAACACCGACAGGCTGATCAGGAACCCGGCGCGAAGCGGAGCGATCTAGATCGGCATGAAGGTGTTATTTTCCCCATAATGACCAAGTCGCTGCACATTATCCCGCTTATTACATGGCCACATTCTCAACAAAGTAACAACATGACTCCCAATATTAATTTAAATGCTTTTACGGATTTAGAAAATTATTTTAATGATTTAAAAAATAGTTGTATTGATTTAAATTTACATGCATCCGCTAAGAAAAATTGTCCGTTGTTACTGTTTGAACTAACGTAGCAATGGCAGGAACTGCTTCGATAGAGTTTTTGAGGAGCTTTTTGATTACAGATTTGAATACATCGTTGCTCGCTTTAAAAGTAGCACAATTCATTATGTCAAACCTTGGAAAGTATCTAGATATCCCTAGCCTAATGCCAAAGTAACTGGCAACTGAATATGTGTCGCCGTTTGACGTCTATGTCTGGACCGCTGCGTAAAAAGGAGGGTTTCTGCCCCGTTACTTCTCTTCTTACTTCTATAAGAATAAAACACGGAGGACGGAGATCTCTTTTTCTCCCCCTCTTCTGAGAGCCCAGCAGCTGATCTCAAAGCACGCTCCTGCAGGGGGGCGTGGTCAGCTCCAGCTCACAGAATCAGCCCCTGCAAAAACAGTGCTCGAAAGAGCAAATAGAGCGAAATGAGGCATGGCTAAAATGCAGGACCTGTTTGGTATTTTGAAAAAAAACCTATATTTATATACTTTATATAGGTATGGCCCTACAATACATTGTTCAAATATAGCATGATATGTCCCCTTTAATTTGCCAGTTTTGGAATGAGCTAATCACACCGTAATCTTAAAAGCAGTTTATCAAGCTCAACTTGGCCTTTACCCAAAGAATAATAAAGAGGTATTTACTCCTAACACTTGCATTACTAAAACTGAAGCAGAATACGAAAGTATCTTTACCTGACTGCTGATACATTCTTAAATTGACCATCATAGCCTTACACTGGAAAATCGTAAATAAATATGTAGCTAACCTATTTTGACAGTAAGATGGACTAAATAACGTTGAAAAACTAAAATGTACTCAGTATTCTGATAGCAATCTAGTATATTGCATAGATAGAGGCAGACTATAAATCGGTGGTTGACCAAATATACAAATGATTGGAAAACATGAATAATATATTGTTGTCTTCATCCTTGAGATCAAATAAACTGATCCCATATTATATGCATGCATTATTCAGCTAGCTTGTTAAAAACTCATGAACGTGCACACAGAGAATGGCCAAAGTGTGCACTGCTACCTCCTGCAAAATCACACCTATCTAGACTTTGTTCAAGTACCTGAAGTGAATGCGTTTCGTTTCTTGCACCCCTGTACCTGTTTTTCTCCCCACTATATGCAGCCCATTATCCTCTGGCAAGTTGTTTTCTTGCAGTAGAATTCATCTTTGCTTCATAGTTGTAACCGTTTTGTGCAGAATCAATGGTCTTATCATAAGTTTGCAGATATTGAAAAGGTTAATTAAGCAAAGCAGCATAAGTCAGGCACTATCTAAGTTAACACAATGTGATGCTATAAAAAAAAATCTGGACCTATTCAATTATAAAATCTCTTAAAAAATCAGCCTCATGTATAATAATAGCATACTTTTTTCTGTATGCTAATGTGTATGCCCCATTTTTTACGTTGGAATATGTAATATATTGGCGATAATTAACATTTGTGATTTGCCCCCTGGCATCGCTTCAGAAAAGTTTCTCTTTTTTTATAAATATTCAATAGTGTCTTCATCAGTCTTTGTACTCTTGCCACTGCCTGAAACCTCCAACTCATTGGCGCTTCAAGGACTGCTTCTTCATGTTCAGCACTTTTAAAGCCATTTGATTTCCTGTCAGATCTGATTCCATTGTACAAGGTATAAAATACAGTGTAGGGGCTGGTTATCTTTAATCAAGATAATAAATACAAATATCTCCCAAAATAATGTGGCAGTTATTTATTGATATTCACCACTCCTGCTTTACTCATTTATCAAGCAATAGAAGTAGGAAATAGGTGGCCAGGTTTGAGGCGAGGAAGGTTAATTTGCATGACTGGAGAGAGTGACTTTAATTCCCTTGCTGTTAACACCAAAGTGCTGGTTGGTGACAAAAGGAGTATTGAATAGATGCGTTTAATTTAACTGCTGCGATTAGAAAATCAGAGAGCTTCATGTGGGCTAAACTGTGACGACTGCAAAAAAAGCGTCACACCTGAACACACACAAATTCTTCAAAGATTATTCACCAAATGCTGCCAAATCAGGCAGCTCTGAAACGTATATATTTGATGAATATTGTCAGGGTACTATATCATTGAAAGTAGGAATGTTATTGTAAATTCAAACCAAACCTTATACAGTTTTATAAACATCTTACGTTCTCAGAAAATAAAATATTCTTCCTGAGTCTTTGATTTTTCTGCAGTTGTAAATGGTTAATCTCTATTATTTTCTCTTTATGGTGACAGCATGAGCTATACTGCTCAATGTCAAAATGGAGTGGTGTGAAAGGATATTTTTCACTGTTGGCCTTTTGCCCTCATAAAGAATTGATATGCCCCGCTGGAATCAATGGAATTTATTTCAACTCGGTTCTCCGTGAGTAACCTTTTGATAACCCGGGCAAGACTGAGAAGTAGGGCTAGTAGTTCTTCTGAAAAAATGAAAAGGTTAATGATAAACCATTCTTTTTTTTATACAAGACAGTCATTGTTTGTTGCCTCTCTTTCCTTCAATGGGGAGCTTCTAGATCATTCCAGCCAGCCAAGGAGGAAGGAAGAGTCCAACAGATCCCAGTATACACACCAGGACAAACATCCAGAGGAATATCCTGTCAATGACCATGGCCACATACTTCCAGTCCTCTTTCACCTAGCAGAGGAAAGAGACACAGCAGAGAGGGGACATTTCTATTTCCACACCACACAATCTCTCTATTTTTTTTTCTTCCAGATGTCAGTTTTTACCCTTGATGATTTCTCGAATGGCAGATTTTTTCATTATGAGGCACCTATCGCCTAAAGGTCAGTCAATTTTGGCTCGTCTCTTGATGAAAAATTCAAGGTCAAATTCAAGTGGTCCCATTGTCCCAAAGACGGGGGTTCTCTGGCTAGATAAAGACAGTGTATTGTAGTACTAACAATGGCTGGTGTCACTGAATACAATACCTTTTTTATTTAAAGTTTGGTATGATTGGTATGACTCCAACCTCCAATCTTCTCAAGAGACTCAACAATGAACACTGAATCAGAACTGTATGGACAAAAGCCTTTTGCTGCTTCCTTATCAAAATCAATTTGAACTGATAAGCATTTAAAATAAATAAAGATGAGTAATGTAACTATTTACATTGTCATCACCAGAGAACTACAGTATTAACAACCAGCTCTTAATTATTTGATGAACACTGGCTCAGGGAAATTCTCAATTATGTTATGCAAGTTAGTTTTGTAACAATTTGCAAACTTGAAGATTGTGCTCGTATTTCATTTCTACACAATTGCGGATATAATATATATAATAATATCCTCTTTTTTTCCCAGCAAATCTCTGGGGACAGCCCTAATGTATGTGCTCAGGAGATTGCACTTTCTATAAATAGCTACAAATAGTGTGTATATTTTTTTGAATTATAAGCATTACATTAACATTTAGAAACCTTTATATGTTTAACAAGATTTTACATGATTACTTAAATGAAGATGATTTCAACTCACTGAAAAATCTTCATCCTCTGCCCTGAGATGATCAGCGACGTACTGAACTCCCTCTATGGCCCGCTGCATGGCTGGGGAAATGATCAGACCCAGGGTCTGTTGGCTACACATGTCTTTAACGGGCTCCACTCTGAGGGGTTCTGTTGGTTGATCTGTGGCAGGCTGTTTCTTCACCCAGCCTGCGATTCCCATGATTCCTGGTCCTTCATCGTGCAGACAGCAGTACTGGAAGCTGCTGGAGCGACATCGATGGCCAGCTTTCTGAGGAAGCTCCTTCTGTTGGTCAGACATCTGCTCTGCGCTGTGGGAACGACCATTTGGGGCCATTGTGTGTATTTCTTCCCTGGATAGGCTACGGAGTGGGCACATTGGTAAAGTAAGGGGTAAGGACGTATGGGAAGAAGACGAGGTGGCAGAGTTGAGAACCCGTAGGGGTTGTTTCTCAGAGAGAACCGAATACTGTCCAGATCCAGGGCGGGAGAAAAGGTTGGCCTTCATTGGGTGATCATTCCCGTTGTGGTTCTCAAGAGGGGAAGAGGGTGGGGAGGGTGAGCACACATGGATGCTTGGACTGTCGGATGGAGTCTTTGGAAGGGTATCGTTTACCTGGCTCATCTGTCTTAACCCCGTCTCTAACCCTGTCCAATAGGCCAGAGAGTTGCCCGTTGCAGATATGGTGGTTGGACGGTGCATCATCTCGATGAGCTTCTTGCAGTTCTGCTTGGCGGTGCCAGGCGGACGCTTCATGAAGAGGACTCGAGGCACCATGTCCAAGAATACTCTCCGCACCCAATGAGGCATGCCGTGGGTTTGTGGGGACCGGTGATGAACGTTTAACACAAAGACAGTTATTACGATGGAAAGCGTGACAAAGACCATGGTGAACAGAAGGTATTCCCCAATTAATGGAATCACCAGCGATGTGGACGGTATAATCTCTGTGATCAGCAGGAGGAATACAGTTAGGGACAGTAAGACGGAGATACACAAGGTGATCTTCTCTCCGCATTGCGATGGCAAATAAAACACCAGCACAGTCAAACAGGAGATAAGAAGACAGGGGATGATGAGGTTAATGGTGTAGAACAACGGAAGCCTCCGGATTATGAAGTAGTAAGTGATGTCCGCGTAGATCTCCATGCAGCACTCGTACTTTTTGGTATTGTACTTGCCCACTGCGTTGATAATGACCCACTCCCCGCTTTCCCAGTAGTCCATCTGATCCACATCACTGGCCATGCTGATCAGATCGATCTTGGAGCGGTCGTAGGTCCACGACCCAAACTTCATCTTGCAGCTTTGCTGGTCAAATGGGAAAAATGTGACGTCTATGCTGCACGAAGACTTGTAAATGGCCGGTGGCATCCACTTTATCCGACCATCATGGAACAGGTGGGCCTTCGTGAGGTGAGTTACCGCAAAGTCGCCATCAGCGCTGCACATAAGAGGGGAGGAAAGTGGATTTAAAAAAAAAAAAAATCTTTATTAAAATCTTATTCCTGGCCAAGTTCTTCAAGCTATACATTTCAGAGGACTTAAAGTGGACCGTGAATCTTACATTAAAATGTTCTTGTTTGCAAACACACAACTTAGAACAATTATAGAACTTTTTTAGTCCTAAAGAAAATTCCGTAAATACTTAATTCGAGCTTGACTTTAAGTAACTACATGCTAAATGTTTTTTTTTTTTTTGAATAATTAACATAAGAAATAATGAAACCTTCTGTGCAAAGCATATAAATATACGTTTTATAGACCTGATGTTTAAAAAAAATTATAGCAGAACATAAAAGGAGACTAAAGTACTATGATTTTGTACATGTCTGAACATAGGATGTGCAGTGCTGTGCAATTTAGAATACAAGGAAAAAAAGAAATTTGGCGCAATAAATTGTTTTTGGTGCCAAAGATAAAATACTGAAAGCAGGGGATGTAATCTCTGAAGACGGTCATGGGGACAGCTGCCCCATCCTGCTCTCTGCTCTCCCGCCTCTGTAGTCTGATCCATCTTTGTTAGAACCCTCTCATTACACACCTGAGGCTCACCCATTACTTCTCGCTCAGCTCATCTTCTAACCTATTCGTCTGTCCACATTGTTGCCAATATCTTCAGCAAATCGAGATTAGTTTGGCCTGTATGTGTTTTAGACATATGCTTGCCCAGCCTCCTGGGTTCTTTCTTTTTGCCAAATGTAAAATTGTGTTTTTGACGTAGAAAACGACCACTTAAGGGTCAATGTAGTCTCACAAAGTAATGCAATAAAGTGTATTCAGTTATATTGCTGTATTTATAGTTTCAAGGCCTAAATTCAGGACTACACCAACGTCAGCATTTTACCAACAAAACAATATATCAGATATAAGAAAATAGTTGACTTTGTCAATATTTAGTCTATATCTTCAGTAGGATTTGAAATCAGATATCTATAACTCCTTCTGAACATTTAGTTTCTCATGTCTAAGAAAGCTGAACAATTAGTAAATTGAAAAAGGTTGAAGAAAATGTGTTTGTTAAAGAGGCCCTATTATGCTTTTTGGGGTTTTCCTTTCCTGTAGTGTGTCATATAGGTTTGTGTGCATGTTTGGTCTGCAAAGCCTAACATCCCAAAGTTCTCTCCAGAGGGCGTTCATCTCCCACACACTCCCCCCCTGCCTGAAACGCCTCCATTGGAATCCTTTGTTTACTTTCGTAACATAGTGACATCACTATGCAACATTTGAGATTTTATAGGCTAGTGCTCCAAGATATTATACGTGATAGAAATGTTCCAACCCTTAGCCTAAGTGGTTCACCAATAACAATAGAGCCGTCCAGCTAACCAATCAGAGCAGACTGGGCTCTGGTTTCTGAATGAGTGTGCAAAGAGGTGCTGCAGACCGATAAAGAGCTTTTTGAACATTAAAGCATCTAAACATGTCACAGATAAGGCACAAAATACAAATATTAACCTCAAAATCAGCATAATATTTCCTCTCATTTTGTTAGTCATCCTCTTATATGAAGAATTTACAAATATGATATTATATTAAATGTGCTTACAATGAAGTTGCAATGCGCTAACTGAGCCTTGGTTCATATTTGTAAAACGATGTGAATATAATGATACAGTTTTTCATATCCATTGATCTGTGGAGTGAAATAAATACAGATCTACCTGAGGCACGAACATGGATACTTTTAATCTGAGGCCCTTTGAAAACCATCCAAATTAAATGTCATCGTCTAATTTTTAGCCTAATGTAATGCTTTGTGTGATGTTTCGAGCGTAGTTTGTAACCACATCCATTAAGGCTGACCTTGTCCATTTATTCTGGCTAAACAACATTGGCAATGGACAGTTTGGCACCACAACAAAATCTTCTCTTCCATCTGTTGGAACTAAATCATCAAAATGCAAACATTTGTTGCTATATATTACCGGTAATAGATAGCAGAATCCTCTTTACATAACAACGAGCTATTGACACGTCCTTACTTGTTGTAGAGGACAATGTCTGGCCTCCAGATGATTTCGGAGGGAATCCGGATGGAGGTGACGTTTTCGTATTCCTCCGGGTTCCAGCTGAGTTTGTAATCATCCCATTCCTGTTCGAAAATATTTGTAATTTACTGTAGTTTTATATTTGAATGTATCTTTAGCATGCGTTTTATATTTCAATATGACCTACTTGCTTGACCCAGACATTTGTGGTCATCATCTGGTTCTTCTCATCCTAAAAAGGAAGAGAACATTATTTTGGCATTCATCTTCTTTAAATTTGGAATTGTATGTCTGGACATCATCCTCGCATAGGTCTTTGAACATATTGATATTTCTATAGCACAAATCAGCAACACGGCCTTCTTTTTATAAAGATATTATTATTATTGAGTTGTGTAATACACTGGGAAAAAACACATTCTTCAGCCCTTTGTGCACAAACGCCCTCACTGCACTGTGTCTGTTGCTTTGCTGCAACTTCTGGCATCTCCAGCTTTTTCCCAGCAACATCTAACACACAGCAGTCTGTGTGAACCCACTGTTGGAGAAGACACCTTCACCAAGAGCTGACTGTCAGGCATGTGGATTATGTTCTATCAACTAATTGTGTGTCAAAACGTATAGAATCATTGCCAAAGCCTGCAGGCTGCACATATTGAAGCTGCACCAGGCATTTTTGCATGGCTCACAGCAGTTTAAAGTGTTTAAAACAGTTTGTACCTAAGTCAACAGAAACCCTTTACCATAATAATGTCTGTAATGCAGCGATAAGACAAGAATGAATGAAAATGTTTTTTTGTTTAGACCAACGGTGGCTGGATTTGAATATTTACTGCCAGTGTTAGCATACTTGACAACTGAATTTAATTTGGGAAAATAATTCAATCTATTCTGTTGTGGTTTTCATATCCGCTGATAAGCGATCTGTATTTAGATTTATCTCTCTTAGCTTTGAGCTGGTTGCCATTATGAATCATAATGAATATAAAACATGAGACGGATAGAGTACAATTGAAATGTATCGTTTACTCAGCTGCAATGCACCGACATCATGACATTCATAACACTAAATCCAATTTTATAAGGCCACACAGCTTCTGAAGTGATATTTGCAGGTACGTTTATATGTTTTATATATGCTGCATTTGATCAGTTTATTGGCTATTCACCATGCAAACTGGCATTAACAGTGCACATTTTTGTACGCATGTTTGGTGGCTCGTTCCACAAGCTGAGGTGTGAGACAAGATGTGTGTTTATGTTTGTGAGTTGGATTATAAGGAGACTTTAGCAGGAAAGCTAATATCAGAGGTCTTTGGCTCTGGTGTTGTGTGACAGCCTTCTGTCTTGATGTTGTAGTGGTGCCTATGATAGAACTGTGAAGCAGCTTTCTAAAGAAATTAAAAAGGAACCAATGCAAAACCAATCAGCCAAGTTGCAGTTAACATCCATGTCCAAATTGTAATCTTAAGGTATTTGTATGTAATTTTCATAAACAGCAATTCAATTAATAAGTTGTGGCAAAAAATGTGTGCTGCCAAATTAATCTTGACATTTGACCGCCAAATTCAGGTCGGATCTTTCAAATCAGTTCATCCTTGAGTCCAACTGGACGTTCGTGCCAAATAAAAAGATATTTCCTCAAGGCCTTCACAAGAATGGGTCAGACAGACGGACATACAAACCAAAAACATAATGCCTCCGGCCATGGCTGTTTCAGCATTAACATTTAATTTTCAAAATGTTTCTTCCTGATTTTTTCCTCAGAGAAGACCACAAGACAATATTTAAACAGAGCAGATATGAATTCTAATAAGTAAAAGAAGGAAACTTTTTAAAATATCAGTTGGACCTTAAAACTGGTATCCGGTGTTTCACTATTGATTGCACTTAGCAATGCCGTGTGGTTTTACTCACCACATCGATCAGCTGGGCGATGGACAGTCCAAAGTGGACGAGCACTGCGTCAGTTGTGTTTTTCACAGGCCTGGACAGCTTATTGTAACTTGCAAACAAATCATGGAGAAGTCGCTCCTCGCCTTGAGCCCAAAGTCCAACTTGGGAAAAAGCTAAGGGGAGAGAAGAAGAGATTAAACCCACAAGGAAAGCTCTGTGGCTTCTCCTTTAAATGTGCCATTTAATACCTTTGCTTAAGACTGAATGTCATTGTACATGCATCAGATAACATTGTTCCTCCTTTGTGCCCAATCATGACAACGCCTATAGACTTTTTTTGCACATTTAGACTTAAACCTTCATTTCAAATGCATAAGATTAATACTGGGTATATTTTCAAGCATGTACAATACATTTGTCTATAATGGATTTAGCTGATCCTTGCCACCACCAAGAATTCACTGTACAGAGTGTAATCTGAAAGGAGGGTGACCTCTATTATACAGGTGGCGTATGGTTACAAGAGACCGTATCTGCTGAGAGATGAGGGGGGTGGGGGGGGGGGGGGTGGCGGGAGATGCCAGCAGAGCAGGTCTGAGGACATCCGTTGCGTCTCGGAACAGACGTGCAGATGGAGGGATCTGTGCAGATGGAGGGATCTGTCCAGACGTCTCACTAGCCCCCCCCCCCTCTCTTACTCTCCTCTGCCATGGAGCAACTCAACCCCCCCCACACTGAGGATGACCTAACAAGGTCTGGGAACAATTTAGGAGATGAGGAGCGTCTCTAAACTACCATAGCACAGTGTCCTTTGTATTCTGATCTTTTGTTTCATATTCAATAAGGCATTTTTTCCATTTTGGATACTGTGCTTTTGTAAAGTAAATTCATCAAAGGCTGGGATTTGATTTCACCAGCCTCACTGAAAGTACATTATGCCATGCATATTTCGATGTCCTTCTTCTGTGGAGATATACTGTATATGTATTATATATATTGCATATATAGTCATGCATATGCAAGGAAGAGTCTTGATTCATCTATGCGTCTACCTATGTTCGTCAGAGGTGCTCTGTTGTTCCATTTGTGTTCCTAAATCAGGGACAGCGGTATTGTTGTCATGCTGTCGGACTTCCTCTCGGGTTCTCCTATGCTATCAATCAAAGCTGATGGACTGTCCTTCAGTTGCCTGAAAACTGGCACCCTCTGTTTCTAAAGGCTTGGGATCAATAACTTATTAAACGGATACATTTTTTTACTTTCTTTACGTGTCGAGCCGCTCAACAACCTTGAAACGTCACTGGGTTTTTCAGATGAAAAAAAATAGACAGGGGTATCTTTGTTTCATCACATCAGCCGCAGAGTGATATCTGTTGAATGCCACTAATATTCAATAAAACGGGGACGCTTCAATAGATTCTAAAGCAGCGTGGCAACTAATGGGTTTAGGTGAGGGGAGCTTGCAGGGTCTCATGACTTTGACAGCTTGCGGGTCAGAGCGGTGATGTGTGCGGGAGAAGGCAGGTAAGTGTTGGATGAGTTTACTTCTGGACAATGTGCTCTACAGGACACTATGAATAGGTCTGGTACCGACTGTGATGTACCGGTCACTCAGACAGCTGGGATGTTCAGGTTTCTCTATTCTGTCACATCATGACTCAACTTTATTTTTTCTATTTCAGTGAGAACATCCAGATTGTTTACTCTAAAACAATTACTTTCCCTTGGATGCTTCTCTATGGTATCTGTTCTGAAGTGTATTAATGCATATGATGAACAAAAAAGGAAACTAATAATGTTAGTCATCTGAAAAAAGTCTTGTTGAAAAAGCAAATATCCTTCTCCAGTTAGGTGTACTTTCTGAAATGTTCACACCAAAGACAAGCCATTACATTGTCAGATCTGCCAGTTCTGTCCTCATAAGATAAATGTTCTCTAGTTGGCCACATTTTGGAGTTTAAGCAAATATCACTGAACAGACAAAAATATCGTTACCAAGTCACTAAGCAACAGTTTCTAACTCCTTGTCCAATCAAAACAGCAACGTTTTTGTGAATTGAAGGTTGTGTGGCCTTTCAGAAATAATAAATCAAGGTTTTGTAATGCAACATTGGGACTGGAGCAGATAAATTGTGCATGATCATTGGAATCGAGAGGGTGGTGGGCTGAACCTTGCATTTAAATTGTATTTAAATAAATTAAATCCTCCTTGTTTATATTTTCTTTAGACTTTATTTTCTTACTAAAAACAACATTATCTCCAACAAAAGTTCCTCGACAATTAAACTGCACTCTCAAATACTTTTTTCTGGAAACACATTTTCTCCTGGATTACCGTTCAAATCACTTAATTAACGGCGTAATTGAGACAAAGAGCAAGCAAGACAAAACAACACAACTACTCAGTTATGTTTAGGTAACACAACTGGTACTTTAAGGTTGGTTAGAGATCATGATTTGACTTATAATAATCATGTTCGTTGCATTATTGAACTGACTGATTTTCATTGAAATAACTGCACATAGATTTTTTGTTTCATTTGGGACTCGAAGCAGCGGTCTGCCGGAAAAGCTCCATTGTTCTGTTTACCCATCCCTCTATCAATACTGACCAGACTACGAAAAGTAACGAGAGAAAATAAATGTATCTTCTAATGTGACTGACATTAAAGGACAGTGAGGAAATCTCTGTGTTGTAACAGACATTTTCTGAAACAAGGCTGCAAAGTAAATATTCATTGCATAAACACATTTCAAAGAAATTCAGGAAATAAAACCACTATTATCCATGGTTAATAGGGATGTAACGATATATCGAATATTGCGATAAATAAATGTCTCAATACCGTTGTGAGAATGACTAAATCTACCGTGATTTTTATTTTTTAAAATCTTTATTTAACCAGATTTGTCCAACATGGCAGCAAGTAGGTTACAACATGAACATAAAACAACAGATAACACAAAAGGACTTTGTATTTACAGGGCTACATGTACATACCTAGAGACATTGAGAAGTACCAACAGTATATTTATATCTCGCCCTGTCAATAAGCCTCACCTTCTTGGCAAAAACTGTATTGTTTTTGAAGTGGTGGAGAGACAATGCAGTTTGACCCACTGCTGTCACCCATGACCAAAGCATATCTCTCTGTCACAGCAACATCAGTACCAAGCAAGAGAGTTCTTTCCACAGCAGGGGATATTGTAAACACCCAAACATCCCAGCTTCTACCTGGAAATGTGGACATGCTCATATTCCTAAAAGATAATCTTGATGATGCTGAGTGAGTGAGTTAGAGTTGAGTTACCTGATAAACCAAAGTAAAACTTGATTTATTTTATTGCAGGGTCTGATTATTATATTTTTGACACATTAAATACTACTATCTTACTAAAATGCTGTACAAATCAGATTTATTATTTAATAAAGAATTGTTTTTCAAGTAAAAAAAAGAAAAAATATTCACATTTTCTTTTTTCTTTCTTTTTCAATATCGCGATAAATATCGTACCGTCAGTTTTTGGTATCGTTACATCCCTAATGGTTCAACTTAAAAACAGGACATTATCTGGGATGGAGCACTGCAATATTTTTCTATTTTTCAAAATAGAATGAGTAAAAGTTCCCTGTTCTCCAAATATGAAGCACCCCCTCCCCAAAATAATCGTCACATAGTCCCTTAGGTTGTTAGAGACAAGTGGAAGAACTGTCAGAGGATTCAAATATTTACCTTCTGAAGGGAGAATGAGGAAAAGTACGCTCAAACATTTGTATAAATCCATAGTGAGCTCCCCCCAACTTCTGCTGGATGTCATTCCCGATGGTGGGTTATCAGTCCGTCAGGAGGTTCGGATCAGGGTAAACAGCCAGATGGGGGGGGGGTCATGTCTCAGCTGAGGGCCTGGTGCTCCACCTCGCTCCATTCCTCCATCTCTTCAGTGTGCCGAACGAAGGACCACGGATTCCCCAGATCCAACACTTAGAAGTCCCTCCTCGTTCCACAGGAATCCTTCATCCAAGTGTGGCTTCTCCCTCTCTTCTCCACCCTCCCAGTCTACACCACTCCCTCCCTCGCCTCTCATCTCTCCGCCTCCTCGCCTCATCTCCCTTTCTCTCTCGCTCTGTCCAACACACATACACACACCTCATTTCTCTCTTTGGATTTCCCTCCCACTTATTTGCTTTTCTCCTTGTTCGAGTTTTCTATCCCTCCTTCACTTTTTTCCCCATGAACTTTCTTATGTGCAAGGGGAAAAAAGAGAATATATATACAGGCCAGCATATACTGTATACATGAGCAGTGTTGTGTGTGTTTGTCACTGTGTGTTTTTGCTGACCAGATATTAGTATGTGAGTGCAGCCTGCATGTTCATGTCTGTCAAAATCCAGTGTGGAAGAAGTGCCGTGAGTCATAGGACCTCTGGATACTCTCTTTCTGCGCTGTCTCCAAGGAGCATATTATCCCCCCTCTCCCTTTATCTTACCCCCCCCTACTTTTCTCTTTTAAACCCCCCCCGCCCCCTCCCTGACCCTCACCTGCTGTACATTTTTCTCCCATCATAATGCCTTACACACGGACAGAGTTTTCCCTTTCTCTGCCACCACTCCATGCTTCACGGCCAGTCTTCTTTACAGCTTGTATACGTCAGCAGGGCTCAGTGCCAGGGCTGGCCATCTATTGAGACACTTACATTTGCTTGAGGTTTGTTTACTGCTGTCGCACATAATTTTACATTTCACCAGCAATGCCAAAATGTCATGTTTTGCTAACACAAAGCAAAAGGGAACATCCAGATTCACTTAAAAAAAACCTTGACTCGAGAGTCATGTTTACTTAAGATTGGAAGAAGACGTATTTTGCCTGTGTTACATGAGAGAGTGCAACAAAAAGCGCGCCTGGTGGAGATATATTTTGTCAGATGCACATCTTTCAATAAACTCACAGAGCCCACAGAGAAAAGCCCCCGCAGTGTACACATTGATTTTTTCTAATCAAAGACACGGCTCTCTTGATCCGATGATGACTAACAGTGACTTGACAGATGATGAGATTCTCACCGGTGTGCCGCCACATCGCAGATGTACGTTTTTAACCATTAGAGATTCGAGAGCTGATTACTTAGTTGGCTGACAGGAGTCCAACAGCAATTTCTAAAGTGGGACAACGCAGCAGCATGGGGGCCACCGGAAGAACATTCACTTTAAGTACAGGGCAGGGTTCAAATATAGGCCAAATAGAGCCTGGTGGCTGTCACATACTACACATTATTTTATCTCACACCCACATAT
This sequence comes from Notothenia rossii, assembly GCF_949606895.1. Lineage (NCBI taxonomy): Eukaryota > Metazoa > Chordata > Actinopteri > Perciformes > Nototheniidae > Notothenia > Notothenia rossii. The sequence goes on along the minus strand of NC_136902.1, from coordinate 31,102,665 downwards.
AGACACATATAAGCTCCCTCTGTGGTCACCTCAGCTGAGAAAGACCTACCATCTGTGTATGCGATCCTATGGCTGTATTCCTCTCTTTTAACAGCTTCCTTAATAATTCAACAAAAATCCTGATATGGGAAAGGATTTTTTGAACCCAATGCAAGCCTCTGCTTCAGATTGTTTCAACCAAAACACAATTGCTGACCCTTTTTGTAAGGGGCAGAGATGCATGGCTGCTATATAAAAATTCCTGAGGTTAACAATCGGGGAAAAAAGCTACAATGAGTGCATTTACATACAGTTGCAAGAAAAAGTATGTGAACCCTTTGGAATTACCTGGATTTCTACATAAATTGGTCATAAAATGGAGGAAGCCACTGCTGTCCAGAAAAAACATTGCTGCACGTTTGAAGTTTGCAAAAGAGCACCTGGATGTTCCACAGCACTACTGGCAAAATATTCTGTGGACAGATGAAACCAAAGTTGAGTTGTTTGGAAGGAACACACAACGCTATGTGTGGAGAAAAAAAGGCACAGCACACCAACATCAAAACCTCATCCCAACTGTGAAGTATGGTGGAGGGAGCATCATGGTTTGGGGATGCTTTGCTGCCTCAGGGCCTGGACAGATTGCCATCATCGACGGAAAAATGAATTCTCAAGTTTATCAAGACATTTTGCTGGAGAACTTAAAGCCATCTGTCCACCAATTGGAGCTCAACAGAAAATGGGTGATGCAACAGGACAACGACCCAAAGCACAGAAGTAAATCAACAACAGAATGACTTCAACAGAAGAAAATACGCCTTCTGGAGTGGCCCAGTCAGAGTCCTGACCTCAACCCAATTGAGATGCTGTGGCATGACCTCAAGAGAGCGATTCACACCAGACATCCCAAGAATATTGCTGAACTGAAACAGTTTTGTAAAGAGGAATGGTCCAAAATTCCTCCTGACCGTTGTGCAGGTCTGATATGCAACTATAGGAAATGTTTGGTTGAGGTTATTGCTGCCAAAGGAGGGTCAACCAGTTATTACATCCAAGGGTTCACATACTTTTTCTTGACTTTTGCTATCACTCCCACAGTGACATAGCAACCCCTTGCACTGCTTTGTTCAACATATCACCTCACAACAGTTTGTATGATATCCAACATAAAGATTTTTTCTTTTTGAATTCCGTTTTCTACAACATGGAAAAGTAATAAACATGGAAATGTTTATTTTAACCCAGTACACAAAATATACTCTAAATATACTCTAAATAAGTTAACTTGTTTAGTGATCTTCTATCATCACTCACGATAGTTACGGTTATGTATAGTTATGGTGAATCATTTTTCTTTGGTATGAGAAGGAACACTAAATGAGAAAAGACGGTTTTCTTGTAGAGCTATATAGTTGTATGGTTATAATAAAGTGGAACACCACAGACTTGAGACTCAAAGGTTATTCAGACTTGAGTCACATTTGAATTCCAAAACACATTTAAATTAAAAATGTAGAACTCTTGCTTGACTTAAACAACAACAGGCGCGTTCACACCGCAGTACTTTTCCCACTTTTGTTCCGATATAGTTCCGAAATGTCGCGTTCACACCAAAAAGAGCCAGAACTCAAATTAGTTCATGAGAACCTTTTTTACCCCCTTTTTCTCTCTCTCTGCTAGAGAGCAGGTACTTTCGTGGTAGAAAAGGTTCCTATGTCTGATTGGCTGGGCGTGGCGGAATGCAAACCACGCCCAGTAAAACTCTGAAAAAGTTTTGTGAAGCCGCCATTTTATTATCCTCGCATTAGCATTATTAGCATTATTAGCATTAGCCCGGCGCAGAAACGCAGAGAGACTAACGCAGCATCCACACGGCAGCGTGCGTTGAAGCGTAACTTACGGCAACACAAAATAAAACATGGGAGCGGTGGAGATGAGGAGGTCTCGGCGTTCTGGCGATTTACTCGGAAGGCTTCAGTAGAAGCTGCTGTGAGTCCCAGCAGCTTCTACTGAAGCCAGTCCCCAACTGGGGACTTCCGGCCGGGGACTTCGGGTGGCAGTATACGCCGTGAAGTTGTTTGTGGCCTGCCAGTGAACCCAAAGCAGCAGAAGAAGAAGTGACATCAGCTGCTTCATTTGCCTAATCCTCCCCCAGGAACTTTTACACTTTTCCACGGGTGTGAACCCGATCTGTACTTAGGTCATGAGAACTAAAGAGTTCTCATGAACTAAGTTCTCATGAACCTTTGTGGGAAAAGTACTGCGGTGTGAAAGCGCTTAACCTCTCAACACTCCATTTGGGCTTTAGCCTTTGGCTTGAAATGAGCCGAGACTCTGCCAAACCTAGATTATTCATCGTGATAGTGTGATTCTGCTTATCATTTTGTTACTCATGGGGGAAAAAAGGCAAGATTGTTAGAGGGCAAAAACAAAACACAATGTACCCTCATAAGAAATACTATGCCTATGCTGCGTCAGTCTGTGCATGTCATTTTATATCCGAAAACTGAAAAGGACAAAGGTACAATTGAAGCAGAAGCTTCTTGGCCCTTTGAGTCCTGTGCTAAGCGGTCCAAAGGTAAGCTCAAAGAAAATTGTTATAATGTTATAATCATCAGTATTATTTTAAGAATTGATTGATTGGTACATTTGTTAAGGGAAATTATATTGGGTTAAGTGTACATAAGAACTGTGTTTTGGGACTTTAAAAAATGAAATTGCCTTCAATGCCACGACTTGACATTATCCCACCTGAGCTTTCCTGATGTAGCTTTGCTTCAGGTGATGTTTCTTAAAGTAAGAAAATGCCTCAAGATAATACCCAGTGGAGTAGAAACTTAGTAAATTCAGATTGAATAGAGGCTGACAACACGTCTTGCTTTAGCTGAAAAGCTTTTAGGGGTGCACCGAATGGGAAATTCTTGGCCGAAACCGATACCGAAAATAGGAAACAGTTGGCCGAAAACCGAATACCGAAAATGATTAATAGAAATATATATATATATATATATAATGTATACATTTTTTACCAATGTTGTTCAGCTGCCTGATTATGGAAAAATAAATGATTATGGCAAAGCTTAACTTAAATAATAATCACTATTATGGGTCCATAAAACATTTATTCAGCACTTTTGAATGCATAGAGTACATTCATTCCAAGTCAAGTGCATTTTCTTTTCTCTGTAGGATAACTACAACAAAGTGCATTCAGAACAAAGCCAAGGTGCTTTAAAATAAACATCTAGGCCAGTAGGCCTACAACAAAATAGTGTAAATAAAGACCTTCAACAACAACAAATGCACCTATAAGTGCATGCATACAAATGTGCAAACTGGATAAATCCACATGAATGTAACTATTTACAAATGAAATTACAATTCAATTTCAAGAATCTGTAAATAAGGTGGTCTGTCCTCATGAGCAATGTAAACAACATTGTATCATTTAGATACCGAAAGTACAATATATTGAACACTGTGCTGCTGTCATTTCCCCCCAATGATAACCTGAGATGGTGAATTATAACTCACAATGAAAAATGTTCAGGAAAGTGGGTATAGAGTAGACATGTAGAACTAGATAAGCTTATGATAAGCCAGCCTTGTCTACTTATTAAGGAAAAGTGGGAGGTTCTTTTTAATGAACATTAGCTTCTCTGCTTTATCAGCCATAAGTCTGTTCCTCTTCTCATCAAGCACATGAGAGGCAGCGCTGAACAGTCTCTCGCTGTCAGTGCTTGTGATTTGATCTTACTCCGCATATTTGTCCGGGTGTTTTGATTTCAAGTGGTGGAGTAATCCCGAAGTGGTGAAAATCTTTGCAGTTACACCCCCTCGAGAAATGTCAGCTGAACACGTTTTACAAATCGCAATCCGCGCCTCTTTCTCTGATATTTTTAAATATCTCCAAGCGGCAGACATGTTGGCTGTGAGCCAGCCGCGAGCATCGTCGCGCGCCGTGCTTGTCGCCGCGTTTTGATTACGTCATCACAACAACACGTTAGCTTACCAACGTAACCCTGTTCTCTGACATTCGGTGATATTTTTTCGGTGCCGAAAGCCGAAAGGGCCTTTTTAACCATTTTCGGCCGATAATTTTCGGTGGCCGAATATTCGGTGCATCCCTACTTTATACTGTAATTTTGGTCTGGCCTAAATGATATGTTCTATTTGATTTTAGGTTTGCTGATAAATAACCAAAGTTATACATTGTATCACTATGTAATTGAAAGCATTTATTAACCACACAATGAACTCATAACAATGACAGCTAGAAAGGCTCTTGGCAATATCGTTTAAATGTGGTGAAAATGGCACATCATTTCAGACAGCCACTCATGGGAGACATTCATTGTGTTGCACTCAGTTGTATACACAAAGTGACAGAAATAGTTTTGTCAATAATAAAAAAAGCTGGAGAAAAAAAGTTTAAATGCTGCCCTCTTTTTCAACTCCCCACAGCTGGCCAAGTGGGATTGAGTGTTGGATTGTAAGCCTCTAAAAAGTTACAGAAATAGTCTGACACAGCCAACCCAGCATCTGAAAGGCTGGGGGTCGGGACAATTGGACCATCCAAAAAAGCATCTCTGATGTAGTATGCTGGCCCCTCAAGGGTACGGCATGAGGTGCAAATGGAATGCCCATCGTAAAAATTGAGCAATGTGACCATTGGGAAAAAAGCCAAAGGAGTTAGTGCCCATCCTTAGAGTTGCTCCAACCTGCAACTGATTGTCCTTCAGAAACTCAAGCTTAATAACCTTCACTAACAACTTAACGCTTCAGTTCACTACGCTACTCTGTGGTCATTAACAATGATAACGACATAGATCTTGTACATCGACGTAGCCTCGTAGCCTCGTTGTTGACCAGACAACTCTCAGTAACCATAAGGGGATTGAATCATACGTGGGAATAGTAGCATTATTGATGTGCCTGAAACCGTGAAGCATCTGTAATATAACTCTCTCTATTGATCCCAGAGAGAGTTGCCTCTGAAGCCAGCCTCTGTGAGGATAGCTCCCTGGAACAGCCCCAGGATCTCAGATCACCAGGTCAGCTGGCGCTCAACAGCCAACGTTTTGCCTTAGTGACTCACAAAGCTCTCTTTGTTACACTCACACTAACATGCATCCACACAAGAAACCCACACGGACACAGGGCCTCATCCCATGCATGCATAAACACCTAGCCCACTCGGATTGCCAAGACCACACGTCAATCAGGGCTGCTTTTCCTGCATTAAGTCTATACAATTAAAAGGGGTTGTTTAGCGTGTTTGAATAAGGGTTGTTTGAGGTAATCAGGTAAACCGCCAACAATGAACAATTACCTCATACCGTACAACCGCCCTTACAAACTATTCTTAAGGTGTTTCAAATGAACCTCTCTGTGAAATAAATGTAGAAAGTAAGCTTAAATAATAATAGTGTTGTAGCCCTTTGCTGCACCCTGATGCAGTGGATGGATTATGAATCCATTCTGAATGCTGTGGGCAAAGGCAAATGTTGACAAAGTCAGATGCCAAGTGCTTAGGGGTAAACCGAGATGGCCGGTGAACAGGTATCAACAAAGATGGGGCCCTTGTGGCACCTGTGAGGTGAGTGCCATCTGTCAGCCTATTGCAAACAGACAAAATGACATTAATTTAACTCCATTATTTATTGAAAGACATCAAGTTTATCTTTACTTTTACAACAGTGGGACAATTTATACTTTCACAATGGTTGGTGCCAGAAGCTTGTATTGGTGCTGTTGGAGGTCAATATGATATTGATTGCAGTAAAAATCAATATCAAACACCATCAAACTAAATGATTCTATGTCTTGGGATAATAGTAGCTCTGCCTTCATGTGTTCATTTGGTAGTTGTTAATACATTTATCATCAAGATGATATCACAGATCCATAACAACGACCTTATAATTGTGATAGTGGATGTCACAAGTTAGTCAAAGTAATGATAGGCGCTCTTATGGCAGAAAATTGTCATGTCAATGTTGGGGCATGCGCATTAGAACGTATGAGTGTGGGGCGGAGGGCTTGTCTTGACTTATACATTTTACATTTATAGAGAAAATTGTGTGGCTACTTCCCTGATGACTGAATTTATCATGCAATTTTTTAACTCACTAACATGGTCAACAGCAATAAATGTTTTATTTTTTAAATACAATGATAAATTATTTGCATATATAATGGCAGTTAACCTGCTTTTTAAAAATGGAAACACTAGTTCAGTGATTCTACATGATTATTGTAACATTGTTTCAGCAAGGTAAAGCCACAAAATAGCACACTTTATTACCATTCTTTTTTTATGAGCCAATACTCAACTGGCTTGTTTGCCATGATTGCTGAAACACAGTTTTGTTTTCCTGCGGCAACAAATACAAAACTCCAAGCAGTATTCAGGACACCCATAGCGTGAATAACCTAGCCCTTCCATTTAACACAGAGTACGTTTTTCTCTAGGAACATATTGACGCATGCCTAACAGAAGAATGGCCGTTTTGTTATTCTCCATAAAGGAAAGAAAACAATTGTAATGGTAGTCAGAATATAATTGATCAGTCATGTTTAAGATGGGTTAAATGCAGATAAACAGTATGTGTTGAGAGGAAAAGAGGCTGAATGCATTGGCCAAAATGTTCTCTTGGAAAAAATGTGTTTTTTGTTTGATAATGATTTAGCTTTTCTAGCAAAATATTACCTGGTAAACTGGCTAAATGTGAAAAGACAAGTCATTAACGTTGTCTCTTAACTCCAACATATTTTTAGTGTATGCTAATCGGACTGTAAACAATGCGGTGTGCACTGAAAAGAAACATTTTTCATACCCCGATAACCAATGGCTTTATAGTTCAAAATCAAAACCACAATAAATATGTACCCATGCCACTAGCTCTATAGAAAACATCCTGTAACCGTAATTACTGACAAGGTTGTGTGTTGCCTCATAGCTTTGTAATTGGAACCATGGTCTTCATTTATTTCTTTATTTTTCAATATCTATATTAGACTTAATTACCTAAACAGCACCCTGGGGCAGGTAAAGCTAATACAGTCAAATATGTTTGTACACAGTGGGTGTAGAAATAAATCAATTAATGTTTAATTTCAATAAACAGAAGATTTGAGCCCTGTATTCTTGCTGACTGCAGTATTTTCCAAGCAAGGGCATGCTTCTTGTAGATATGCACACAGAGGGACAATGTGCGTAAGAGATGTTTACGGACGGAATAATTCAGTGACATTCTTGGATAACTATTTTTGCCTCTGTAGAATACTCATACTCACTCTATCTAACTTCTCAGGTAATAGCTTGAGCCCTGGAGGGAGGCATTTGACAATAATGCAATATTGCTTTATATGACATACATTTGCATCATAGTGAGTTTGTGAATGCTTGGGGCATGGCATAATTACAAATGTTAAATCGCAGGAAACGGTAAGTGTGCTACTATTGTTGTTATTCCAAAGGGACATATTCATCCGCCTTGGCAGAGGAACACCCAATGTAATGTGTATTCACCTTTAACCCTTTGAGAACTGAAGCCTCGCAGCTGATTTCCCATGGAACCCACTGTCTTACTACTGTACTCATACATATTCTAACCAATGTTTGCTGTCAGAACATTTGCAATATACTGCCAACTGAATTTATTAAACGAGAAAAACTAATGTTCAACGTTATCCCGATATTATGGGTTCAGAAAAGTTCAGAATAAAAGCTTATTATAAACATATTTGAAAATAAACAGTTTGAAAAGCATGGTAAAGATCATGCGCAATGTCTTCAAAGGATGAGAATTCATGTCAACACTATTCATACTGTGCATTCACACCCACTTGATGTTGAGTCATGGCAGGGGCTGTTGATGCCTCTGCTTATAAACCATATAGGAAGTATACTCACATTGAATTCATACTTTATTTAAACTAGAATAGTAATAAAGATGTGAAACATGCCCAATCCTTTCAAAGGGTTGTTTGTGGCTACACCTATATACTTATTTTTCTATAAACACGAGCTGGGAGAAAGACTGTCATTGACAAGTGCAAGTCTTATTCAAGAACCAGCAAAGAAAGCCAGTGTCCTACAACCCCTCCTCTACTTTGATTAAAAAAGGAATCCAATTGAAATGCTCACAAAAGCAACAGCAGAAGAGACAATAATACGTTGTGGGTTAAGCATACACATATGTTTCCCTCATGTTTCTGTATTGCCCTATAATGCAATAAAAACCTAAATTAGCCAACAATATGGCCATAAATCAACGTCCTAATCATGTTTCTGCAGTAAATAGCCATGACGAATATTTGCTGCATGCATCATCTCAACAGTATGCCACCCTATAGTGATATATCTGGAGGATGTGTTTAGAGGATAGTGTTGTATGTGGGGGAGTATGGTGTGAAGTCCTCGGTGTGTCAGCAACATATCAGTGAAACAGCTGAGGAGGCTCCTCTGGGAAACAGTGCCGGGGCACAAATTCACCATTCTCTGGGGGGGGGGGGAGGGGATTCAATTATCTTCTTTCATTTTACTGTATTGAGCACATTAGTTTATGTATGCAAACTACAGTGGATATTTGTTTTAATTATTAAGAAGTGTTACGAAGAACCTTATCTACAACTAACATTTGACTTTAAGATTTGAAATAAACTCATTTAAGGCAGACTGCACATTACGTCCCCATACTGTGTATGATCGCTCTCCTTAAGAGTTGTTGTTCATAAATGCAATAATTCAGCAAGATATCTACACACATAATATAAACATAAGCAGCAACAAACAATAAAACTGCCAACATTGACTACATCAAAAACATATAACGTTCCCATGGAAACAGCCAAGTGAGTGTAAGTTTGGATAATGCATAGACTACGTGTGTGTGTGCGTGTGCGTGTGTGTGTGCACATCTGTCAGCATTTCTATCGTGCATTCTTATACCTTTTGCATTTTTGCCATTTATTTTTACTTTGTGTTATTTTAATTATACTATAAGCAAGGCAATATATACAGTTTTAACATGTCTGAAAGAATGCCCCTATTACTAATTTAAACCACAACTCTGAGATATGGGGAAAGACGTCCATAACAAATCTACAGAAAATAATTGTATCCCAAAACAAGGTAATACGAATCTAGTAGGTAAATATGAATATACAAAAAAATGTGTTGACATTATTGTAAACAGCGTTTGTCATTTGTATATCCCATAAGGAAATGGCTCATAATAACAAAAACACTTCCAAATGAAGGTCAGTGAGTACACAACTAGACAAACCAAGCATTAAGTGTCAGTTTATGGATGATTGGTGTTAAAATATGGAATGGACTGAACCCGAATCTCTCAAGTGTAATTTCAATTCAACACTCAACAATTCAAATCAAGGAATATTTTACTAACAGATTACACAAATGTATGTAAATCAAAGATTCTTATATTGACTTTCCTTAGATCGGTTACCCAATAACTTGTATTTGGAGAATTAGAAATGTCGATGTGTTTGGTTTATCTTTAAATAATTTAAATAATGATGTTATAGTAAATGTTTTTGTGATCTGTATATTTTTTTAATAATGTATTGTTGTTATTTAAGCCCTGTAAATTACTTTGTTAAGGTTCTACCTTGAGACTTGAAATCTAATGGGAAAGATATTTTCTTTCTAAGCTATGCTTTCTGTCTCGCTCAAAATCATTTAGTTTTCTTGTGCCTTGCCTGTATAAATTGTCTTCTATTAATATTGAATTAGCTGTATTGAAAATATATATCAATGTCATAGAATTCCAAGCAGCATTGTACTGTAAGCTACTGAATATATTTGAATCATTATTGTGGTGATTGCAGTCTAAATTTGACTTTCATATCAGTATGTATTGCTTGGATATATCCCAACTTTAAGCTTCACTAAATGAAAATCACAGTACAACCTGCATTTGCACTGGGCTCTCCAGCCAGGCGTAAATTGGTACCGCAGGATTGTTGCATATGAATGTAATTCATAGGAGACGGGTGGAATTAACGAGACGTCTGGAAAATGTCAAGTGAATTAGGGAAAATCTCCAATGAATATTAAGAGTCATTTGTCTGGACCCAGAGTGAGCGGCCCACAGCAGAAACCACAACATCGTTTGCATGTTGCAATATGCCTCCATCATCCATCACGAGTCAACCTGACAGGACACTGGTTGACTACCACTATTAGCCTCTGATCCCATTGCCCATCTTACTGTGTTTCCCAGCATGCCATGTGTGATTTTTTTTCTCCAAATGGTAATCCATCAATGACATGATTATTACAGGTACCATTTCCACATGCTGGCACCCTTGTTGCGCTAATCTCTCTTTGAGAAGGCCACTGTCAGGAATGCAGCATGGTCGCAAATGTGTTCAGTCTGTTCACCCTTTGAGTGTTGGGATGGATTACGATTTATTTTTATTACTGTCCTAATGCTTGGTTTAGACATTTTAATCTAAATAAAACAATGCATTTTATTCAAATTAAATTGCTAGTATTTTAGCCAAATGCACTTTTTAACAGACTGTAAGAGAATTTTGGAATACAGAGTTGCCTTCATAACTTCTGAATTACTTAACTTGAGATTTTAGCGAATAAAGAAACATAATAAAACAGGAATAAATCAACACACTTTCCTTAAAGGGTCCTGACAATTATAGTTCTTAGCTCAGGTCTCTATCCTTAAGGCAAGCACTGCCCAAAAATACTGTACAGTGATCTACAGTGTATTTATTGTATAGAGGTAGGGGTCATCTTATTACAATGTTAATATAACATCTCCGCCCTATCCCAACCTCACCCTACTGAAACTTGACAAGAATAATTCTCATTCTCTTATTACAAGACATGTAGCTCGAGTATGTCCCCACCAGCTGGAGCAACAATAAACATAATGAAACTCACCTCATGTTGTGTCCTCCGTAACAATGGAGGAAGAAGAGGCTGTCTGACTCCAGGCAACAAGGCTCCTCCGAGATTGACAAGGAAGTAATTTGCACTGTCAAGCTTTTTGGGGTGTCAACAGCCGGAGGCCTTTTTCTCCAGTTTCCATATCTACTTTATTCAACACGTTTAGAAAAGCATGCATACTGTATCGTCATCATTTAAATCATCTTTGTACTCTTGAAAGGCAGCTGAACAAACTGTTCATGTACTATATAAGAAAAATATGTGAATTCTTCAATGTTAAAAGTCTTGAGTAGTTATTGTCTAAATAAAATACTTTCAACATAGAAACCTTGAACACTGATTACTGGCTGGACTGCGAAGCCATTAAGAAACTATTTTCTAGCTCTCATAGCAACAACCTTCACCCTTACAACTAAAGCATAGAAACGAAAAATCTGAAGAAATATGCATGCTGGCTACAAAAGTAATGGAAGGACGATGTCCTGATGTTGACCTTTTCTGTCTGTATCGTTTGTCTCCTACTTCTGTGCAAACTTTTTTCCTTCCCCCTCTCTCCGACTATGTGTCCCTCTTTGGGTCTCTATCCATCTCAATCTGTCTTCCCAAATCCACCTGCTGTCGTCTCTTCAGTATAAGGATGGTCAGGGGACAGTGTGTGTGTCTCTGGGTATGTGTCCTGTTTTTTTTAACAATTAAAAGATGTTCACTGCTGACAACATCACCCAATGAGGACATTGTGCCATAGGTGTGTGTTGGAAGCCAACTGAGGTCAAACTTGTTTACATCGAGGGGAAAAAATAATCACATTTTAAGTGAATGAGCTTAATATCTAAATGTAAAGCAATAAAGCATAACACCTAGATGGTTGAAATGTTATGAAAAATCTGTAGCAATTCTTTTTTAGCGAGCACACACCACATATTGCATTTAGAAGCAAGGCTGAGTCACTGCCACTCATTACAAAAGACAGTTTTCATTGCAACTAGATTACATTCTTTCAGCGTTTGGTCCTTCACCTCAGTGATACCTTTTTTTAAATAAGTTTCAGATCATCTAAAGCGTGGCAAATATTCATTTTCGAGGCAAATTCCTAATAAACTAATAGACCAAGTATTTTCTTTAGCTAGTTGCTATTGATTTCTCTATCCACATTCATTGCAAATCGCTGGACAAAAGCTAAGGCTCTTCACTAAAAGATGAAAAAGGCATATTGAGAAATGTAGAGAGTCTCTTGTGAAAAAAGAGTTACTCTAAATGAGAAAGCTTCAGTAAAATGATTATTACAATATCACAAAATACATGGAAGTAAACAAACAGCAAAAAATGTTGATTATACAAGTGTAGAAGCTAGGCCTTTACTTTTTCGCTAATATTTAAAAGAATATTCGTGACAGCTGCAAAAATGTGCACTTTCTTATTCTGCCATCCAGTTTTCAATAAGTGTTGCATTATATAATGCAGAGTTTTTATTTAGGCCTGGGAAGGCCCGCTAGAGTAAGTAAACGTGTGTGGGCCTGCAGTCACCCCTCACAAATTAAAACCGTTTTTTCCGACCCTTGCTAGCTCCAAAGGTAGCTCTCTTGGCCTGCAGTTCTCTTATACCCCTGTTGACAAAGTATGCAAGTAAAAAGGGAAACCATTACCCACACTGTTAGATTAGCATCCCCAGCCACTGTTTATCCTCTGTAGGATCTCACAATTCCTGACATACTGTAGAAGCTCATGATGTAGATGCCATTACAAAGGAAGAATAAGGAGTCCAATACACATTCCACTACTAGCTTTAGCAACATCATAATTCATGTCTCCGTCAACAACGCAATGAAGAAGCAGTTAGAGATCAAAAACAAAAGCATTGGAGTTAGCCAGAAGCACGAGTCTGCATTGATCTATGGTCTCTGGTCCCCAACCCACGAGAGGTAACGGTTGGATATAAAACAGGATTACTTAATTGAATCGCTGGCTGACTGGTTATTCTAGTGAAAAGGGATTTGGTTTTGTCAATAAATGCCTTTTCCAGCACCCTATAGGAATAAAGACAGGTGTTTGTGTCAACTTCGACTTCAGGGACTTAGATCTCAGTAAGTCGTAGGTGATAGATTGCATGCTAGGTTTATAGCTTGTGTGGAATTAAGTAGCTTAGTAAATGTTTCCAGGAAGGGAAACCTTTAACTTGCTGACTGATAGTCTTACTCCCCGTCACATTACTCACCATTTCTCTTTCTCTTTACATCTGTACCACAAAAATCGATGTATTGTCCCTACTTCTGTAGTAAGTGATGTGTCTCTTTCCTTTTTAGCAGATGGTGTAATTTAACAAGGGTCTCTGGCCAGTTTCACAGTAGGTCAAGTTATACGTTAGGGTTCAATATGGACTAAAATGTGCCATTCAACCTTGTTTTAGGGCAGAAACATTGACTTCTATTCCTAATGGCCTCACTTGAGTGCCATAGCACCATCTTGGCTGCTTTCCACCGTCTTTATCATGACTATAGGAACTCGGGGCCAGATGGCACATATAAACGATATGACTTTCGAAGTCGTCAGAAATGCTTTAATGGTTAGATTATATGAATACCCAATTGTAAGTCAAGACGACTTACAATTTGGTATAATGGTGACATGGGGGGGGTCATCCAAGACATTTCAATAGGAATCCATAAGAATGATGTCTTAAGTTGTTGCTACTGCTTAAAAAAAGTGACAATACAGAATTTGTATTGCTCAGATCAGGTGTCTTTAATCAGGTGTGGATTTTATCGATGATATCCAAAAAACTGTGAGCAAGTGAAAATAAGGTCTAAATATGATCTGAAAGCTTGCTATTAGGCTTCAAATGTGATTATTTCTTGTCCAAACACATGCTGGATTCATCAAACAGACAAATGTCTCATTACACATAATTCAGTCCCCTATATAATTATTTTAATGTTGATGGTAATGAAATACTGTATGGTTGCACATGTTTAAAACAACCATCTGTTTTTAAAGGTACAAGAAAAGGCACTTTTGGAAAAAGAGCTTTGAGAGCCCTGCTTTCACACAGATGCATTTGACCATTGGTTGCCGATTGAATTTCGCAAATATATTTGCACATCCTAGAGGGCTCTTGAATGCTCATGCAACAATAACAAGAATGGTGTTTCGATTAGTAAAACGTGTCAAAGTCAGTGAGAAGAAATTATCTAATGTTGCAAATTCCAGGAGGCAATCTTTCAAATGTGTTGAAATCTTCCTTATTTCCAACGTAAGAGTGATGATCACACACTGAACTACTATCCATGGTGACTTAGCTGTCCACAGTCTGGTGTCCTGGGAATTCCTTCCCACAGTCTGGTGTGATACAAGTTTGAGGTTTTGCTAGCTTGTTTGTTTCATAATGATATATTATTTATAAGAATAAATCCATCTGGAATAATTTTGCCCAAGTCCATTCTGTGTGAAACAATTGGCCAAAAATGATGAATAAATAAACCAACAGTTGCAAAGTGTCTGAAGCTTTTGAATATATAATCAGTACTGTAGGTCCCCTGTGTGGTACCAAGCCAAGGTAAGTTAAGACGATGCTCCTGGTAGTGGTCCTGCTGCACTGTGATACATTGTGCACGACAGATCATTGAAATGGTAAAAAAAAAAACATTTATGGTTCATGAGATTATTTCATTAAATCTTTTTAAAATGTTAATAACAATGGGGTTTCTTTTTCTAATTCCATTTAGACATTTTAATTCAGGAAGTTAATTTGCAGCTGTTTAATTTTGCAGAACAATACAATGAATGCACATACTACTCTGATAGTATGCTTGTATACCATCAGAATTGTAGGTGGAATGTATCACAGTTATATTGGCTCCAGTATTGAACCGCTAAGAATGACACATTAAATACCATCTCTACCCATCATTTTGAAATCAACATCAGACTGTAGATAAATTACATTTCACACCATAGCGTGGATGATTATTTTGCTTTGGGGACGTGATTCTGCAGATCTTTAAAACAAAAAATGTATGGAATAGAAAATTGTTTCTCCTTTAATAGGCATCAAGGTTATTATAGTGGTGATATAGAATAATACAAAAATATTCCATGTCAAATATTAGCTTGAATATTTTCTTCTGCAATATAAACAATTTAAAGTATCATGTTACATGAGGCGCACAGTTCTTTAATTTTCCTATTGTTAGGCGTCTTGCACTAATGCTTACAGATTACACTTTGAAGAACACCTCATTCTGATAGCTTTAATTAAATACTTAAGTGCTGCCTGAGTGGCTACTGCTGCTCCCCTGATGCTTACTGTAGGTCACCATCCAGTTCAGTGGGGGTTTGCCTCCTGTCAATATCTCAGCATATTCTCAATAGTGTGAAAGTTTATGCTCCCATGGGATACAGAAACATGCAGTGATAAATGATGGTGCATAAACTGAGATTACCTACTGTAACCCCCAGTTTCTATGAGTAAATGGCGTAGCCCTCTAAGGCTATCGCTATTGGGTAATCCCCCTGCGCACCCGCAAGGTGGGCCCCACCCTCGGGCTTCCTTCCGGTATAAATAGGAAGGAGGCCCGACAATCTGCTCCCATACAAAATAACTTTTCTTCAGCTATTCGTAGAGCCAGTGGGGCCCAGCACTTAGAGGGCTACGCCATTTACTCATAGAAGCTGGGGTTACAGTAGGTAACCTCAGTTCTATTTCGTATACTGTATATGGCTTCGCCCTCTAAGGCTATCGCTATTGGGTTAAGGGCGAAGCATGATGTAGTCTGCGCCCCACTGGGTCCGCCCGGCCCTAGAAGCACAGACACACCTGCTCAATAACACCCCATGCCTGTTGCGCCATGCGTAATGGCGCATCACTGTCCCTGGAATATAGCATAACATGAATATTTTCCATGAGGGGACGAAGGCTGGGAACAATACATACCTGCCGCTGTGAAAAGTAGAGACGAAGGTCATACTTTGCGCAGTGACAAAAAGAGGGGGAACTGCAGCTCTCTGAGAGCCGCGTCCGCGTGCTCTGGCCCCAGGCAGGATTCGCACATTGCGTGCTGGTCATAGCTCATGATATATCCTGAGCCACAGGAGGGACAATTTCGGACGCAGTTGTTGCTCATGATGTTTAATGGTTCTGTGCTTCAGTAACTGCCATGGTGTGCTGAAGAAAAGAGGGAGCAGAATGTCGGGCCTCCTTCCTATTTATACCGGAAGGAAGCCCGAGGGTGGGGCCCACCTTGCGGGTGGGCGTGGACTACAAGTGTTTCAGTGCTGCGCGGGTGCGCAGGGGGATTACCCAATAGCGATAGCCTTAGAGGGCGAAGCCATATACGAAATAGAACCTATTTCAACCCATCCTGGCTTTCGACGGTCAGTCTATTTTTAGTGATGCATACTGTAGTTACTTCGAGATGCATTCAATTCAGATTGCTGTTTAACCAAAGCTTTCTGTCTTTATACACACCTCTTAATTCATTAAATGAGTCTTGGGCATTCATGCCTTTAGGTTCTTATCCACTGGGAATTTTAAATTAATGGAAGTTGTTTCAATGGTGTGTAAATTGATGGGCCAACGCTTTTTACACTCGTCTTAATCCCATAATTCAGCAACTCATCAATATTACATTCTGGTTCAAAGGCTTATAACAAAAGTGTAACCTTTGGAGGTCTGAGAAAGAAAGAAATTGGTTTTGAAACATACGGGTAAGCAGCCTTTAGAGAAACCTGTACAACTGATTCTACAACTAAAAGACACAATAACAACATACTCATTTATTTCTTTAAATTCATGCACCCGGGGTCTTTGGTCAGCGTGGGTTGCAACTCACTCAAATTGACATGTTTACAAATATGACGGCAGAGAAGGTTCATGTCCTTGTCTCCACATTAGTGACAAGTGGCTCCTCGTAAACAAGGGGAATTTATGGTGCCTCATCAAGATGTTCCCAACAAAGGTGCCTACATTTAACGATTTAATTTATACTTCAGGGGAGATTTGTACTCGTTTCTCACCCAAGTCAGGTATTAAGCTTTTATCATTTGACTTTAGTCTTAATTTTTGCATGTTACCTGAGCCACACAAAAATAAATCTCAGACTACAAATAAGTTAGTTTACTTTATCCACTCATAAAAGAGACAAAACGCTAATTAAAAATGTCTGGCTGAAAGCATTATTGGTTATTTTCTCAAAATTGTATTTAGATATTGCCATTATATCACTAGCGTTAATTATTTCAGTCATCCTATTCATGCAATGAAAATATGATATTGTGAACAATATTTGTGGTGTGTATCCACAATGAAAAAAAAATCTTGTTTTAACCTTACCCAGCCAATGCAATAATATTCACAATATATTTTTCTGGTAATTTAAAAAAAAAGAAGTTTAACATCAGACTTTTTCGAAGGCACAAGATCCAATTCCTCCTTTTGAATGCCAGCTGTGACAATAATTGCAAGGTGAGTACTGCTCTGTTAGTGGAGATGGAGAAGATGGATGAGATATTAAAGATGGATGAGCGATAATTGTGTTGCAGAGCTCGACAAGACTTCCTGGGGTTCCCCATCGTGAAGTCCCACGCCACCCACTGTGGCTTGAGGGACGCTTCACAGATCTGCCATCATTTGCTTGGTACATAGGGGTTTAGTTCAAAAAGTTGTGTCATGTATTATTTGTAACTGATATAATAAGATGTGCCTGTTTTCTGAACCAAATGCAATTCAATTTTATATATTTCGATATTTTCCAATTTACAATGGGTTGGATGTTATCTTCATTCAATTTGCACTTATATTATTTTGTGTGATTTTGAGAAAAAAAAAGTTGGCTGGAACATTTGCTTAGCACATGCTTTGTTTGGCTCTTTGCATCAACAGTGTTTTCCCAAAAGGCTTGTGAGACGTGAGAAGAAGTTAACAGCAAAACAAAAAAATATTATTGATTATGTTCACCTCACCCTGCCTAAACCTCGAGAAGTATTACACAGTATATCACAACAACTCTAATGCATCAGAGGTCAGAGAACATCCAGCTTGTTTTCTCTGAGAGTGTCGTAAATTATTTCTGGTCCAAAACTGGTGACGATGTTTCGGAGGAAATGGCCAAGAAAAAAAAGGTGGTTTTAATATTTCCAAAATGTTTCACTTGTCATTCATGACATTTGAAAGCTAATTAAAGATATCCGTCCTGGGTTTACTGTTTTGTAATGCCATCCATTTCTACCAAACAGCAAAGTGTTTTGTCCCTGTGTGTGTGTTTTGTCCCTCTGTTGCTTTTTGGTTGTCAGCCAGAAGATTGAAACACTCCACTGGAATCAGTCCAGACCTTGAAAAGACCAGTGACACTATGTTGACTTTTCCTATTCAGATTTTGAAAACAAACCCCACAGTGTCATTTATCAATAACAAATAGAATAGGATTACACAAAGAACATGTTTACCCTGTTTAAACAATATAATATAACTTTTCATCAATACTACCTGTACTGCAGGATTCACAAAACCACATTAATGTGATTGTTAAAATTCAGGTCCGAGTCCATGACTTCTTTTTTCTTTTTTTTTTGCTTACTTTGTAATTGTCTTAATTTAAGACAATTACAACGTAAGCATCACCTTAACATTCTGTATAAGAATAGAGGACAGATAATGTTTTCTCAGCATTATCTGGAAAAACTTCATGCATTAACTCCATTAGTCTTGACTACCGTAACGCCATCATGCAAGTCTCTCAGGCAAAAAGCACTTTCTTTCAAGATAAGATCCAATCTTCCTATTCCAATCCCCAAAAACTATTTTCTATCTTCTCCACCCTGTTGGACCCCCCCAAAGCCCCTCCCCCTTCTGTCAAGCGACTTTGTTAACCACTTTGAAAAAAAGGTTGATGATATTCGCTCTTCTTTTTCTGACTCACCTTTACTCACCGCTGGGTCACCAGACCCTCCCTTCACCCACACAGTGACCTCCTTCTCCCCTCTCTCTCCAAGTGAGGTTCTTACCCTCATTACCTCTGCCCGTCCTACTACCTGTCCTCTGGACCCTATCCCCTCAAACCTCCTTCAGACTATCGCTCCTGATATTCTACCGTTTCTCACCCATTTCATCAACACTTCTCTAACTTCTGGTCACTTTCCAAACAGTCTCAAGGAGGCAAGAGTAAACCCTCTCCTAAAGAAACCCACTCTCAACCCGTCTGATGTTATAAACTACAGGCCTGTCTCTCTCCTCCCGTTCCTGTCTAAAACACTTGAACGCGCTGTCTTTAAACAACTCTCCTGTTATCTCCATCAGAACAACCTTCTGGATCCGCACCAGTCTGGTTTCAAGGCAGGTCACTCAACAGAAACTGCTCTCCTTGCTGTCTCTGAGGAACTGCACACGGCTAAAGCAGCCTCCCTCTCCTCTGTCATTATCCTTCTGGACCTGTATGCTGCATTCGATACGGTGAACCATCAGATCCTCCTTCGCACTTTCCCTCCTCACCTCATACCTCAAAGACCGCACCTACAGGGTAACTTGGAGAGGGTCCGAGTCCGACCCTTGTCAATTAACTACAGGGGTCCCTCAGGGCTCTGTTCTTGGTCCCCTCCTCTTCTCCTTGTACACAAACTCGCTCGGATCTGTCATTAGCCCGCATGGTTTTTCATACCACTGCTACGCTGACGACACCCAATTAATTCTGTCCTTTCCCCGCTCAGAGACCCAAGTCGTCGCACGCATCTCTGCTTGCCTAGCTGACATCTCTCTGTGGATGTCTGCTCATCACCTCAAGCTCAACCTTGACAAGACTGAACTGCTTTTCCTTCCGGGAAAAGATTGTCCCACTCTTGACCTAACAATCAACATCGGCACCTCTGTTGTTTCCCCGACTCAGACTGCAAGGAATCTGGGTGTGATCCTAGATAACAAACTGTCCTTCACTGCAAACATTGCTGCTACAACCCGCTGCTGCAGATACACGCTTTACAACATCAGGAGGATACGTCCCCAGCTGACCCAGAAATCAGCGCAGGTTCTGGTCCAGGCTCTCGTCATCTCACGCCTAGACTACTGCAACTCCCACCTGGCTGGTCTACCTGCATGTGCCATCCGACCTCTGCAGCTCATCCAGAATGCAACGGCTCGTCTGGTCTTCAACCTTCCAAAATTCTCCCACACCACGCCGCTCCTCTGCTCCCTTCACTGGCTTCCGGTAACTGCTAGAATCCACTTCAAGACACTGGTACTTGCGTACCATGCTGCGAATGGATCTGGCCCTTCCTACATCCAGGACATGGTTAAACCGTACACCCCAGCACGTGCACTCCGCTCTGCATCGGCCAAACAGCTCGCTGCACCCGCACTGCGAGGGGGACCAAAGTTCCCATCAACAAAAACACGTGGGTTTGCTATCCTGGCTCCAAAATGGTGGAATGAGCTCCCCATTGAAATCAGAACAGCAGATAGCTCGCACATCTTCCGGCACAGACTGAAAACTCATCTCTTTCGACTCCACTTCGAGCGATAGAATTACTAAAAAAGCACTTATATACTAATAAAGGGCTGGCTTATCTAAAGCCAGTTGAGTAGCACTTGCAATGTTTTGGCTCTATGAAATCTGATGTACTTATATGATTCTGTTTTCTGCAAGGTTGTATCTTACTGGTCGAATGCACTTATTGTAAGTCGCTTTGGATAAAAGCGTCAGCTAAATGCAATGTAATGTAAAAGCCTCACAAAAATCTATTAGAATACTGCAGCTGATTCAGAATGCTGCAGCTCGAGCCCTCACTGACACCAAGAAAGGAGATCATGTCACTTCATTTTTTAGGCCTAAACACTGGCTTGTCAAAAAAACCTGACTTCAAAATACTGCTGTTGATTTGTGAAGCCTATGAATGGTTTGGTGCCAAAGTACATTTCAGATCTTCTGCTACATAATTAACCATCCAGATCTCTCAGGTCGTCTGGGACGGGTCGTCTTTTTGTCCCCAGAGTCAGCACTAAACATTGAGAAGCAGCGTTCAGTTATTATGCTCCATAATAATTTCAGCTAACTGAAGGATCATGACCCCAAAGTAAAACGTTCTTTCTGACTGTAACACAGCGTCCACACAGCGGCGTGCGTTGAAGCTTGCCGGTGGGCGTGTCTGAAACTCGACACACAAGCACGCGGTTTGATTGGCTAGAGCTTGTACTGGCATATGATTTGATTGGCTGACGCTTCCGTTGAAGCTTCAAAAGTTGAACATTGCAAAAAATTTGAAGCGAGCAACGCGAAGCAACGGAACCACAATGCAGTTCGGCAAAGCTTGACGTCACCCCATTCAAATTGAATGGGCAGAAGCGTTGACGCTTAAACGCACGCCGCCGTGTGGACGGGCCGTCACACATTCTTTGAGTACAATATAAACAATACTATTTTCAGTTAGGAAAGGACATTGATTAGCAACCGTTTAGTAATACTCACACCTCACGCCTACCAGAAATGAATCCTTCAACTATCTCAGCTCAAAACATTGACTTGTCTTTTGCTCATTTAGCTTTTTTCCCCCTTCCTCTACAAAAGCATTTCTACGAATATTTGTCTGCAATATTAGATGAAATGGCAAAGAATTTTCATAGACATTTAGATATGGACCCGGTGTCTTTGATTTTAGGTCTACCAATTAAAACACTAACTACTGCTGCTAGTCAAAGATTACAGATGTAGCGATTCATTTCAGACAGTTTGAAACGCGAGGGCCGTGATTGGTACGTGATCTGCCCTCGCTCAAGGGAAAACCTCCAGTTTGACTTGAGACCGCCCCCGTGATAGATAAATGTAATTATAATGAAGCCAGCTGCAATGGATCATTGATCCACCAGGGGGTGCAGTGGGGTTCCACACTGGAGCTCATGTGAAATAAAGTCAGATACAGTACGCTGCATGTACAGCGGAACTTTGTTAAATCCATATGTCACGGATATCATACTCTGTGCTAAATAAGCGACATGTAATCATTTACAAAACATCACCATGTTGTTATTTAACAAAATAATGTTGTTTAGTCGAAAAAAACGAACAGGAGGAAATGCAGCCCGGCTCTCGATTTTTAATCCTAATTTAATCATCATCTTCACCACGATCATTTATGTTTATGTTCGCCGAATTGACATGAAATCACTGACACATATGAATATACTGTATTCAACTTCATTAAAATTGTATTAACGCGCCTAAACTCAGTAATTCACTAAAAATATTTATATTTTAATGGAGCCTCGTCGGCAGATCAGGATCTCAAAGCGTGGCGGAAGGATCCTGATCTGCATGACGGTTACTATTTTCCCCATAAGGAACAAGTCGCTGCAAATTATCCCGCTTATTACACGGCCACATTCTCAACAAAGTAACGACATGACTCCCAATATTAATTGAAATGCTTTTATGGATTTAGAAAATGTTTTTATTGATTTAAAAAATAGTTGTATTGATTTAAATTGACATGCATCCACTAAGAAAAATAGTCCGTTGTTACCGTTTTTTAAACAGTCTGAATGAAACGGCAGCTCTCAGCTGTGTATTTACACAACTAATGGCCCATCAACCACAGCTCTCTCTCCCCCCCCTCCCCCCCTGATCTTTCTTCTCCAGCAGCTAAATTAACAGTAGGTTACTCTGAGTGACCATAGACTGTATGTGACAAGCTTACAGTTAGTGACGTAACAACGCCATAAAAGCTGGTGGGTTGAAAGCAATACGGGAGGTAAAAATAACTAGAATATTTGTGATTCATTTATTGTGGCTTTTATGTTTTTAGGTATAAAATGTTATGTAATTCAGGCTTATAGTTCACCCTTCTCTAAAACCCTTCAACAATGACAATATTCACAGTAATTTAATAAATCCTTCCAACTCACATTGTAAAAAATAGCCTACTGTAAGTTAAGAAATCATTCCAATATGTACATCTTCTGATGTAACAACAATAACATTATAAATAGTAACATAGCTGAACATGGTATTGCACATTTAGCTTTGAGTGTTACTGACCTGAGATGTTTTTATTACATGAATTAAGGTGACTGAGGCTTTTTAACATACAGGGATGCAAAATCATCAGGTATGAAAAAGGTGACAAGGATCCGAGCCCCCGGCTCCCCCACCCCACGGAATAACAGAGGATTTTAGCAGTCAGAACAACTAAATCAGCAGTGTTAATAATAACAGAAATGCCAAAGAGTCACATCTAATAGAAATATATAAAAGGATTTATTTTAAATTGTGTAGCAGTCAGTTTATAATTTTGGCAGCACTGTTGAGCATTTTGAAAATGTATTTTCATGCCTCTGTGCAAGGCTTAAGTCTTTCTATCTTTATAGCCACATGGTGTAAAGTAACTAAGTTCATAAACTCAACAAGTACTATACTTGGGCACAATTTTGAGATACTTGTACTTTATTTAAGTATTTCAATGTTTTGCTACTTTGTTCTTCTACTCCACTACAGTTCAGAGGTACATGCTGTAATTTTCCTCCACTCCATGTATGTAATACCTTTAGTTACTTTACAGATCTGGATTAATTAAGTGAAATATAATCAAGTGTTAATTCCGACTTTAGTTCCACCTGGAGTAAATCCACAAGCTCCCCTGCAGTATACAAAGTCATTCAAACTAGCTGCACCTTTAGCAGCTTTGAGAACACTTTCATGATAAATCATTATAAAACCTATCATATCTATTATTCTGAAATGGACCAATCTGCAAAATGACTACTTTTACTGTCGCTACTTTCACTATATTTTGATGATAATACTTTTCTACTTTTACTTGAGGAACATTTTGAATGCAGGACTTTTACTGTAACAGAGTATTCCTACACTCTGGGACTATTACTTTTACTCAAGTACAAGATCTGAGTACTTCTACTTTTACTCAAGTACAAGACCTGAGTACTTCTACTTTTACTCTAGTACAAGATCTGTGTGCTTCTACTTTTACTCAAGTACAAGATCTGTGTACTTCTACTTTTACTCAAGTACAAGACCTGAGTGCTTCTACTTTTACTCAAGCACAAGACCTGAGTGCTTCTACTTTTACTCAAGTACAAGATTTGAGTAGGCTACTTCTACTTTTACTCTAGTACAAGATCTGTGTGCTTCTACTTTTACTCAAGTACAAGATCTGAGTACTTCTACTTTTACTCAAGTACAAGACCCGAGTACTTCTACTTTTACTCAAGTACAATATCTGAGTACTTCTACTTTTACTCAAGTACAATATATATATACTTATACCACCTCTGTTTATAGCCTATGAAAAAAACTATTAGAAATAGAAGGCTAAAGCTAACGTTAGCAGATAGTGACAATGTATGCTAGCTAGCTAGCTCAACGATTCCTTAAATAATATTGCCACAGAAAAACTTTTCAGTTCACATCACGCTCTGCCGCTCCGACAGGGAGCTCTGCTCTGAACACCTGAACGGCCCGTTCTAACAGCTGTTCACCAGCGGTCCAGTCTGTGCCACAGTGACTCCGGACGCACAGTTATTATTAACGAACGCACCCGTAGGTAATGTAGCTGCTGAAGCTAGACCATCGTCGCGGAGCAGCAGAGCCTTATTATACATCCATGAGCAGAGCCGACAGGCAGGAAGACTCGAGCACACAGCTCGTACTTCATTATAATATATAAAAAAAGAACACCATGCGTGTCATGATGGCACATAACAGCTCACGGCCGCAGATTACTCCGGGTCCCAGACCCCCCCATACCCCAAAAGTATTTTTATTGCAGATCTACATGAATCACACAAACGACTTATTTTGGATTCAGAACGGCGAATTTCGCCGAAAGGTGACAAGTTTGCATCACTGAACATAGGCAGAGCACAACTGAAACATAACATCTGAGATGTAACAACATAATACACTTTTTGGGGATGCTTGGGATGTGAGTGAGGGACACGGCTTAGAACGGGCGTGTCGTCTGGCAGGACAGGAATGTGTGTGCACCAGTATGCCTTGATCTATGAATTCATGTCCGTGACACTCACTGCTGCCCACAGCTGTTTTATAGAAGGAAATTCCTTCAGTTCATGAAAATGTTTTAAACACACACACCTCTACACACACATGACGGGTGTTATTTTCCCCATAAGGAACAAGTCGCTGCAAATTATCCCGCTTATTACACGGCCACATTCTCAACAAAGTAACGACATGACTCCCAATATTAATTTAAATGCTTTTATGGATTTAAAAAATAGTTGTATGTATTGATTTAAAAAATAGTTGTATGTATTGATTGATTGACATGCATCCGCTAAGAAAAATAGTCCGTTGTTACCGTTTTTTAAACAGTCTGAATGAAACGGCAGTTCTCAGCTGTGTATTTACACAACTAATGGCCCATCAACCACAGCTCTCTACCCCCCTCCCCCCTTGATCTTTCTTCTCCAGCAGCTAAATTAATTGTAGGTTACTCTGAGTGACAAGCTTACAATTAGACACAACACTGTCATTGCAAGTGACCCTCAGTTAGTTGACTTTTATGTTCAACTGCTAAATTCGTTACTGATAAAAAAAGGGCTTCTACTGTACCTAATTACCTTAACACTAGAACCGCACAAGGTTTTTGTATAGGCCTACCTAAACCCGTCAAATCCCGCTATTAGAATGCAATTTTTAACAACATAGGGTGCTACATAACACACTTTCAGGAAAAGTCACGGACTGGGAGACTTTAATATTTTATTGAAAAAAAGTTACATTGCACACACACAACACACTTCACACAAATTGACCCGATTGGCGGTTCTAGTGTTAAATAAACTCACTAATTAATGAAACCAGTTCAATACGCATTATTCTTATTCTTATCATTCTTTATGAGCGCAGAAATAGTCTTAAAATCAGATCTGTTTTTTAAATGAAATCTGACGGCAGGCAGTTAGCTCTGATCACCTATGATAAATGCGCCGCACCTAATCGCTGGCCATTCAGCCACAGATACTGTTCGAAATGGGGGGGAGCTGGAGCTTGGGTCCCCCGAAGAGGGAGGGAGCTCCCCTGAAGGCTGACTTTGAGATAAATAGGGGGAGCCCAAAACAATCGTGCATATTTGTGTCACACAGATTAGAAATGTTGAGTTTCTGTAAATAACAGTTCTTGAAATAAATAATAGTTATTGTTCATTACAGTTTCTGAATATTTGTTTTATATTTGTGAATATGTCTGGGTGTTGCCATCTGTACGTGGCGACGCTGCATTCTTACTTACGTTGCTATGGTTATGGCGGTGATGCCAGCGCGGTATTTGAAATGTTCATATTGATATTTTTTTAACTCTGGCTTTGTAATAAAAAATATGGCAAAACGAAAACAGCCAAGCGTCACAGCTTTTGGATTCACAAGCAAAGAAGCGGAGGAGTCTATAAATGACAACGTGAACGGAAAACAACTTTTAGTTGGCCGGCTGTAAGCGGCGTTAGGGTCGAGCTTGACAGCTCCACACCGAGGGAGAGGCCTGCCGATGCGGAGCCTGAAGAGGCTTCAACAACGGCCACATCCGCCGGCATAGTGACACCGTCTGTATTAGTAGAAGAGTGTTTTTATAGCAATTGATCGCATCCGCGCTGCTGCGCCAGTCAAGAGAGCGTGCATGTGACATATTTAGTAGCAGGATGTGCTCTGAAAAATAGGGCTCCCCGAAAGCAAATGGGTAATTCGAAAACTGACAGAGCTCCCTCTATACAAATCAAACTGTAGACGGTGTGAAAGCACCTATTGTTTTAAATAATGGTCGGAATGTGACCTGTGAGCCTTCTGAATTACCGTGGGACAGCACATTCTAAACTAAAATGTTCAATCAATAAAGTAACATCTTATCTTATCTTAATAATATCTTCATATTAATAATAATAATAAATCATACAGTATGTGTCCGAAAGGGAGCAGGAGGAAGCAAATACAAAAATATACAAAAAATATACTGCATATTAAAGCAAACGATTGTAAAGGTAAAAGTATGAGCATAACAAATAAAGAAGTGTAATGTAAACATTTACATTATAATTATGATTATTTAATATATAAAGACTATATATTATTGAATTACAAGATTAGATATACTTTAGTTGATCTAAAATATTGATGTGTTCAAATGCTCTTCAAAACACAACTGAAAGTCCATGAAACTTGTCTTTCTGTATTTGTGAATGAAGCGCCATCTCCTGGTTAAAACCTGAAATTGAAAATCTGGCAACGCCCTCTTGGAAAATAGTGGGAGGGCTTAACATTCCTCTATACTGGTCTTTGGCAGGTCGTAGGCAAGAAGCTGTAAGCTGGAGTCTGAAATTCAGTGCTCCATCTGTATAACATGTTCTTACTTTCACTGCTAGGAAAAATATACTAATATGGACTAAAGATGAGGTCCCTTCTCTCAATGGCTGGCACAGCATTATATTTGAGTTGGTTCCCCTGGAATATATTAATAGTATTCTAAATAGCAAGTTTGACAGTTCTATAAAATCTGGCAGCCTTAATAAAATGTCCTTGGGACTGATTCATCAGCTATTATTATTAAAGGAACCTTCTGAATCTCCTGTAATCATAAGAAATGACAATCATAAAAGTGATTATCCTGTAACCTCCAATTTATGTATGAAAACTGAGCCGTTTGTTTTATGGTTTGTCTTTTGTATGTTGGTTTTGCTTTGTCATTATGTATTTGTCATGTATCTGCAATGTCATTATAGTGTTTGTAAAAAATTAAGAAAAATCTAAGATATTGCTCCGGACAAGTGACAATGCCGACTGCGTTCATTATTGACAACTTGGTCACTCAGCCTACTGGCAGTCAGCTTTTCACTGAACAGATGTTAGATTTGAAGAACATGCAGGACAGATGGGTCTCCCCCACATGGCCATCTTAATTTGCTTCCATCAAACACGCATCTTCTTTAGCTCCATCATCACTATTCTCACAAATTGATTCCTCTTTCATATAATTAGACAGCATTACTACACTCACCATATTTTATATATAGAATTTATATTGAGCTTTCCACTCACGAACTCACACTCTTGGTACCAGACTAGTTACTATGTTCCCTATATGCATGAGAAGAGCCATTTTCACACGTCTGATGATGTTAGCTTTAGGCTAGCTAATGACATATTGACTGGTATAAACAACTTATAAGAAACTTCAAGTAATTCTTTTTTTCTTAAAGAGTCAGTTTTCCCACTCATCTCTGTAGGTTTCTCAAACAGATTAATTAAGCCTTGGCATTGGTGCGAATCTTTTCCTAAAGTGGAAATGTTTTGAAATTGCAATGACGTGGGTTAATTTCCACTGTAAATGCAGCCATGAATGTCCTTCTATTCTATCCTTCTATATCTGAAGTTTAGGAGGAGCCACTCGACGTGAACAAATCACTCAACATTTCCTCATTCACACTTCTCAGTCCACGCTGTGGGCGTTAATGTTCAGGAGCTTGCGAGTATCTTGCTCAATAGCAAACACTCTGTAAAGACACATCCTGCACATTCTCCAAACACTTACTTGTTGTTTAATTGTTGTAGTAGGCTAGCACTTGAGGTTTGTTTGTATCTGTAATCCTGGAGTCCAGGGACATAAATAAGAGGGGTCCTTGATATTACAAAAATGATCTTCTCAGACATACTGTAGCATGTAAAGACTGAACTTACGGCCTACCACTGCATTGCTTTTTACTTACTTACAGACTAATGGTCTGGTCTCCTGGATAGCACAATTCACTGCAACCTTTCTGAGTGCAGCCTTCTATAATTTATTCCTACCTGAACTGAATTGGTTCCAAGACGTTCAATTTGCCTTTTTCATGGTCTTACCATTGTTTCCTATCATGAGCTTTATCTCATGTGCCCAGACCTATCCCCTTTGTACTCCACTCATTCACATTTATCTCAGTGGTACTTTTGTCTTCTACTGATTCAGTACTTGCTGACCTTCAACTTCCCATTTCCATTCACATGTGGTTATCAAGGAAAGAATGAAGGAGGCTCCACTTCCACCCAAGAGCTTAGATTTCTCTCCTCAAACTTCACTAGCGTCATTCAAGCACCGAGACCAAAATGCTTTGTGGGCTCTGCAACTCTTTTGAAACCTGTGTTAAACTATATGAACTCAAGATACGCCAAATATGCGTCTCTCCAGGATACCTTTTTAATCACAACATCCTCACAGGTCGCCACACATACTGTAGACACACATTTCTGCCAAAATGCTCTCTTCGGCATCAATACATGATCAATTATTTCTCCTCCAAGTAATGTACATGGCAGTCAGACTGCCATGTACATTACTTGGAGGAGAAATAATTGAACAGTTTCTCACTCCTTGTTTTCCCAGTCATGTGTTTTCTAGCTTTCATTTCCAGAAGTATAGAGCCACTCTAAGGATTGTAGATAAACCACCAACAGCTTCCTTTAGCAGCCATCACATAGTACCAGGTATTCCTCAGAAGAACTTTGTTGCAGTTGAGGGGAACCCTGCTTTATCAGAGTCTCAGATCTTCAGTAAGACTTCACCCTAAGGCCCTGCGAGATCGGCCACGCTACTCCCACTGAATACTAATGAGCGGAAGACACTGCTATACTGACAGCTACATTTTCACCCGCACCAGAGGGCTGCTCTGAGGCCAACTTTGTCCTGCAACCTCCATGTGGAGAGGACAAACAAATTGATCTTGAAGAAATAAAGCCGCAACGCTTGACCACTACTTCAGTTTTCACGATACGAACTGTACAGAGTTTCTAGGCTCTCTTTTCTAAGTTTACATTTACAGCCTGGTCATTTGCACTATGTTGCAGCTGGCCAAAACAGTTCAACAGTCTGCAAAGTTGAGGCTGGCCAGAAACATGTTATATTATGGGATCTGTGTCTCAGTTTGCAAATCAGATGATCCTGATGAGATCTATTTCCTTGTCTAGGTCAAACCAGTCATGAAGGTCGTCCTTTTCCATTTTTAGGCAGGCCAGGATCGTCATTACAGCTCCAGAATGCAGTGTAAGCAGAGTTTGGATTATTTTCCTCCATCTGCAGCATTGTGACTTGTGCTGAAGTTAAGTAAAACAATTTAAATTAAAAGCTCCTTTTGTAAACAAGGAATCAGCTGAAAACGTTTTCCCGTTTATTGTGGTGCTTAAGTAGCATTGTTTCTTGGTCTGCTCCCAGTTTAAATGTTTGTTAGCTTAGAGTTTAATTATGTTTTGTTCATTGTGCTGAGAAGGATTTATTGAGCTACATTGAGCAACCCTTAATGGGATCAGCAACTCTTCCCATTGTTGAGCTATATTTCCATTCATTCAAAAAAAGAATCTTAAATTGAAGTAAAATTGGAAGTACGAGTACTGTTGTAATGGAGTTTTATTCAGTGTAGTGGTACCTAAGGAGTGTTTGTAATGCATTGTAATTGAGTTAGTACATTTAAAGTGTATAGATGTCAAACTGTTCAGAGTTATGTGTCTCTATGAACATCTCCAAAGCATTAATCAGCCATAAGCTCGTTTTAAAACATATTCAACATCAGAGGGCAGAAAGAAGGCCAGCTGATGAGAAACAGCATCAGTGTGTTCACCATTTTCCAACTCAATATCCTTGACCAATCTCTAATTTACGAGGAGCGTTCTTGAAATTACAGAATAATCATGATTGACATTAGACATCATCACTCTATAACTATGAAATGAAGATCTGTCAACTTCAATTTTGGTTCTTCCAATCTTACGGAAGGTAATCACCAAGTACTAATTTAGTCAAATGTACCTTGTACAAGATGACCTTAACCTCAATCCTACCAACCAACCGATATATATCTTACAGGTGCTTTATGCCATTATTCCAAACTTGAAAACGTAAATTAATTTGTTTCCAAGTGACTTTATATTATAGTTTTCTCTTTGTTTAAATTACCAATGTTCAGGGTGCTAGGGGAAAGGGCTGCACTCTAATCAAATAATGAATTAATTTTATTGAAATATCACCATGGACTGTTACAATCAAATTGCAGGAGGCACAAAACAATTCAAAATATGTATGAAAATAAACATTTATAATAAATAATGATAGAGCTGTAGTAGTATCCCGGCCTACAAATCATATTCTACTGACCTAACATAACATACTGTATGTTTGGTGCAGATTGTCTTTAAAAAATCTTCCTTCCTTCCTTTCTTTCTTTTAATCTTTAAAGGTTTCAGTGAAGCTTTAACAGTTTAATTGTACATTGAAATAGGTTACAAAAGTTTCCTTGGCCTTACCTTACCTCCACCAGCTTACAAGAAACACATTAGAAGCTATTACCACTAACAAACCATTACATAAATGGTCTTGACCCACCATTGATCACAGATGAGGTTTCCTTACTTCCTGTAAACTCTTTTCACGCTTCTGCAGAAAGAGAACTGAGTCAGTGTAATTTCCTGCAGTCAAAAGGAATAAGCGACAAGAAGTATGTAACAAAGTCTACAGTCTACTTCAATTTCAAACACTTTCCTTTTCATTGTACACCTCCAGTTTGACCAACGACGCTGAAGTTGGCTTCCGATTCAGAGCATCCGATTTGGCAGTTAAGGGGAAAGTTAAGGGACATTTAATTTACAGCGCTGAGCGAACAATCCTCCGTGTTTGAACCTCTTAAATCGCTGCATAGCCGATTTAATTTGACTGGATTATCCCAGAGAGTCTAAAGATTATTTATAACCCAGTTTGAGATTTGTGAAACCTTTATTCTATTTGTGAAAATACAAAAAAGGGAGATTTCAGTGCTTTTTTCACATGTAGACCACATTAGACCAGGTCCTGATCTAGACCACTAGACCTAGATTCATCAAATCTGGACTGGATTATCCCAGAGGGTCTAAAGATTCTTTAGAACACCCTTTCAGATTTGTGAAACCTTTATTCTATTTGTGAAAATACAAACAATGGAGATTTCAGTGCTTTTTTCGCATCCTGACCACATTAGACCAGGTCCTGATCTAAAACCACTAGACCTAGACTCATCAAATCTGGACTGGATTATCCAAGAGGGTCTAAATATTCTTTATAACACCGTTTCAGATTTGTGAAACCTTTATTCTATTTGTGAAAATACAAACAAGGGAGATTTTGCAGCTTTTTTTTTTTAATCTAGACCACATTAGACCAGGTCCTGATCTAAAACCACTAGACCTACACTCATCAAATCTGGACTGGATTATCCCAGAGGGTCTAAACATTCTTTATAACGTAGTTTCAGATTTATGAAACCTTTATTCTATAAAACCTTATACCTTATACCTTATTATACCTTAAAACCTTATCTTAATTCCAAGGGCAGCGGTCAGTGCAGCTGACAGTAATACACCTCTGTGCTGCTCACATGCTGAAGTTGATCATTATGAAGTTGTCCATGGTTCAGTGCAGAAAGGAGACAAAACACTTTTTTTTTGTACTGTTTTGCCCTCCTTCAAAATGCTACTGTATTTGGCCAGGTATTGTCAATTTCAAGGTGTATGGTACATGTTTTTTCATCAAAGACTGAAACTAATGGATGCAAGAAACATCTCTCAGCACTGCAGGAGGCCATACGGACACAGAAGTCAGAAAATATCAATTTCAAAAATGAAGATGAAGACCACACACCTTCTGATTTTGAAGACATGCACAGATCTCTCACAAAATCATCCCCTTTCTTTGCTCCTATGAAAGAGGTGGTCACACAAGCACAGGAGGAAGCAGGGAAGGAGGATGATGCAAACGGAGCATGCCAGCCAAATCCTCATTATTGTGAGGCACTTGTGGAAATAATTCTCCATTACGCTGGTACTGTGCCTCTTTGGACAGGTCTGATGCTTAAAGATCTTGGCAAAACCTGTGACAGTAATGCTGTTGTAGAGAACTGGTTCCGCACAACAACAAAAAGTGATCCTTTCATCAAAATTGCACAGAAGAGCAGGAGACTTTCTCCAGCTACAGCAAGAGTTTGTGGTTGGAAGACTCAAGGGCGTTGCAATAATGAAAAAACAGGTGCATCCTTCAAAAAGATACGCTGAAGACAAAAGACAATCTGAGGGACCAGAGACACTTCCTCTGTCACAAGAGGAGACATGGAGGAAGCGAAGTAAAACGCAGAAAAGAAAGTCGAAGTACTTCAGCCACCCTACTCCAACTGCTCAGAGAAAAAAGTATAAACTGTCTGAAACAGATGCAAGGGAAAAGCAAAAGGGATGCTGTCCACGTTGGGGAGGAGAGGGAACAATTGGACAGCAAACTGTGTCAATGACAAACACTTGCACAGTGGACAACCTCCTATACACCCTGCATCTCGCAATAAAAAGGAGACATTACATTACATTTAGCTGACACTTTTATCCAAAGCGACTTACAATAAGTACATTCGACCAGTAAGATACTATCTTGAAGAAAACAGAATCATATAAGTACATCAGGTTTCATAGAGCCAAACATTTCAAGTGCTACTCAACTGTCTTTAGATAAGCCAGTCCTTTATTAGTATATAAGTGCTCTGTTAGCAGTTTCTTTGTTTGTAATTCTATCTTTCGAAGTGGAGTCAAAAGAGATTAGTTTTCAGTTTGCGCCGGAAGATGAGCGAGCTATCTGCTGTCCTGATTTCAATGGGGAGCTCATTCCACCATTTTGGAGCCAGGATATCAAACCCACGTGTTTTTGCTGATGGGAACTTGGGTCCCCTTCGCAGTGCGGGTGCAGCGAGCTGTTTGCCTGATGCAGAGCGGAGTGCACGTGCTGGCGTGTACAGTTTAACCATTTCCTGGATGTAGGAAGGGCCAGATCCATTCGCAGCATGGTACGCAAGTACCAGTGTCTTGAAGTGGATTCTAGCAGTTACCGGAAGCCAGTGAAGGGAGCGGAGGAGCGGCGTGGTGTGGGAGAATTTAGGAAGGTTGAAGACCAGACGAGCCGCTGCATTCTGGATGAGCTGCAGAGGTCGGATGGCACATGCAGGTAGACCAGCCAGGAGGGAGTTGCAGTAGTCTAGGCGTGAGATGACGAGAGCCTGGACCAGAACCTGCGCTGTTTTCTGGGTCAGCTGGGGACGTATCCTCCTGATGTTGTAAAGCGTGTATCTGCAGCAGTGGGTTGTAGCAGCAATGTTTGCAGTGAAGGACAGTTTGTTATCTAGGGTCACACCCAGATTCCTTGCAGTCTGAGTCGGGGAAACAACAGAGGTGCCGATGTTTATTGTTAGGTCAAGAGTGGGACAATCTTTTCCCGGAAGGAAAAGCAGTTCAGTCTTGTCAAGGTTGAGCTTGAGGTGGTGAGCAGACATCCACTGAGAGATGTCAGCTAGACAAGCAGAGATGTGTGCGACGACCTGGGTCTCTGAGCGGGGAAAGGACAGAATTAATTGGGTGTCGTCAGCGTAGCAGTGGTATGAAAAACCATGCGGGCTAATGACAGATCCAAGCGAGTTTGTGTACAAGGAGAAGAGGAGGGGACCAAGAACAGAGCCCTGAGGGACCCCTGTAGTTAATTGACAAGGGTCGGACTCGGACCCTCTCCAAGTTACCCTGTAGGTGCGGTCTTTGAGGTATGAGGTGAGGAGGGAAAGTGCAGAGCCTGAAACTCCAAGTTTTTGGAGAGTGTGAAGGAGGATCTGATGGTTCACCGTGTCGAATGCAGCAGACAGGTCCAGAAGGATGATGACAGAGGAGAGGGAGGCTGCTTTAGCCGTGTGCAGTTCCTCAGTGACAGCAAGGAGGGCAGTTTCTGTTGAGTGATCTGCCTTGAAACCAGACTGGTGTGGATCCAGAAGGTTGTTCTGATGGAGATAACAGGAGAGTTTTTGAAAGACAGCGCGTTCAAGTGTTTTAGACAGGAACGGGAGGAGAGAGACAGGCCTGCAGTTTATAACATCAGACGGGTTGAGAGTGGGTTTCTTTAGGAGAGGATTCACTCTTGCCTCCTTGAGACTGTTTGGAAAGTGACCAGAAGTTAGAGAAGTGTTGATGAAATGGGTGAGAAACGGTAGAATATCAGGAGCGATAGTCTGAAGGAGGTTTGAGGGGATTAGGGTCCAGAGGACAGCTGGTAGGAGGGGCAGAGGTAATGAGGGTAAGAACCTCACTTGGAGAGAGAGGGGAGAAGGAGGTTAGTGTGTGGGTGAAAGTAGGGTCTGGTGACCCAGCGGTGAGTAAAGGTGAGTCAGAAAAAGAAGAGCGAATATCATCAACCTTTTTTTCAAAGTAGTTAACAAAGTCGCTTGACAGAAGGGAGGAGGGGGAAGGGGCTTTGGGGGGTTCCAAGAGGGTGGAAAAGATTGAAAATAGTTTTTTGGGATTGGAATAGGAAGATTGGATCTTATCTTGAAATAAAGTGCTTTTTGCCTGAGAGATCGAAGCGGAGAAAGAGGAGAGGAGAGATTTCCACCATTTCCGCTCTGCTGCCCGAATGATGGTTCTATTAGCACACAGTGCGTCATTTAGCCAGGGAGCAGGAGGGGACTGACGAGCCTGCTGAGATGTGAGAGGACAGAGAGAGTCCAGAGAGGATGAGAGAGTAGAGAGGAGAGTTTCTGCAGCAGAGTTTGGAGGCAGGAGTTGGAACGAGTCAGAGGAAGGGAGGGCTGAGAGCACCGATGAGGCAAAGGTAGAAGGGGAGAGGGAACGGAGGTTACGGAGGTTACGGAGGTTACGGAGGTTACGGAGGTTACGGAGGTTACGGATGACAGGTGCAGGATGAGAAGAGATTAGTTTGTTATGTTTGGTAAGGGGTAGAGAGAATGAAATGAAGAAGTGATCGGATGTGTGGAGCGGGTTTACAGAGAGGTTAAAAGTAGTGCAGTTCCTTGAGAATATGAGATCAAGGACATTGCCAGCGTTATGAGTTGGTGGGGATGGAGACAGTGAAAAAGCAAAGGTGGTTAACAGAGATGTTAGTTTGTCTATCTTCCCTGTCTGGAGGTTGAAGGTCTAGTGGTTTTAGATCAGGACCTGGTCTAATGTGGTCTAGATTTTTTTTTAAAGCTGCAAAATCTCCCTTGTTTGTATTTTAATAAATAGAATAAAGGTTTCACAAATCTGAAACTGTGTTATAAAGAATGTTTAGACCCTCTGGGATAATCCAGTCCAGATTTGATGAGTGTAGGTCTAGTGGTTTTAGATCAGGACCTGGTCTTATGTGGTCAGGATGCGAAAAAAGCACTGAAATCTCCCTTGTTTGTATTTTCACAAATAGAATTAAGGTTTCACAAATCTGAAACGGTGTTATAAATAATCTTTAGACTCTCTGGGATAATCCAGTCCAGATTTGATGAGTCTAGGTCTAGTGGTTTTAGATCAGGAACTGGTCTAATGTGGTCTAGATCTTTTTTTAAAAGCTGCAAAATCTCCCTTGTTTGTATTTTCATAAATAGAATAAAGGTTTCACACATCTGAAACTATGTTATAAAGAATGTTTAGACCCTCTGGGATAAACCAGTCCAGATTTGATGAGTCTACGTCTAGTGGTTTTAGATCAGGACCTGGTCTAATGTGGTCTCGATAAAAAAAAAGCATCAAAATCGCCCTTTTTGTATTTTCACAAATAGAATAAAGGTTTCACAAATCTGAAACGGTGTTCTAAAGAATCTTTAGACCCTCTGGGATAATCCAGTCCAGATTTGATGAGTGTAGGTCTAGTGGTTTCAGATCAGGACCTGGTCTAATGTGGTCAGGATGCAAAAAAAGCACTGAAATCTCCCTTGTTTGTATTTTCACAAATAGAATAAAGGTTTCACAAATCTGAAACGGTGTTATAAAGAATATTTAGACCCTCTGGGTTAATCCAGTCCAGATTGGATGAGTCTAGGTCTAGTGGTTTTAGATCAGGACCTGGTCTAATGTGGTCTAGATTTAAAAAAAGCATAAAAATCTCCCTTTTTGTATTTTCACAAATAGAATAAAGGTTTCACAAATCTGAAACGGTGTTATAAAGAATCTTTAGACTCCCTGGGATAATCCAGTCCAAATAAATCGGCTATGCAGCGATTTAAGAGGTTCAAACACGGAGGATTGTTTGCTCAGCGCTGTAAATTAAATGTCCCTTAACTTTCCCCTTAACTGCCGAATCGGATGCTCTGAATCGGAAGCCAACTTCAGCGTCGTGTTTGACCTTACAGAGGCTGCTGTGATGTTAGCATTTCCCTAACACATACAGTACGTAGAGCTGGTAATATCACTATAATGCCGTCAGTTACTGTGATGCATAATGTATGGATTTGTGCATGAGCTTTTAAAAAAGTTTACAAATCCCAAATATATTAAGTTAAGCTCTTTGAGCGTATTCATACAAATCGAATGTTCTATTCAGACCCAAGGGGCGTTGGAATTGACCTTTCGCAAAGCCACGCCCCTAAATGCCCGTTGTCCAATCATATTCGATCACGTGCGCGTCTCCCTGTGGAAGTCCGACAAGCTTAGCGTTCAAATTCATTGCGAAAATGGTGAAGCGTTGTGCTTATGGTCTTTGCAAATCGGATAGCAGATATCCCATAAGCTTAGAGGTGGGGGGTGATATTTTACCCGTTTCCTAAACCCAAAACCCGAGAGGAGAGATGCCGCCAGTGGATAAAGAAATGCGGCAGGCCCCATGCCCAGCTGAATATGGCGAATATCAACAAACACAAATACGTTTGCTCCAAGGTAAATACGTGCTAACGTAGCTAGCTAGCTAGCAAAGATTACATCCACAAATTAACTAACTAATTTAATTAACTAATTTCACTAACTAACGTTAGCTAAAGTCACACGACTACAGCTGTAAGCTGTGTGCTTCTAGGTCGTTTTGACCATGTATATCACTTGATGCATAATAATGTCTGAACAGCTGAGCTCCGTTATTAGTCTACCTGTGGTCAAAGTACAAACAAGAAAGCCAACAGGCAATCATTCATTTATATTTTGCTTTAATCTTTGTAGCATTTTGTTAATGGAAAGCCTACTGCCGACTTCCCTAATCCTGCTGCACAAGTGGGCACCCCGACCCCCACAAAGGAACAACAAGGTGGATGCAGAAAGCCACCAAGGAAACGGTAGTTAACTTTAGACAAACTACAACATTTAATGCCTCTTGTGATTGTATTGTTTTATTCCAAAATAATAATAATAATTCCGTTGAATTTGACATACAGCTCATGTGGTTTTTCACTCTTGCACTGCGACCTGTATACAAGTGCCTCTATTGATGTTGTGCCTCCCTGTTTTCTAATGTTTATACTATGGATATAACCCTCCATAGCGTATTGTAGCCGCTTTTGTCGGGACCTGGAGGATATTGCTGCGTTATTGCTCCAAAATGAGTCTGTTAAGGCGACTCCGACGTTACGGAGACCCTCCATTATGGCTTTGTTTAACGCATCTGGCTCTCAGCTTGTCGGACTAGCAACAGTAACCAAGGGGGGGCGTGGCTTTGCGAAAGGTCAATTGCAAAAGAAAAAGTCTCAAGCAAGGTAATATTATTTGTTCGTGCGTGTTTACAGTAGCTCCGGTTTTAAAGTTGCGCTAATCAATATGACATATTATAGCGGTTCCTACACTAGACAACCCCTCAACGCCTGACTATTCAGTACATCTTATTAAAGGCCATGTAATGCATCTAACACAGGTGTTTTTTAACATGTAGTTTAGATATCACCAGAATAAAAATAAATAAAAATGTTTAAAGTTTGGTCATAATTAAATGACATACGTTAAAAACCGATGTTGGTTCCGAAGTTTGCCGAGTACGCCCCCGATCACTCCCGAACGAGCGGTGACGTGACACGTGGCAAACATTGCCATTTGATCAAATCAGTCCAAATGGCAAGCAACGCGACAACTTCAGACAGCGACAGCGATCATTCAAGCTCAGATTCGGTGGGTTATCTGGATTCAGTTACAGAAGTAGAGAGTGAACCAGCTAGCCTTTCACTTCAAGGCATCTTGCCTTATCAGTACGAGCCTCCTGCCCGGCAATCGAACAACGAGGCAGAAACTTGTGAAAGAGAAGCGGATTCCGCAGCCGGCGAGACTCGAGTCGGCAATACTGAATGGTAAATTCAGTTTTATTTAATTTGACCTGCACTAAATGTCGATCTTAATTTGTCATCTGTTCCTCACACGTCCGGCAGATATTGTTTTTTTTTTTAATGTTATGTACAATATTCAGGTGTACATGTCAATGCTGTGAAAGCATGCCCACTGCAGATGAATGTGTATGCTGCAGAGAGATCTGGCAGGTAATGGAACAAATAGACAGTTTGCAACCTACTGACCAGATAGCAGAGTCCTGCATCGGGTCGGGTATCCGCGGGTACCCGACGGGTGACCCGCAAAAAAGGTGATTTGCGGGTGTTATTTTTTCAAACGCTTTTTTCCGGGTTCGCTTCTGGGTAAAACAAAGATGATTCGGGTCCGGTTGCGGGTGTTGCATAATAAATATATTTAAACAATAATAATTTAGTTTAATGTTTAAATCCTCAGACCTCTCCTCCGCGGAACCGAGCATAATCATAACCTCTGCAGTGCATCAATCTGCTGCTGAGCGCACCACATTCTGAATGGCTGAGGTGAAGCTCTCTAGCGGAGAATACAGCATTTTCAATAACTCTTCCTCAAGAGCGAAATCCAACGTCTGGGAGGCTTTTGGTGTCATCCTAGATGGAGAAAATAAACAACATCCCAGGCTTTTTGAGCCAAATATGCAACTGCGTGTGTTAATAATTGCACGTTGTCACTGCTTATATATATGCGGGTTCGGGTCGGGTTGCGGATCTTGTGCCGGCGGCTCGGGTCGGGTTGCGGAACTAATTGGCAATATGTGCGGGTAGCGGGGCGGGTTCGGTATTGCACGTCACGGGTGCGGGTCTTGAAAATCAGACCCGTGCAGGACTCTGCCAGATAGAAGACACCGACGAGAAATCAAGGTGCATTATTAGCCACCCAGGCTTTAGAGAAGGCTGTCTCAGTGTTTGGACACTGAAAATAGCGTATCTTCAATACAAACAACAACACAGAGCAGTTGATGGCCCACTACACCAGTAACTAAATATTGATTGACCCAACTGCCTATTGCAGCTTTGCTTTCATATAATACTTTTAGTCGCTACAGATATGGTACACTTTTAAAGATACCATTAAACTCTTTCAAGCAGTCAAAAACAGCTTGGCTTTTATTTTTTCTGTGTATGCAAGTTCAATGTATGCTTGGGAAAAGAAACAACTACACATGTGAGGAAATATATAAGAGGTCTATGATTCTGTCAAGCAGTCATGTACAACCTCATATTTATTTTGTTCAAGTAAAATACAAATATCATGTTATAAGCCAATTTGTAACCATTGCTACATAATAGTCTACTACATAACATTTTATTTTTCTCCAAATATATTTATAATCTGTATACTTTTTTTTCATTAGGAAGTATCAATATACAGCTTATCGACAGTTTTTACGTTGGTGCTGGGGTGTAGGCCTACTCGGCCCAAAAATCAGAGTCCCGCTGCCTGCATGTGCTGTAACCGAGATACGGAAGACTTACCCTGAACCGGGAGGCCCCTATCAGGGATTTCAATGGCCAAATCTGTAATTTGACATAAGTCATGCAGCTGAACTGGTTAAAATGGTTTTTCGCATGATGTAAATAATTTACAAAGTACATCATTTACAATATTATTTTTCCAAAGAAACATGTAAATATAAAAACATTTTCCAAATCACAATTTTGTAAGATTGTATTAATTTACTGTTTGATAAATAAAAAAGGGTTCTTTTGTTAATTTTTCACTTGTAACATTTGATCTTTATTGCAGTGTACATTAGTCTATTTTGGTATACAGGACTGTCTCAGAAAATTAGAATATTGTGATAAAGTTCTTTATTTTCTGTAATGCAATTAAAAAAACAAAAATGTCATACATTCTGGATTCATTACAAATCAACTGAAATATTGCAAGCCTTTTATTATTTTAATATTGCTGATTATGGCATACAGCTTAAGAAAACTCAAATATCCTATCTCTAAATATTAGAATATCATGAAAAAGTATACTAGTAGGGTGTTCAACGAATCACTTGAATCGTCTAATTAACTCGAAACACCTGCAAGGGTTTCCTGAGCCTTGACAAACACTCAGCTTGGTTCAGTAAACTAAATCACAAGTATGGGGAAGACTGCTGATCTGACTGCTGTCCAGAGGACCGTCATTGACACCCTCCATCAGGAGGGTAAGACACAAAAAGAAATTTCTCAAAGAGCAAGCTGTTCACAGAGTGCAGTTTCAAAGCACATCCACAAAAAGTCTGTTGGAAGGGGGAAATGTGGCAGGAAACGCTGCACAACCAAGAGAGATGACCGCAGCCTTAACAGCATTGTGAAGAAGAGTCGCTTCCAGAATTTGGGGGAGCTTCAAAGACAGTGGACTGAAGCTGGAGTCCAGGTATCAAAAGTCACTGTTCACAGACGTGTCCGGGAAATGGGCTACAATAGCCGTATTCCCATGGTCAAGCCACTTCTGAACTCAAGACAACGGAAGAGGCGTCTGACTTGGGCTAAGGAAAAGAAGCACTGGACAGTTGCACAGTGGTCCAAAGTCCTCTTTTCAGACGAAAGCAAGTTTTGTATTTCATTTGGAAGTCAAGGCGCCAGAGTCTGGAGAAAGGCTGGAGAGGAGCAAAATCCAAGTTGCTTGAAATCCAGTGTGAAGTTCCCACAGTCAGCGATGGTTTGGGGAGCCATGTCAGCTGCTGGTGTTGGTCCACTGTGTTTCATCAAGCCCAGAGTAAATGCAGCTGTGTACCAAGAGATTTTAGAGCACTACATGCTTCCGTCTGCTGAAAAGCTCTATGGAGATGAGGAATTCATTTTCCAGCATGATCTGGCACCTGCCCACAGTGCCAAAACCACCAGTAACTGGTGTACTGACCATGGCATTACTGTCCTCGATTGGCCTGCAAATTCCCCTGACCTGAACCCCATAGAGAATATGTGGGGTATTGTGAAGAAGAAGCTGAAAGACACCAGACCCAACAATGCTAATGAGCTAAAGGCCGCTATTGAAGCATCCTGGGCATCCATAACACCTCAGCAATGCCACAGGCTGATTGCCTCCATGCCACGCCGCATTGATGCAGTAATCCGTGCAAAAGGATTCCCAACCAAGTACTGAGTGCATTAATGGACATTTTCAAATGTTTGATTGTGTTTTGCTGTTATAAATCTTTTTTTTTTACTTGGTCTGAGGAACTATTCTAATTTTTTGAGATAGGATTTTTGAGTTTTCTTAAGCTGTATGCCATAATCAGCAATATTAAAATAATAAAAGGCTTGCAATATTTCAGTTGATTTGTAATGAATCCAGAATGTATGACATTTTAGTTTTTTTAATTGCATTACAGAAAATAAAAAACTTTATCACAATATTCTAATTTTCTGAGACAGTCCTGTATGTGCGAGCCCACAAATAATTAAAAGTGGTAAAAATAATAAAGATATTCAGACGTAATTTATTTTTGGCCTTACTTATTTCACTTCAACTTTTATATATTTCAGTCACTAGGCAAGTTCACTGTACTCTGGTGACATTTAGCTCAAGCTGGCATAACACCTGTAGTAACTTAATTCTGACCCGAGTTTTGTGCAAAATCTTCCAGCACCCATGATCAATGTTTATAGCAATCAGGAAACATTCACAGCTCACAACTACACATCGCTTCCCCTTCATGAATTGTTAGATAAAAAAAGTTTAGCGAGGTCCGGTTACACATATGTTGAGCGAAAATAGCGGAAGGATACAAAACAAACAATCCAGACGAGGCTGGTGTTTGCCACGTGTGACGTCACACCGCTGGGTTAATGGCTGGCAAGCTTTTCGCTACCGGAGCGGAATAACACGGGAAAGTGGCACACATTTCATGTTATTTGGGGGGTATTTATGGAAAGAATCATTGATGTTGATATGTCAAATGAAACAGTGGAAAGTGATGAAACGATTTATTAACACAGAATAACGTTTATTTTGGACATTTCATGGACTTTAAGCCATCTGTTAATTTAGCTATAATTCTTATTTGATATATGGATTTCACTGTTTTGGCTCAGTTGCATTATGCTCACTACCGCAGTAACAGTCAGTTCTCTTCAGCAAAAAAGCTTTTAAAACTCTGCGCTAATTGCCAAGCCTCAAATTGCAAGCATAGACAACGTCTGCAGCCAGCTATGAACAATTGTGGAATAGAGAGAGGCAGCCATTTTTCTCAAGAGTTAGTCAATACCAAAACAAATATTCAGAAAAGAGAAAACTGGATTTACATGTGTCATGTAACCTGAAACACAAAACAAAACACTAATGTAGCTATTGAGCTAATATGATGCTACATTTGAAGTAGACCAGCAAGTGTTGTCTTTTAAGCTGAGCTTACTCCACTGCCAACAGTTTGAGCATTATATTTTAAGCATGGTTTGAACTACAGTAAACTGTCAAAGTGTAGATAGGAAGAGAAAAGGAGACTTACATTCAGCATGATGAAGGCAGCCCAAAGCAGCTATCATAAAAGGGAATGTCAGGAAGGGTTAACGAGCATACAATTGTGATCACGTGGCTAATTGAAGGAAATACTGAGGGCCACTGGTGGACAGTTTGGGGATAACATCACCATAACAAACCCTTCCTCTTATTTTGGTCGAAAATTCTACATTTTTTCATTATTTTCTTTTATTGGACTTGACTTGACATTACTTCTGATGTGTGTTTTTTAGCAGTGAAGTCAATAATCATGAATTGAAAATAGCGTTTAAAGTTGGTATGTCACCCTTTTAATTACATTTTTGACAAATTAGCAATTGTATTATTCAAATCAATACCTAATATAGTAATATTACATAAAGGTGCACTTATGGCTAATTTAGCAAACATATCTAGCTAATTTTGACTTTAAAAAGGGACTTTGATCAAAATTAGGCTATATTAAATAAGCAATATATTGTATGTGGAGGCATGTGGCGCAGTGCATAGAACCTTCGTGTTGGGATCAGGGGGTCACAGGTTCAAACCCCACTGCTGTCAGCATGTGGTTGTGTCCCTGGGCAAGACAAATCACCCCAAATTGCTCCAATTACAGTATGTAAGTCGCTTTGGATAAAAGCGTCTAACAAGTACCATGTAATGTAATGTATGTATAATCCCATGATTTTACAATGCTTGCATTATAAAAGGTATGTATCATACTGTACATATTGCCCTAAATTACTTAACTCAAAATAATGATATATTATGCACTGAAACACAGCTCTCTTCGCTAAATGTGTTCACATTCACGCACAGTTACAGATTTGTGACTTTTTCTGTCTGATAACTCGAATATAAAGCTAGTTAGTCAAGTCAGGTTAATTACGTTAATACT
This sequence comes from Notothenia rossii, assembly GCF_949606895.1. NCBI lineage: Eukaryota > Metazoa > Chordata > Actinopteri > Perciformes > Nototheniidae > Notothenia > Notothenia rossii. Next base: position 31,058,361 of record NC_136902.1, on the reverse strand, counting down.
ATCGACATATCCTTCCTCTGACTGAAAAATGTTGACCTGATTTGCCTTCGGTAGAACCCTGAAGGGAATTAAGATCAATCCCATTCTGTAATTGTCTCATGATTAATGATAAGCTGTGTGCATTCAATTTATTCAAAAGTATCATTCTCTTACAGGAACCAATTTCTAATTCCATACATTATTTCAATTTGTTTCAATTACACACTGAATCTATAAACATGACAAGATTTATTATTTTCTGTACATAAAGTATGCTGTCTATCCTTAATTTGACGATATTTTCTTCGAGTATGCATTCATGATTTTCCATTTGGTTACCAGAATGACATTTGCCGTTCTTAAGCAGAAAAGCAGTACAGATCGCTCTTTTCATTTTGCAAAGCCTTGTGTCTGAGATGCAGCCTATGTGTAATGAACCTAAATTGTGATATATGTTCACCAATAACATTTATGCAACTGTTAATCCCAACCCCAGTGTCTTTATGGACCCACATGTCTCTATGTGTGTGTAAATAGAGACAAAGGAAGGTCACCTGCATGACTCTGCCCTTGTTGGACATCGATTGCATTTTACAGAACACTAAACATAAATACAATGTTTACATGGAGTCCTATTCACAAACACAATTGATGCCAAGGTCACACAGTCATTACCACCTCTGCGTCTGTAAACAAAGAAAGTAATCTCTGGCAAATGAAGGCTTTACAGCTGATCAGAGCTAATTTAAAGAAATAGAATGTAAGTTAATTTATATATACATTTGAAATACAATCAAAGCAGAGGTCATTGGTGTGATTTTTCAAAGAGTAGTCAATGTCTAACGATGAGGCTACTGCATTTTGTTTTTGCATTCCTGTCAGTGCACTCATGGTGAAACATGTCAGCAGCACATTACCAAAATGCATACCATCCATCTTTTTTTGGCCTCTCTCTCTCTCCCTCTAGGTCTGCCACAAGAGCCGGATCACTAATGGTTTCATTGATTGTTCAGGTCTTATCATTCATCACCAAAGGGGTCAATGTCCTACCTCCATCTAATGACACTGTTTAAACGTAAATGTCTCATCTTTGAATGAAATGTCCCCTGCAGATGGGCTGCAACAAACCGATAGGCATCATTACTGTGCTCATGATTAAAAAAAAAAAGAAGAAAATGTGGCTTGTATTGATAGATTGTAGTTGTTGTTACTTAAACAATATTTTCAATGTTTAAGATTCAATTCCCAAATACATTCTTATAATACTACTATATACGTTATTATTATTTATTTAAGTCATGTTTTTTTTAAATTTCATTTAAATGTAACTATTTTATCAGAATTTGTTTTAACTCATCATTATTATTTTTCCCTGTATTGTTTTTTGTGTATCTCCTTGATTTTTTTCCGCCTGATTGGTTGGTTTTTCAGATTTTTCTGTAATCGTTTTTTTCTCTCTTAAGGGGGATGTCTGCTGTATAAACCTGTGGCTCCCTAACCTCCCCTGACACATTCCAAATGTCCCCATCATCTGGATTTGATGCAGTCTTATGTGCGGGCAAATAAATAAACTGAATTATACCCACTGCCGTTCAAATTATTTTCTCTGCTGGTTGTTTGTCCTCTGGTCAGTGGTCCAGACATATGCAGCCCCCCAAGGTGCTGCCGAGAGTAAATAAGACTTAGGTGCTGTGTCGCCATCATCTGACTTTTATTAATGAGCCAATCAATTCCTATTTGTATCACCCTTTCAACTGAAATCCTGGCGTCACAACACTTAACAAATTGGCTGACCTAGAGCGGAGCATTGAGGCATGGAAACGCTGCTTCGCTGTTTCACTGACATTAGCCAATTGTTGTTAAATAGGTTGTTAAATAAAATGTGTCAGGAGAGAGCAATGAATAAATCAACTTTTAGCTGACTGAGTTTTAGTGGCTTTGTTTATACGATGTGGTCAAATGTGGAGAGAACACATGCATTTGTGCACCTTAAGTCTGTTTTTTTTTATTCAACAGTTAACTTTCTGCTGCAAGGCCCTTTCTCAAAAAATTAAATAAAGGAGTTTGTTTGCATTATAAAGTACCAAGGGATTATAGGAGTCGTTTTCTTCTCAACGATTGCCGTCGTGGAGTCAGTGGTTGCCTTCGTTCAATTTACGGATTTCTCTTGTTTTGAAATGTGTTCGAAATTGTTGAGTTTTGTAACTTTATACATTGTCATTAGAAAAGTTAATTCAGCAACACAACTCTAGTAGACAAATAGAGTGTTTCCAGAGTCTTTTTACAACATTTTGGGGATTGCCCTTTCGAATAGTAAGGTCCAAAAAATAAATGTTTTCCACATTGTGTGTGCAAGAACTCGGTTGGCCTCCGCAGAGCCCTGACCTCAACCCAAACCAAGTCTTCAGGGTGTGCTGGAGTGCAGACAGTGAGCGGCCTTATTGCCCGTTGTCAGTGTCTGACCTCACTATTGCTCTGGGGGCTGAACAGGAGCAAATGCCTGCAATCAGGTCCTACAATCTTGTGGAAAGCTTCACCAGGCACTACATTTAGAAAAGGGTTTTAGAAATGACAATTAATGGTGTTATCATTGGTAATTGATATTATGTAAATGCTTTAGAGCTCAGTTACTCTGTAGATCTGTTATGAGTATTAGAGAACTACATGGAGATCTAGAAAATTATTCAGCCTTTTTGTACTTCCAGCTCCTTCTCAAAGTCAATGGGTTTTTTGATTATATTCTTGAAATACAGTATGTGGTTAAAGTAAAAGATTTTTGTTCTACAGTATGTCATAAATAACACCAGTAATTACCCCACGCATGAATTTCAAAAGGGCCATATTATGCATTATGCTATTGTGGTATGTAGGTTTTTGTGCATGTAAATGGTCTGCAAAGGCTAACATCCCTGTTCCCTCCAGAGGGAGTTACTCTCTCACACACTTTCCCCTGCCTGAAACAACTTGATTGGACTCCTTTGTTTACTTCTGTAACATTTAGACATCACTCTGTAATACTCCAGCTTCTATTGGCTACTTACCCTGCTAGCATGCAGTGCTACATACAGCTGTCACCTGATTGGTTGTGCGTCGAAATTTCAGCGGTAACTATGTCAAAGATGAAATAATTAGAACTTCGAGCACAGCACTCACAGACAATTTTCAGCGAATAAACGACAGAGAGGGTAGAGCTTCCGCCTAGTCGATCCCTCTATAGAAACACAATGTCGCGCAGAGCTGCATGCTAGTTTCCATATGAATGCAGCTTAAGGGGCGGGACATCAGTAAGTGATTGACCAATCACAACAGAGCTGGCCAGCTTACCAAGAGCAGACTGGGCTCTCGTTACAGACAGAGGGTAAAGAGAGGTGCTGCAGCACAGGCAGTATGAGGAAACGAACATTAAAGCATGGAAGGCAGTCACAGTAGAGGCACAAATTACACATTTAAAACCAGAACATTAGCATAATAGGGACCCTTTAAAGGTGTTATGCATGATCATCTACTTAGGGGAGGGTACGTTGATATCAAGGGATCTTGGCTTGAATTGTTTATAACATTATATTTTTAATTCCAGCAATTGCGTTGCTGCAACTTTGATACTTATTGTCACTGATAAACTTTGGTTTGCCATAGAGCTTTTTTTTGACGATAATCCAAAATCCAGTGCAAGTACAGTACAAAAGCTTTTGTAAAAAATATTAATTCAAACCATCAAACTCTAATAGGTCCCCAAGTCTGAACCTTAACATATTATGAGTCCTAAAAATCAAGTACTGTCCGTCCATCTATCCACTCCCCCCCCCACAACTTCCCTCACACACAAGGACCCTCTCAACTGAAGCTCTTGATTGCCATCTGCTGATAGGTAGCCACAATTACACCATATGGCCAAAACACTTCTCAAAGTCACAGAAATGCTTCATTAAAACAGGAGAGATGATTTTCAGTGATGTACAAAGTTTTATTATTTTAGAAGAAGGTGCAGTTACATGACGGTGTTGAACTAAAAGCTACTGTTTCATGTAAAACTCTACAGGTCCTCTCTTTGGGTTGTAGAAAACATGCCAGCAGGTTTGTTTCTGAAAAAAATCTTGTGTGAACAGTCTCTACTAAATCATGTTAATGTTAAAACTTTATAATTTCCTATGACTCGGGTTAGTTTTTATAACAACTGTTCATGCTTCAGATCCGAATCCCATGCTTTTAGCATTACTCGACTAAAAAACTGCACTCAGGCCACAGGGCGTCCTATGCAACAATGCACTTGCACTACTTTTATGAAAGTACATTTATATTTACTTATAAACAATAGGTTTTTGTGTGAAAGATAAAGGATGGTTTCTTGATTGCCTTGCTTGCTTGTTATTGCATTTCCTCGTTAAGTGCAGAATTGACGTAGCAGCTGAGAGTCTAGGTGACTGACTCATGCATTGCAGGCTTAACACCATCATGTCCCATAAGACAGCCCAACTTCAACACTGCATGTTGTACGATAACAGTAAAAAATAAATGAGCTAATGACCCATTTGAGTCCATATTGTTTCCATATGTGGCATCTGTCCTTGTATTTCATGTGTAAATCATTTGGTTTTGCTTAGAAAAAGAAAGCCATTGAAATCAACAAGCTAGGCTGCATTGAAATGATTGTAATTGAGCCCCTTTAAAAACTGTAGCTTGAAACCACTCATGCATTTCATGTATGTCTGTATTTAAGAGAAATTCACATGGAATTTGTCTGCCGACTCATGGCTGGTTTTGTATCCTGCAATCCTTAAATAAATCACCAACAGTAACATGCCATGCAGCCGGTTCATTTTTCGATGTGGAAGTATCAAAGCAATACTTTGAGGGGGAGTCCTTCTGTAGTATTCAGTAAACACCAGCCGGGTTATCGATGCTGAAAAGCAAGCATGTTTCTTTTTTACTCTGCAAGAATCTAATTGATTATCATAGCTAGGGTTTTGGCATCATAACACCACAAGTCATTCAAAGGTATAGAAGTTAGCAAGACACTACGCTAACCAGGACTTAAACAATTTTGCATGACTAAATCACACATAAGGGAAGATGGTATTAATGGAGTAACAGAAGAAGTGCTGAAGTGCACTCACTGGAAGAAATCAAGGTGATTTTGTTTCATAAAATGCCGAAATGAAGTGTCATAAATCACATTTAAGAAATTCAATAAAATGACCCAAATTAAGATAATAAATGTCCCTAAATAGCTTTTTTCTAATTAAACAAGATCCTGATAGATGCAATGCAGTTAAGCGTTGCTTAATAAACAAAAAAGGTGATAAAAACGACCCTTTGATTTTATTTTCAGTTATAAACTGCTAATTATAACCATACGCCTAAAGGTGGAGTCTGCTATTCTAATCAAATGCAACTTTTGTCAACTTGAGTAAATATCTCCCTTTTAGTTTGCTAACCGTCTGCTCTGTGTTTGTTCTTTCACACCCCTGGTTCTGTAAGTGTGAAAAAAGCAAATGGACACAACACCATTCCAGCCAATCAGCAACCAGGGGCAGAACATGGATGTATTTATAAAGGGAAAGGCAGTGGGAGGGATGGTAAATCTGGAGCAGGGTATTGGTTGTTATTGAGTTCAAATATCAACAACCTTTCTTTAGAATCGCTGACTTAACTTTTAACCTTAAATAGCACGGTCAGCAGCAACAGTCAGTCAGTTGGCTACAAGGTCACATGATAGGTCACCTGATGCGCCTCTCTGCCGGGCGTAGCAGTTCTTCCTGACCTACTTCAGTCCGGGCCACCCCCTTTCTCCGCATGAGACCTCTCCGGTGAAGGACAGAGGTGAGGGGGCGTAGAGGTCAGAGTCTGTGTCTGATTCGCCCTCTGCTATGAAGGGTCGTACCCTGGCACAAATTGAAGGAGCAGCGGCGGCTTCAGGCGCTGCGTTGGCGCCCCCTCCTGAGCCTGTGAAGAAAGTCGGCCCAAAGAAGTCCTCCTTTGCCTGGGAGATGCTGAAGCCGCTGAAGGAGCGCTCCAGCTCCTCGTGGTCAACAGACGGGATGGATAGAGAAGTATCGCTCTCTACAGCGGCGGCGTCCCGCTGGCACCTCGGCCTCCGGTGGCGCCTCCTGCTTTGGGAGTCGCTCTCTCTGCTGCCCGGGCCAGAAGAGCCTCGCTCGTGAACTGGAGCAGGTGGAGGCGGGAGGCGGAACAGGTTGGGCGAATGGTCTCTGCTGCCTCCCACTGGTGATGGGGAATTGGCCACGCTGCTGTTCCAGGCGGGCTGGCTGAGGGGGTGCTGCAGCTGGTGCTGCCAGGAGGTAGAGGCGCGACTGTGGCTGCCAGAGGGAGTGCCCATCGATATCGCCACAGAGCGACCCAGTAAAGGATCTTTCTTTTCCAAAGAGCCGTCAGAGCAGGGGAGTTCTGCAGGTGAGCATATCTGCACCTCCTTCTCCTCCTTCAACTCCTCTTTGCCCTCCTTCTCCTCCTCGGGGCTGTGGTAAGGCGGGGCTGGGTACGGCTCTTTGGAGTTGAAAAAGGCATCTGTTTCTGATCGAGGGATACGTTGCACGTACACATTGACCAGGAAATCTAGTTTCCTGTCCATAGAGACCACCTGCAGGAAGACAGAAAAACATGTACGGAAGGTTCTGACAGGCACCTGTCAACAAAGGATTCGGGTGATACATTTTCTTGATCTAAAGTGCTTACTCTCTTCCATTGACGATGACTTAAAAAAGTAAAAAATATTTTATTTATTCAACAGTAACGTTTTTCTAAGTAACTAATGCGGACGCTCCAAAGGGGCGTGGCCAGCACCAGCTCATTTCCATTTAAAGCTACTGACCCAGAATCAGCACGTTTGTAACAGGGCTGAAACAGAGGGGTATGAGGCTTGGCTACAATGGGTGATCTGCTTGGTATTTTGAGCAAAACACTTCAGAGATATTTTTTGTATAGATATGGCCCTATAATATATTGTTCAAATATAGCATAATAGGTGAGCTTTAAGTCAAAACACAGGAGATAAAACTAAGACCAGACAATATATATTTTGTACACTTCCATAAAAAGATATTCATACCAAGTATTTAACAATGTTTAAATTCAGAAAAACAATAGTACAAATAATCCAACTCATAGGCTACTACTTTCCCACAGCTGGAAGCAACAGCCCTACCTGCTTCTCCACTTTCACCAGACGTCCCATCATGCTCTGGTCATCTGAAGCCTCTCCGTCACCTTTGGGCCCTTTACCAACTATCTGGTCAACTCTAGCATTGGAGAAAAATAATATCCGGTATTAAAAAACACTCTGTTCTGCCACATGGGTTTAAACTTAAGAAGTGTATGATGCCATAAGGTGAACTGGTACATGGAAAGTAGGTTTACAGTAGGTTATATGATGCTCATAAAGCTACAAATACTGTATGTTTAGACTGAATGAAGGATGGCCTAATATTTGAGCATTTCCTGAGGAAACATTGATTTCAGGTGGACAGTGTGGACGCATGCTTTATGAGATGAGGCGATATTGACAGTATGTGAATATGGGGTATATTTGATCTAAGGGCCAAAATGCATCACTTGGCATGCTTTTGTTATGCTTCATGCTTCATTTCCATAGCATCCTGCTGGGGGAGCCGTCCTTCTATCTCTCCAATATGAGAACAAGCATCTAGCACTATCAAACCCCTGTTGAGTGAGGCCATATAACATGGCTCATTGAAATTGAGTGAGAACAGCTGATTATGTGACGAAAAGGTACCTGCACAAAATCTCTTAAAGAGGACATATTATGCTCATTTTCAGATTCATAATTGTATTTTGTTCGAATACTGTGACTTGTCTTAATGTCTAAATGGGTCTTTATTTCTCATACTGCTTGTGCTGCGGCAACTCTTTTCACCCTCTGTCTGAAACCAGAGCCCAGTCTGCTCTGATTGGTTAGCTGGCTGACTCTGTTTTGATTGGTCAACTGCTTAGAGACGTCCCACCCAGGTAGAATGAGTGCTAGCCAATAGAAGGGTGGGTGTAAAATAGTGATGTCACAAAAACCGATATAACAGACTACAGGAAAGGGAAAGCCCCAAAAAGCAACGATAAGGCCCCTTGGAGATGCAACTATTTTATATTTCATAAATTAGGTGTTTTAACATGTTTTTTTAATGATATAAATTGTAGCTTCATCTCAGCATGTAAAATTCAGCTCAATGAGACAGGTCAAGTGGCTTGAACTCAAAAGGGGTTCTGTCAATCAAAATAATAAGGCAGCATGTTACTGCCTTAATGTTTGGACTATAAAGAGCAATATGCTGGTAACATTCTAGAGGTGCAGTCTATTGACCTAACCTAGGACCTTCAGTGGACTTCTTATGGCGAGGTGTTGAGGGGGGAGGGGGCCCCACAATCATATCTATCCTGGCAAGGCACACAGAGACGATATGAGTGCAATGCAAAATGAAGCAACGCGGGAATCACATCAGCTATGGAGAACACGTTTTCAATATATTCCACACACACAAGACATACGGTGAGTCTGACTTGCTTCGTGGATGAGGAGTGCATGTTTTTCGCTGTTGGAATATATTTATTCTACATGTTAGACCTTCAAGGGGAGCAAAATGTGAGGGACTTAGGTAAAACAATGTGATTTATACATCAATGTTATATCTAAAAAATGGAATTGTGATGCATTCAAAGCTGGAGTGGATCGTATTTTGAGATATAAATGTGACGACTGGGAACACAACACATGTCGTTGGACAAATGAAACAGGCAAATCAATGACAACATGTGTGTATCCAAAAACACTGCATTACTGAATCACAGTTCTACTATTAACACTCAGTTTAAACTAATATTAAACTTAAGATATGAGTCTGAAAATGCTTCCAAGTATCCCCAATATCCGTCCTGATATTTTTGAACTCACAGTGACAGTGACATTCAGGCAGGTTATTCACTCTGAGGAGACCTAGAGATAAGTGTGGTTTAGATTTAAATTGCAACATAGTGTGTTTTGTACGTTCACTTGCCTGGACTGCAGGTTTTTGATGCGGGACAGCATGTCCAAGTGACCTGCCGAGTACTGCTCGATCACGTCCATGACATCATAAGGCCGCAAGCTCTCTTTGAACCGCCTCTTTGACACCAGAAACTTCATGATGCTGAGGAGGGACAAATTATTTTCTCACATGAAACACAGAATACGTGAGTAGGCTTTTTTTCACAGCTGACATTTAAATTGTCAATGTACCACAGGTCTTACTTATTATAACATGAAAACTAGCTTTGTTCTATTCATTAGTCTCAGTTAGTCATGACCAGGGGCCTCATTTATAAAGGGATATACGCTCAAAAAAATGGCGTACGGCAGTTTCTAGTTTTGCGATTTATAAAATACTAACTTCACGGGAAAACGTGCGGTCCTCCACGCAAACTCTAACCCATGCGTACGCACAAAGCACAAAGACGGGAGAGACGAGTAACTGCGACACCGTTGGCAGAAGGAAGAATGGAGAGAAATATGTGGAAATAATACCATAAATAAAATGTTACCTCTCATTTTCCAACATTGGTTAAAGCCAATCTTAAAATGATTTAACAAACGCCTCTTTGAGACTCCTCAGTGCAAACAAAAACATAAGTGGGAGAAATAAATAAATACGGATATGTTATTTAAAACCACCTCGAATATGTTGTGTTAATGTTATGAAATGTTTTCTCATAAATGATGCGGTAAGCAGGAGGACAGAATTACGCCTAAACTGACACCGTTTTGCATTTCTATAGGTTGTAGATACGAGCATGGTTTTATATATGCTTAATGCATGTTTAATCGTGTTCTATGCCGTTTGCTAAGACTTGATAAGTCGCTCGTAAAACACAGGAGGTATGGAAACTAAGAGCATGTGTATATTTTTTGTCATTAACCTTTTTCAGACCACTTATTTATTTATTTTGGTGACGATCCGACGTCCATGCTGCTACTCTGGTCCAAACTGCATCCACCAAACAATATGATTTATCTCCACCTCCCCAAAATAACCAAAATCTGACACGGTGTGAAATGTTTTTTTTAGCTGTTCTGTTGTCATTTCCTGCGATCTTCTCCATGCAGTCGGTCAAAAATGAATGAATGAAAGGGCGTTTCTTTGAGTATTTATAGGCAAACATGGGCGTTACGTGAAGCCCGCAAAAGCTGCACCGCATTTCGAGTCGGTTGTGATTTATCAAGGGAAACAGGCGTAGGAAGTGCCATACGCACTTTCCTCGCCGGTACGCAATGTTTGGTGAATCGGAAAGTGGCGGAAAATGTATTGACCCATTTTTCGGATTTCTACTACGTAAGCAACCTTCCCAGGTCAATCCTACGCACGGCGTTATAAATGAGGCCCTGGTCATGACAGAGGAACATCAAGCTAGCATGCAAAAAAACAAGACCCTAAAGGCCCTGACACACCAAACTGACACCGAATGTTGTGTCGCCTCACGTCTCCATGGCCAAAGAGTCGCACTGGAACACACCGCAAAGACTTCAGCCGACGGCCAAGTAGCACATAAGCACTGCACATGCATGAGTGAGTAGCAATAACTCTTCTTACCAGCAGGCGGCGGTAGTGTGTATTCGTCATTCAAAAGAGGAAGACAGACTGCGTGATATATAGAGTGGCAAAGTCACGCCCATCTACTTCCGGTAGATGGGACCTAATTTCGGAAAAATAATGTATTGAAGTCAATGGAGAGAGAAAACTTATATTTCGTTCCCGTTTGAATTGTGCCATGAATTATTATGATTTTTGTCAATCTTAAAAAATAATTTCCATGTAAAAAAAGTCACAGTTTCTCGTAAAACTGTTGAAATATAAGACTATGAAAAATATGCAACTAGAAAGACTACAAATCCCAGAGTCGCGTAAGTGATGCCACAATTGTTTTCCTCCACTAAGAGATAGCTAAGATCAGCGCCATATAGATATAATCCATCTATATGGCGCTGGCTAAGATAAGATAACTTTAACAAGATGCCTGTGTGCTTAGTACCAGGTTGTTATCATACCAGCAATGGGTCTTGCTCGTTCTTTCGCTTCCCGTCTGATGAAAGGACCAGGAGTGGCTGGATCAAGTTAGCTACCTAGCTAGTAGCCAGGGTTGGGAGGGTTACTTTGTAAATGTAATCAGTTACTGATTACTGAATACATGGCTCTGAAAGTAATCCGAATACAGTTACAGTTACGAGTCTTAAAAAAGTAACATAATCAGATTACTTTTAGATTACTTTTGGATTACTTTCTTTTTCCATCACAGATGGTATGTTTTGGTGTACAGGAGACACAAAAAGCAAAAAGGAAACTGAACGTGTTTTTACTGTTTTAATGGCTTATCAAGAGCACAACTGAAACATAACATCTGAAACGATGCAACAACATAATAAACTTTTTGGGGATGCAGCTTGGGATGTGAGGAGTGAGGGACACGGCTTAGAACGGGCGTGTCGCCTTCTGTCCTGCCAGTGTTGTCAGGACGTTAATTAAAATGTCGAACTCGGACTTAATTTTAAGGACATGTCGGCCAGGGGTGTAGAGCTATATTTGTTTAAGCACCGGATCGGCAAAACAGGAGACTCTGTGCACCAGTCTGCCTTGATCTATGAATTCATGTCCGTGACACTCACAGTATCTGCTGCCCACTGCTGTCTTATAGAAGGAAAACCTCCTTCACTTCATGAAATCTCTGCAGCACCAGGAGGCAGCGGGAGGGTTAACTCAGTCTCTGAGAAGACGAGCGCGCAGTGCCTTTCACGCACCGCCTTTCACGCACCGCCTTCGCTGTGTTTACCTTCAAAATCATAAGGCTAAAGGGCGACCGCAGGCTGATGTGTTTTAACCACACACACCTCTACACACACACGACTTAAACGCAGACTTTTGTTCCTCCATGTTTTGTTGTTATTGTTTCACTGAGCGGACCCGCCCCTTTTTTTTCAAACGCTTTTTTGGTCCATCTGCGGCGGTAAAAGTTTTTGTGCGCTGTGATGATTCGGCTGTACCTTTAATAATGAATATTAAATGTTGTGAGGAAATCTTTCCACCAATAATTCCAATAAGTAATCCAAAATGTATTCACTTCAGGTTTACGAAAGTAACTGTAATCAGATTATTCGTTTTTCAAATGTAACGCGAGCTGAATACAGTTACTTGATTTTTGTATTCTGATTACGTAACGTCGTTACATGTATTCCGTTACAACCCAACCCTGCTAGTAGCTAGCACATTAGTTAGCATTACAGCCTTGTCATTTTTATTAGCCTTAATATGAAGTAACATTAAGTAACCCAAAATGTTAAACAATAAGAGTAGTAGTCATATTTCGTACTGTCACCGGTGTGATCACAATTTAAGCCCGGTCTTTTCTACTTCATGCTACCTGCACAAATGATTGACATTAAACATTAAAAAGACCAGGCAGTTCAGAGAGAATCAAAGGAAGGCAGGCAGGCAGCTTTGCATGACATTCTTCTGGACGTGTTTCAGTGAGGGTAGTCAATCGTTTTGTTGACAAGACAGTAGTGACGGCCATCTTGGTGACGTGTGTTGTTCTGCGAGACCAGAGATGTAGTTCATTGAGCGTTTCACACAAACAAATGTGTTACTTCACAGTTTTATGACACATTTTTTATTTTATTTTAATTAATTATTAAATTGACAAACATCATATGTGTAATTCGTGGCACAATTCAAACGGGATCGAAAGATAATATTTCTCTCTCCATTGACTTCAATTCATAATTTTTTCAAAATAAGGTCCCATGGATGTCCCCCGGAAGGGGAGGGAGTCCGCCACTCTATAGAGTGGCGTAGTCACGCCCATCTACTTCCGGTCAATGGGACCTTATTTCGGAAAAATTATGTATTGAAGACAATGGAGAGAGAAAAATTATCTTTCGATCCCGTTTCAATTGTGCCACGAATTACACATAATATGTTTGTCAATCTTAAAAAATCATTTTCATGTCAAAAAAGTCACAGTTTGTCGTAAAACTGTTGAAATATAAGACTATGAAAAATACGCAACTAGAAAGAGTAGAAATCCCAGAGTGGCGTAAGTGATGTCATAACTGATGTCACAATTGTTTTCCTCCGCTAAATATAAGAGATAGCTATGGAAGCCCATTTCCGCCACTTGAAAAAGATAAAATCCCCGTGAAAAGTCATAATTATGAAATAAAAAGTCATAATAATGAGATAAAAAGTCATAATTATGAGATAAGAAAGTCGAAATAATGAGACAAAAAGTCATAATCATGAGATAAGAAAGTCGAAATTATGAGATAAAAAGTCATAATAATGAGATAAAAAGTCATAATTATGAGATAGAAAGTCATAATAATGAGATAAAAAGTCATAATTATGAGATAAGAAAGTCGAAATAATGAGATAAAAAGTCATAATTATGAGATAAGAAAGTCGAAATAATGAGATAAAAAGTCATAATTATGAGATAAGAAGTGCGCATGCGCTACAGTGGCACTGTCTTCAAAAGGTCCCTTCATCACCTTGCTGCTCTCCACCATGCAAACGGCATCTAGTCCTAAGGTAACTATTACAGGTGACTTTTGTAAATGTTAGATGTTACATATAGCTTATATTGCAGCTAAACTACAACAATGCAGTTCATAGCTTTGACATTACCTGTTATGAACTATAATATATATGCCTATAGTTTTGTGGTAACGTTCACGCCACTAATGACAATAGTGTAGGCATACTGCTGCTGTGAGTTGCTAGCCTAACTCTAACCCATGAACTGCTACCACATTCCATGCATCAATAATTATAATCCAAGATTATATTAATATACAACATCATAACACTGAAAGGCAAATGATGCATCATCATGTACATCTGTATCTTCTGACTTTTATTGTAGTATAGCTAATTGTATCCTCATTCTAAATGTTGTGTTATCTAATGGCTGTAGTATGAAGGTACGAAATAAAGTTTTGTATTTTGCAGTAGCGGTAAAAAGTGGTTTATTATCGAATGTAGAACTGTACAATGTAAACAATCGACAATAAGATAAAAATAGTAAGTAATACAATATTTTTTTTAATAGCCACATCGTCAGGGTCCTGTCCGTTAAATACTTGAAGAAGCTATTGTCCACCTCATGCAGGAAGTGTGGCAGCAAATTACGTGGCAACTGAGTTGGTTTCTTCATTCCAGATCACCATGATGTAAAATAAATGATTGCGTCCAGGTGAGATGAAAATTAAAAATAATAGCAGTCTGTGTGTGCCTAATCGTTTGTTTGCATTCCTCACTTGTTTAGCTTCTCATGCACTGATTTGCTAAGCTGAACAGCCAATCAGAGTGATTTATTTTGCAGACAGCCTCCGCTGCCGATTCAACATGGTCAATCAGCAGCGGGAGGTGTCGGCACGGCCGAAAAGATACGACGGTGCGGGACACACCAATCTGAGTAGGGCGACAGGACGCTCAACGATGGCCAGACATCTATCGACGGCCGAAATCGGCTTGGTGTGTCAGGGCCTTAAAACTGAAGCAGCTAAATTGAATAAATAAAATGTTGTTATGTTTTTGTTGGTCTGTCCCATTGTAAGCAGCAACATACTGATCCTATGTTAATGGACCTGAAACCCTAACCCTAACTTGGTGGAATGGTGTGGAATGGTGTTGCATGGGCCAAGGAATTACAAGTTCGGTGCGGATACATATTTATTTTCTACCTCCACCAAGAGGCTCATGTTTTAGTATCGGATCGTTTGATATGTTTTTTTTTACCCAATTATAATGAAAGTTGTTGGAATGGTCGAGCTTGGGCCAAGAAAGAACACATTGTATATTGAAGCGAATACAAATTATATTTTCACTTGGTTTAACATTTTGCGATGACCTTGGCGTGGCATTCTTGTATTTTAATGTATCTGACTGTATGACTTCATGCACGTTCAGACTTAGTTTTTACCACATTTGCAAATCACAGCTATTCATTTGTTAGGTACAAATTACTATTTTATTATTGCTTATAAATTATGTCCAAATCTAAAAAAGCTATGTTTTCCGTTAATCACTGTTTGAGCTAGTGAAGCCTGCACCATTGGTGGAAGGAAATGCCATACACATCATTCATAGTTTTCTTTCTCCATGGGTGAAATAAATATTGCAGAACCATCAAAAAAAGGGAATAAAAGTGATTCCTTACCATATTGCCCTTATTGTCACCCTCAAGCCTGGAGGTAATTCCTGAGTGAGAAACTCACAGTGGCAGCTCTTATCATCACCAATTTCCTCTCCTGGGAGGCTGGCCTCTACAGAGCAAAGACAAGGACACTCGTAAACATTATGAAATCTGCTTTCACACCCAGCATCCACCGCAGAAGCAAAGCAGGGCTGTTTGCTTGAAGCTTTCAAGGAGTGCAAAATTCAATTACCAAGTTGGTTTCAAGCCAGCTAGCCAGTTTGTGAGGGTAGTGGCGGGCTTTGAGGAACAACAGAAAAAAGGACTTGGTGCAGAATTGAAGGATAGTGCTGATGGGATAAAGCTTTTCGAAAACCTTCCATAAAAGTGCTCTCTTCCCACCACCCAATAACAGGCTAGATTAGCATTGTAATCTATGGATTTAGTTACATGTCGCACACAGGCAAGGGTTTCAAGGCCTTATCATAGTTAGTTATTAAGTGAGATTTTGGTAGGGAAAGTGAGGTCTCTTCATGCAACATAAAGCAGACTTTTGTCTCTGGGTCAAATTTGGATTATCTTGGCGCTATTTGACTTGAACCCAAATTAATTTAGCCGCCCATTTATGTAAAAAGAATTTATAAAGACTGTAAGAGCTGTAAGATTAACTATAATCTTACAGCTCTTACAGTCTTTATAAATACATGCTTGCTCTCAGCTAGTATCATGCTTCAGTCTTCAGTCATCGTTGAGGGGGGGGGTTCATGTCAAGTAAACAAATCTCAGCAGTTCTCAACATGCAGGTTTGTCAGACCAGTAAAGCTAACTTTTCTTTAAATTATTTTCCCCAAAGAGGACAACCAACAACATATCCCAATGTCTTACTTATTAAACCTTCAATTGCTGCAAAGAGAGAGAGAGGAGAGACATGGAGAAAGATTTGTTATGGATTCTAGCCGGATGACGATGGCAGACAAATCAATTCCAAACATGGGAACTGGTTTAGTCCACTGAATGATTTCTGACTCATGTTCGAAACAGCTGGTCTCTCTTCTCTTACATTTACATGTAACAAATCACATATATCATACAACTTCATGTAACATATGGTAAAGTAACAGCCAGACAATACAGAGTAAATCAAAGTCTAAATTGAAGACATGTCATCATGACTGGAGTCCAAAGTCTTCATCCTGCCTTTCAATCAGCACTTTAACATGCCATGAATTGGAAGAAGAAAAAGAACTGATGAGAATTGGTTCAAATTGTTTTAGAAATAAGAAATGAAAAGTATATTTGTTGATAGTGAGACAGTGGCCTTGAGGACATGTGGATGCAGTTGGGCTGCCTAGCTATCAAATGACGTCTGGACACCAACATCCAAATATGTCTCCCCCGCAACACATTGGAATCTTGCCTTTAGTGCCGAGATAATCTCCCTGTTTGCCAGAGATGTTTGAATGCATGCAGTGGAAACAATATGGCAATATTACCTGCATTTTTCTGTACAATTACTTCGAAGAGGCTTTATTGTAATACATTATTTATAAAAACACACAGCTTGTGACATGAGTGCATGAAGCCACACAAAAATATATGATGAATGTCCTTCCACATCAACCCAATAACTGTTATGTGGAAAACTCTAGCGTTATCAATGTAAACAAGAGCCCAGCAAGCTGGTTTACTAAATACAAAAACAGCATACATAAAGGTAAGATTTGACTTAAAGGTGGGGTATGTAATTTTGGAGAAACCAGCTCGAGTGCGTTAGAATTTGAAAGTACACAACCAGAAAAAATCTGCCTCTTCCTTACAGAGCCCCTCTTCCAACACACACAAACGCGCACATGACCAATGTGCGAGATAAGTTTGTGCACAGATGGAAGGCTGACAGGCAGGTAGGCCATCCAGTTATTTTAGCCGGGCCAGCTCAGATGATTGGTCGTGCTTTTTACAGTATACGGCTTCCACAGATGCCATTTTTTAATGTATTTATTGTCAAAGCATTTAATATATTCATTGCTATCGGGATGTTAAGAGCATTCCATGGAATGTAACAAAAAGTGTTTCTGAAATCAATTACATACCCCACCTTTAATGTCTGGATAGACCAGGGGTCGGCAACCTGCGGCCCTCGGGCCACATGCGGCCCTTTAAGCCCTCTGCTCTGGCTCCCTTGAGCTTAGACAAAAATAAGAAGGATATGATATAAAAGTATTTGTAAGACTATTTATATTTTGTTGCATGGTTGAAAATGTTTCGTATCTTGTATTTTGAGGTGATACTGTGACACATAAATAAAAAACAAAACGGTTTTAATTAGGCCAACTCAACTAAAATATGCGTCACATCCTGCTACGGTCCCGCGCGAGCGCCTTTTCTTGGAGGCGCTCGCGCGGGGACCCCCGGCTCGATGAGCGAACTATGGTTAAACCAAAGAAAAGTACCGGAGGAACACAGGATTTAATTCTGCGTGGACAGAGTTATATGCTTTCACAGCAAACGATGCTGGTTTACCGGTATGTTTGATATGTAGAGAGAAGTTGTCAACGGTGCTGCAGCCTTTACGTATCGAGGAACAACAAGGGAGAGGAAAACAGCTGACGATCTTCAGTCATAATTCAATGGGGTATGTAATTCATTTCAGAAAACACTTTTTGTTATATTCCATGGAATGCTCTTAACGTCCCGATAGCAATGAATATATTAAATGCTTTGACAATAAATACATACAAAAATTAATCTCTGGAAGCCGTAGCGCTGTAAAAAGCACGACCAATCATTTTAGCCGGCCCGGCTAAAATAACTGGATGGCCTACCTGCCTGTCAGCCTTCCATCTGTGCACAAACTTATCTCGTGGCCTTGTTGATGATGCGCGTTCGTGTGTGTTGGAGGAGGGACTCTGTAAGAAAGTCTGAAGGAAGAGGCATATTTTTTCCGGTTGTGTATTTTCAAATTCTAGCGCACTCGAGCTGGTTTCTCCATTCTTACCTACCCTACTTTTAACTCTTTTTAGGTTGCAGCTATATGTTTTATTTATTTCAAAGTGGGCCCATTTTAATAATATTTTTTCCCTTCAAATGTGCAGAGGACTCCCCAAGTGCTGTGTTTAATTTATTTTAAAGTAGGCCTGTGTATTATTTTTAATTCTCCTTATCAGAATCAGAATCCCTTTATTAGTCCCACAGAGGGGAAATTTGCAGCGTTACGGCAGGAAAGAGCCACAGACAGCTTAGTGTAGCATATCTGAAATGCGTTAAAAAAAGTACTAAGTTATAATATAATAAACAATAAACAATATGCTAAAAAAGTACTAAGTTATAATATAATAAACAATATGCTAAAAATAAAATAAAAAAGTTACATAATTTTCAAAAATACAGATCAAAAACAAATCAAATCTACAAATCAAATCCTGTAGCAGTCCTTATAGGAGTTCTTTGTTTCTTATTAGAGGTTAACAGTTTTATATAAGGTAATAAATAGCCTAATAAATGCAAAAAAACTGTAGTTTTTGTCTGATATAACAATAAATGCAACTTTATTAGCTATCAAGCTATGAAATATGTTTTGCGGCTCAAGACAAAAAAATGTTTGGGAAAAAGGAGCAAAATGGCTCTTTTGGTCAAAAAGGTTGCAGACCCCTGGGATAGACCAATAGACGGATATTAGCTCTCTTAAATGCTAGACAACATTTTCTGAAGTTTGAAACACTGAAAAGACTAGTTTCTCAGCAATTAAACAATAAGCAGTTTGCATTGGCTTAAAGGAAGAGTTTGACATTTAAGGGATTGTGCCTAGTGGCTTTCCTGCTGGGATTTAAGATGGGATGATTAAAAGCAACTTGGTTGAAAAAAAAGTCTGATTGTATAGACGTCTTTGAGAAAATTGTCACTACCAAGGCGTTGATTATCATGTAGCATACCTGCCAACCCTACCGATTTGGACGGTAGTCTACCGCTTTTGACATGTTTCTACCGCCTACCGATTTAGCTGGCTTTCCCAACCGATTTTCAATCTTCCCAAACTATAACAAATAAAAATGACACTCCATAGACACTGGACTCGACTTTTGGTGGACACCGTTTGCAGCGTGATCGCATCATACAAACAGTAGTCCTCTGTGTTTCTGAAAGAGAAACAACGTGCAGACCGGGGGTAACGCTGCGGGAAAGGCAGCGTTACCCCCGACGAGGCATTTGAGTCCTGCAGGATTTCCCCGTTAATATCAGTGTCTCGAAAACACATGTTGGCGACTGAAAGACATCCAGTGTTTGTTCTTTTCCGGAAGCATCCTACATTGTCTCAACTGAAAGAGGACCACAAACACACACAAATTATAATAACATTTTGAGATTTGGGGATATTTATCTCCCATTCTTTCACTTTTTCTGACATTTTCAACAGCAAACATGTCGTTAATGTGTTTAGTGAACTACAGCAATCTGAAAGCCTGTACATTATTTATATCACACTTTATCAGTAGAAAAATGCAGGAAATGACTTTTTTAATGCAGTATTTTCTGATTTATGGCGCAACACAAAGATATTTCGCTCTGTGCAAACCTTTGACTCTAATATGTCAACAACATGAAACAAGAATATGAACCTGGCTTTATCCAATGTTCACACAAGAGTTCATCCTGACACATCCTTCATCTACACTGTCTCAACTGAAAGAGGACCAGAAACACATTAAAAATATAATAAAATGTGGAGACTTTGGGATATTTATCTCCCATTCTTTTACTTTTCAGGCATTTTACAGACCAGACATGTCGTTGATGTCACTGTTTACCAAACTACCACTTTTTCTGAAAAATGCATAAAATGATGCAATGTATGTTAAATACATGGTTTATACATGTAATTACTGGGGTTCCATTTCTTCTGATTACCTAATTTGGGCGTGCACAATTGCCACGTGCAAACCTACCTCTTTTGGATTTGGAAAGGTTGGCATGTATGATGTAGTTGTACTAATAAACACTTTAAGGATGCAGTCGTTGATTTGTTGCAATTGTTTTAAGTACGATTTTTTTTAAAGACAAAATAAGTATTCCAATTAGTATAGAAGTTTACATGAATGATGGATGCTACTTGTCTACCAAGCTAGCTAGTTAACATTATCATTAGCTAGTAATTCAGCTAGTCCTTTCTCACAGCTCCTCCCTCCTGTCCAGATTGCTCACTTACTAGCTCCAAAAAAACAAGATGGCCATGATTAAAATGCCACACTCAAAATGTTAGTCCATTGACAAATTACTTGAGTCTCAGTGACAATTTAAACTACTTTTTGAATGATGTATACATTCAACTTTTCATCCAAGCTCACTAGCTAGCACTAGCATTGGCCAGTAATGTAGCTAGTCACTCTTCCTCAGCTCCTTCCTCCTGTGCAGATAGGCCTACAGTATATCGGTCACTAGAACTACTTCAAAAAATGTCAAGCTTATTTTAAGGCTGCTTAATGTTTAAGATGTTTGATTGAGTTTAAATTCTGTTTCAGAGAATTTCTATCTTAACATGCACACAAATTTAGAGAAAATAAACGATATATTTTACTATGCACTGTTGTTCAACTTTAACCCTAACCTGTTTCAACCCTATCTCTTGACAAAAAGGTAGTGGTAGTGATAGTGTTCTTCTAAACGGATTATTCTGGACTGTGGAGTTCGCTCACCCACTGAGTTTTGGCGTGAGGCGCTGCCCCGGACTTTGAAGGCGTGCTTTGGCCCTCGGTTCTTCTCATTGAAACTCAAGCTCTTTGCAACTTTGCTTGGACTGGCCTCAGTCCCCTCCTCCGGAGACTGAGCTTTCCCCTTGGCGACAGGAGCCTTGGAAGGACTTGGGAACACCTTGTCCTTCAGGCTGGGCTTCCGACTACAGAGAGTAAACAATGACAAGGAAATGTAACAATTTTTTTGATGCATCATTTAATTAAATACACTAACTAAATGTCTTTATCCTACTGCTTTCTTGTGCAAGTGTAATCTTTATAATTTGACAAATTCTGCGCTGATGTGATGATAAATCTTACCTCTGTGGAAACGTAAAATTGGGCAATGTCCTACAGCAGAAGGAGTCCATATACGAACATAGTGGAGCATTCAGTGGGTCAGGCAAGCAGCAGGAAGCTACAAGCAAGCATGCATGGGAAGCAAAGTGACACTGCACGTCTCAAAAAGGCCGAGCTGCGGTCTCACTGTGTGCAAAAAAAGTGAACATAAATCATGCAAAATAATTCACCATCATACTGTGAGCTCCGCCTGATACTCGGGAACTGGTCAAAGGAAACGCATTAAGTATTCAGCAATATGCACCTTGCCTGCTGAACAGAAGTTTGCTGATTAGGCAAAAAAAAGGGAGCAAGCAAATAAACTGCATAGAGACATTACTAAACAGAAACCATAGTGTGACAGGGCGGTAAACAGGGATGTATATCTGCATTATCTTTCCAGAGAAAAAAGGTATGTCACATACTATTTTTCACTAAGCTATATTTTTAAGTCCTTTCCCTCTATGTGTTTGAGTAGGTAAAGGAAACAGAGGTAGGAATGGAAGAACACATACAGACTTGCAATGCAGACTTAGTATCTGTGCAGCAACTATACCTAATAGTTCTCGGACAGCACCCGCAAAGTCTGTCTTTGTGTGCATTTTCACTACTGCAGTGGTGGGTAGTAGAGGAGACACAAAAAGATAAAGTAGCAGTGGATACAGTCACAAAAACAGCAGTGTGTGTGCTATACTGTGATGCCAGTAACATTTTATTGTGACTGATTTATAATACAGATTTGTTGTATATAACTAGCAGTTAGTTGAATTTATTTTTCCTTTTGTTACTTTTCCACATGTGTAATGAATTGAAATGCCTGCTAGTATCTTCCTAGGGCATACAATAAGCAAATAGCTTATAAAGGACCAAGTCATGATAAAGTGTTACTACATCTGTAAAGATAACACTTGTTTCTTTAGTCAAAAACAATGTGATATAAATCAAGCTCCTAAAGTGTTCAAAATCACTTTTTTTGTTCCCAAGCTGATGCTGAAAGCCAGAGAATCAAAGAACAGCTTAGTGGTGAGAAAGTGGGCATGAGGCCAAATTCAGCTGATCTTTGGTGCACCATGTGAGCAAATGCAGCATGACCGTTCTTGAAGGAGTTACTTAACATACAGACACATCCATGTCGGACACGCAGGACTTACAGCACACACTCACACACAGATATACTGTACACACACACTCCCTCAAGAAGAGTGCCTCAGCAGCAGCTAAGAGCAGATTTGAAGAGAAGCCAAAGGGAGGTGAAGAGAAATAAAATGCTAACAGATCACAGACCTGGGAGAGGTTTCAGCTTGAGAGTCCTTCCTATGAGGAGAGGAGAAACTAACTGTTACACTGTATGTCATAATTAACATCGAGCCATGTTGTTAAGGTTGTGGTAGATTAGCCCTGGAACATGTTCAGAGAAATATTAAGACGAGTTGCTAGATGTAAAAAAGTGTGCTTCTTCAAATTCAATTTACATACAGTATAAGACGAGATAAAAAAGATAAGAAATGACATGAGCCATTTAAGCCATTTTAGGTGGCTAAAAAAAGCTTTGAAAACAACATTAAAATATTGTCACTTTATATGGTACATTTCAGACAATGAGCAACACAGACTTTAATTCATAGTTTAGCTGTCTCTATCAAATTAATATAAGCATTTCATTAGAATAAAAAAGAGGTCATACATAGCTTTCGGGTCTCAAAAGTAAAGCCAAAGCCAAAATGTCTCAAACCTGCATTATCTCTAATGTCCAGCAGGGGCAGCCCTATTGGTCAGAAGCATAGACTGTATATGATCAGAAGTCAAATTGTATAGAAGTCTATGAAAAAATCACCTTACTTCTCGCTTGATTTATTACCACTCTATACATGTTCCAAGTGAGTTTATGGTCTCAATCCCTAGTTTGAAGTCTTCTTCAATGCAAGAAATGTATGTGGCCCTCAACGCTACACTATGTTTACCAGTTGAATTATCAAAGGTTGTCGTTTTGCTTGATTGCCAGTTAAGAAGTGAATAATTTTTTTTTAGTATCCCTTTTCTTTTTTAAATATGCTTTTTTCCAATCCAAAGATTATTTCTTCACTGGCAATAACCATTACCCATCATGCTCCCCATTATACAGTGTAATCATCCCAGCATCCTTTTCATTATCATCTTCGGCTTTGTCAATGCTCATGTTTTTACCTGAATGACTTTCCCTTCAGATTCCTCAGCAGGTCCAGCTGATTCAGAGGTGGAATGAGTCTGGGAAAAGACAAAGAGCATTTCTGTCAAGGAACTTTCAACTCAATGTCGAAAAGTTGAAGCTCGCCGCTGGGCACTTTTAGTTTGGCAGTTCTCTATTCTGCTGGTCATCGCCTTTTTACCTACAACTGGAATGAAACCAAAAAACAGAAGCCATTTTCAATTAGAAAAAACAAGCAGCTTCTTCTAGACACATATTAGTCAGAAATGTGTGCCGTGAAAGTCTGGCATGGCAGCTCAACTGCTGATTCATACAGTTGGGCAGTGAAATAGGTGGTTAATTTTACAAAGTAGCCACTTGCAGTGTTTGTCTTTGGAACTATGTTTCAAAAGAGGTGTCACTGCCAAGACACCAGCATCAGCCACTGTACAATTACCCTTATTTAAGCAGAAAGTGAAAGTCCCACCGGTGAGCGATGCTTCAGCGATGCTAGTATCTGATTCAACAAATGAGTATAGAATACAATAAGACAAAGGATCAGATTTCCACTTAGCTTAGTTTTCAGAGGGATGGCAGAATGTGATATGGGAAAACAGTATTTATTGAAAATGTAAAGCATTATTCAGACATATCCATCACTTACCTGTACATTGGGATCGCTACAGTCTGCTCGTAAAAATCCCAAGTGTACATCAGATCTGTCCGGGAAAGGTTGGTAGCATAAAACCTCCAAGCACCCTGGAAAGAGACAGGAAACGACTTTTAATCTTTTCGTCAGAAGCACAAACAGGAATCAAATCTGCTGTAAATCCCATAAATGGTGTTGTTATCATTCATTTTTTTACCTGGATGAGGCCTGCTGCAGGGGTACGTCTCTTCTCAAAATGTTTCTGCCTGTGTTGCTCTTGTACCTTCAGGGCAAAGCCAGAACCCAGGATGCCCTAAAACGATAAAGGTATCTTTATTGACCTCTATTGGCCAGGAGTTGGAATCGCAACTCCTTCAACATCTTGTAGAACCTTCCACAGCAGAGAGTAGGGAGCACATACAACTAGAAGATGGCATATATATAATATGACAGATGTCTACAAAGCCTTAAGGTAATATGATTGTTTGATACAATTATTTCCTTCCCACATGGCAAAAGTAAAGGCTGTTTATTATGCATATTTGTGTTGGACCAGGTTTAACTAAAAGCGTACTGCTGAGTCTGACATTTTTAAATCTCAGGTGAAATGCCAAACATTTAGCAGCAAGTGACAAACCCATCAGTGACTGGAATTATGTCATTAGGTGAGAGCTTTCTAAATGTGAAGGGACACATGAGCAGTGTTTTTGATTAAGCTTTTAGCTGGCTTCTATAGTCTAATTACCAGAGAGGACAAATACTCTATAATATTCTAGACTGGCTCTTAGACTGCTTATTTTTCTGGGTGGGATCATAAAAGACTGAAAAGTTTTAGGTAGCTCGGGATCACTACATTATATTAAATATTCACATCCTTTCAATATATCACAGCAGACATGTAATTACAAGAGAAATGCACATATAATGAATGATGGGAACAATGGCTGCATACTGTTTATGTTCAGGGCCCTAGTATTGTGTATGCTGGTTCAATCAGACCATGGATTGATTACTGAAAATAGAATGTCTCATGAAGTGACACATAACAACTACAGATAGAAACAAAAACACCTCAAAGTCACACAAAACAACATACAAAATACACAAAACAACAGCAAAAAGAGGCAAAATTACAGTTTTACATTATAAAGAAGTATGTCGTTTAGCCACTTGGTGGCAGCGTGGCAAGCTGAGAATACCACTTCCTTTTTAGATGTTTTTGTGCTAACCAACAATTGGCCATTTTCACACAATCAGTGGATGTAGAGGATCATCATTTGCATTTGGGGTTGTTTTTTGTATGACCTGATGATCTAGTTTATGCTCTCTGTTGATAGTCTCTATGACGCCATGTGTCACATTATTTATTGAATCAATTAGATGTTCTTGTCAAGTATACACAATCTGGTCTTTCATAGTTAAAATAATGAAATATGCTATGTTCTTGTGTTCTAAAAGAACACTAAGTAGTTAGCATGAGGGGTGAAAAACAGAACAAGGAATGCAAACTCAAGAATACATGAAAGACTTAGACACATTCTTATGGAGGTACAGAGCAGTTACACCACATTGCTGATCACTTAACAACATAGAGACTTAATAAACACAAAAGAAACCACGACACTGGGTTCAAAGTGTACTCACAGCAGGAAGTGCAAAGAAGGCCACCCCGATCATGCTGAACGCGGCTGCCAGCATGCGACCATTCCAGGTCTTTGGAACCTTATCACCATAACCAATGGTGGTGAGAGTTATCTGGTGAGAAGATAAGTTAAAGTCACTCTGATTCGTGGAACAGGTTGCATAGAAGAAAGATAGGAAAAGTGACAGACTGACAGACCCTTTTCCCCCCTGTCTTACCAGTCCCCACCAAAGGGCATCAGCATAGGTCTCAAACTCAGTATTTGAATCCTTTTCCACGGAGTAGACCAGGAATGAAGCCAGGATGAGGCACAGGAAGCCGATGTACCACGCTGTGATGAGCTCCTGCAGGGAAGAACAATACAGTGAGCGGCAGGGAATCTAAAGTAATAGTGTCATCAAAGAAGCCTGGCAAAGTGGTGATGTAACCTCTGTAAATTGGTAAAAATTGCCTTTGTAATAATATTACATTACATTAGAAACATAATTATGTGAGTCCATTGTCCTCTGCGGTAGACCAAGCACTTCATAATAACCGTCTTTATTCCCCTCGATGCTTCCTCTCTCCGTCTCTCACAAACACACACAGTTTTCCACTATCTTGTTAGTGCAAGCTGATAATTCAAAGCTCATTAAAATAAAACTGAGATAAATATATTTCCATACCATGACAGGATTACTGTCACTGAATTAACACGGTGGAAAATAAAGCACTATTAGTTTGAACCCCCATGGTTTAAATCACATGTGAAGACCACTTTCACCCAGGACACCACTGTATTGATTGACTGTAAAATAAAACAGTTGACTTATTTTAGGCCTACGTCACTTTTATTACATTCTTAACTTACATACACGACTTAACTTAAATATGTAACTTAGGAAATGTAACAAATATAGTTATTTTAACCCAAACCATGAAATTGTACTAAACCTAAATAATGTTTAAAACTGCAACTGTGACCTGGAGGAAATAGGTTTGACTGAAAACGTAATTATTAATGTTTTTGTTTTAGCCAAAGTCATCCTTTTGCCCTGGCTTAAAGAGCAACTTGCAGGTTAGAGACACCAGTGAATAAATGTGTAGGAAAATGATGAATACACTAGATTTTCCCAAAAATATGAGAGGGGTCTGCCTGCAGACCTCCACTCTCAGGACAGTTCCGGTGCAGACCTCCACTCTCAGGACACCTCCACTGTCAGTACAGGAAGTGACGATTCTGACGTGTGCTAGCTAATAGTCATGCTAATGATAGCTAATACCTAATAGTAGTATGTTTGTCGTTTGTACAGTGCTAGTTATATGTTATGTAAAGCCTGCATACTTATGTGTTTTATTTCTGTATTGTAACAGTTTTACAAAGTAAAAGAAGAACCGTAAAGTCAAGAAAGAAAACCTTGCATCTTTATTGGAGGACTTTTAAATGTTATGTTACTGTCTAGCTACGCATAGGGATACGCGCTGTAAGGGCAGAACAGTTCAATCATACTGTACTGATATACAAGGTGATTATATATATATATATATATACGCGGCGGAGGTGGGGAGGTTCCAGCTGGGAACCTCCACCCCGCTGTGGGAGTGGGACCCCTGGACGGTGCGTCTTGGTCACGCTTCATATCGGCCGGCCCGGGAAGGAAGAGACACGCAGAGTGGGGGAAGTCCCCCACCCCAACGCAGCACACCCTCCCGGCCATCAGAGTCGAACCCGCAGTTCGGAGGAACCGACCGCCAGAGCACCGGCACTAGGCCGGCGCGGAGGCCCTCCGACAGTGGGTCACGTTTGCCAATCGATCAGTGAGAGGAGAAAAATGCAACAAAAATTGTCAAAATCCGTTAATATATGGATGAGTGGGGGGGCTGGACAAAGGCCATTGGGGGACACCCGAGACCGGGCAATGTCCCCGGTAGAAATCGGGTGAAATAGCCCAAAAAATAAAAATTAACAAAACCGGGGAAAATAGGGGGGAAAGTGAAAAAAAGTGTCCGAAAATAGGTACTCGCGAGGCGGGCAGAGTCCCCTGTCAACTCCCGTTACATTCCTCCATGGTATCATTTGAGCGAAAAACTTTTACGAGAACCAGGCTGGGGGGGTCAGGGCTTGACCGAGGCCGACCCAAAGTGCACGGTGGGCGAACTCATCGCCTCCGTGATGAGTCTCCATTGTGATTTGAAAAATTCCTTCGGTGGGCGGGAAAAAAAACGTGTTCGTCAGAATCGTCAATTCCTGTACTGACAGTGGAGGTGTCCTGAGAGTGCAGCCTGCACCGGAACTGTCCTGAGAGTGGAGGTCTGCAGGCAGGCTCCCATGAAAAATATACAGAAATAGGGGGGAGAAAGCAGCGAAGGGGGGGGAGAGAGATGTAATACGGTTTCTTGATAAAGCTGTGGAGACGGAGTATGTGCTGCAGGGAGGTGGATGCACAACGCACCCAGGAACGAACGCTAGCTCCGGTCCTTTTCCCATGAGGGAAACTGTGGACTCGATGCCCTGACAGGCTTGAGTTTGTGCAACCTGCACAAACACAAGCTCACCATGATTACAAATGGTGAAATGCAATGTAAAATTACCGAAAAAATACCAGCTCACTAAATCACAACCGCTCAAACCAACTACAAACTACTACCGCGGATTGGGCAGAGACCGAGTCTGAGAAAGTTAACTCCCCCATGTGACGTAATATGACGCGGCAAGGTTTCAGGCAAGGTTAAGCATAAATGTAGTAAAAAAAAAGCCTGCAAGTTGGTCTTTAAGTCCTTTCACTTCCTCTGCATGTTTTCTAAACAATAACACATGTTTACATGAACAGTAAATTAATCATCTAATCAAATGCTGGAAGTGGACATACATCAATGATAATACAGTAAAGACATTATTCAAAACATTATTTAACCTTTACTTAGCATACATTTCAGTGTAGTTAATGGAACTGCAGAGCACAGTAGATTGTTAACACCACATCTGGCTGGCTAATAATACCAACACTGTGATCACACCAGGGAAAGGTGTTTAAAAGACAGAGCGTTCAACTCTTATTCAACTTCTACAGTAAATCTTGAATGATGTCACCTTGCTGTGGGCGTAAACTACAGATCCCAGCAGCTTCCAGGTGCCCCCCCGGCGGTCCATACGCAGCATGCGCAGGATCTGCAGGAATCTCAAACTCCTGATGGCCGAGGTGGCGAACACATTGCCCTGAGAACCGGCCGCCAGCACTGACACTGAGGCGATCAGCACCATGATGTCTGGAGAGAGAAGACACATCACAGAACTCTGAACACGCTGGGGAAGATACAGATCCCCGATCAAATCAGGAGTGAATTACCAACACTTCACTGAGTACAATGAGGACCGATTTCCGTGTAATTCAAAAGTTGCTTAGAGTACTTAGAAGCAACTAGAAGAGTCAAGTTTTCTTGAGTTTGTTATGTTCTGTTAATGGCAACCAATATGGGGAAAATTACAAGAACACTTAACAAAGATGGTTATTATATTCAGGACCAAAGCCTCCAGCATTAGAATGAATGGAAAAAACACAGTCTTTGTAATGTTTTATGATCAGAGAGGGCAAAAGTACACACATCCAGTGGCGGCTGGTGGAAAATATTTTTGGTGGGGCTATGGAAATGGTGACAAAACCATACTAGGGCATTTAAAATCAGGAGACTAAATACGAACATTGTGTGTGTGTGTGTGTGTGTGTGTGTGTGTGTGTGTGTGTGTGTGTGTGTGTGTGTGTGTGTGTGTGTGTGTGTGTGTGTGTGTGTGTGTGTGTGTGTGTGTCATACTTGCCAACCCTCCCGATTTTCGCGGGAGACACCCGCATTTCTCCCGATTTCTGACAAAATCAGATTTACTCAGGACTGTTTCCACTCGGACTTTAATACAGGTACACCATTGTTTGGTTTCCATGGTAGCGCGTCTCTTGAGCAGCGCGCGCAACTCAAAGTCTGAGAGGGTGAGGAAGATGAAAACTGAACAAGAATCGACAACTCGACCCTCTGATCCCTCCTTTCCTGTAAAATACAGGTCAGCCCACACATATGCTCCATGGTGCCACAGGCCTTGCCCTTACAACTACAATAAGCATGCAAATGTTAATCTACAGCTCCGGCGATCCACTAGCACCGGAGTCTACAACTGCAGACGCAGCCATCCCCTACTGTAGCGTCACCTTGGATACGAGTCTAAACAGACACACAGGCCAGGGCGCTGAAAGGGCGCCCTTTGAGCATCAGATCTGACGACGCTGATTGGCTGAAATTATGTTTTGGCGTCATAGTTTACAGATAGCAACAGTCAGCTTGTTGGTTGCAGCTGCTCTGGCTGAGGGCTCTTTTCTACCGCCCGGACGAGAGAGGGTAATGATATACGCTGCGGCCAGGCAGGAAACATGTGACTTATCAGTAACTTTAGATATCGTAAAACAATTTTAAACAAGATTTTATTGTAGATTATACATTTTACTGATACCAACTATAAAATATTTACCTTGTTCTTTAAAAATAAAAATAAAAAAAATTTTGGGGGGGGAAATATATTTTTTTATGAATTTTTAATTTTTAATGACAATCAAACATGTGAGAAGAGGGGGGGCAGCGCCCCTAGCGCCCCTATGGACCGGCCGCCACTGCACACATCCTTTACTCAAGTAGAAGTACAGATACTTCTGTTTAAAAATACTCTGGTAAAAGTAGAATTACTGACTAAATTTCGTCACTCGAGTAAAAGTAATATGGGCTTTGAAATGTACTTCAGTAAAAAGTACCCATAACTAGCAGCAACCTGTTAAGCCCGGCGGGGACCCTGGGTTTTTTTTTTCCGGACACTGTGTCTCAGGGGATCTTAATATTTAAGAACCTATTAATGTGTTATACCAGATTAACGGAAATAATCTCAGCTAACTGACGATATAAACCATTTTTACCAAAACAAAACACAAGTCTCATAAGAAGCATCTAAATGACCCCTTAGCGAAAAATGCTAACGGGCGTTGGCACAGAACTCAAGATAGAAGTACCCTTATTACTTATCGTAGCTGCACATACAAGATGTCCGATTAAAGCTGAGGTTCCACAGATTATTTAGGTATATAGTATCATCACTGAGTGATCCGAATTTGCGACAGGGGAAGCAAAGACAGACATCACAACACGTACCTTTACGTAGCTTCTAGGGAGATCGTCTCACCGTAGCTGTTAATCTGATCAAAAGACGTGTTCAATGGCATTAAAACGAGAAAAAACGCGGCTGAATCGGTTAATCCATAGGTTGATAAAGTTTCTGGGCAATAATTGGAATTATTTATAATCCATAATTCAATTTTTATGTAAAAATCGCGGAGCAAAAGTTAGCTGCTAATGGTAGCCACCAGAGTGGCTGCTGCTTCCGGTCTTGGCTATGCGTCAGTATAATACACACACATGACCAAATAAGGACTATGTGGGAGTTCCCCTCGATTCCATTGGCTCTGACGGTTAGAAAGAGATGTCACATGTCAAAATCCAGCAGGGGGAGCCAAAGATATGAAAAATCCACCCAAATGGCCCCAGAAGAGGTTTTTTTTTGCTAAATCTGTCTAAAAATGTCAAATATCACTTGTTTTGCATCAATCTTGATACAGGGTACTTATTATATGTTGTACTTTGGATTGCTAAAGCTTTTAGTCTACTAACCCATCATCCAAGGTTAGTTTTCACTATAAGTACAAAATATGTTTTGGACAGACACTATAATTTACAGTTTTTTACTATGTTCAATCTGAATTTTCTTTAAAATAAAAAACATCTATATTGAATCTGACTTTTCTACATCCAACTGACAGGTTTATCATTACTTTGAGAAAAAAGATTATTAATTTAACCCTTTTAGAAGGGAAGATATGGTCATTTGTTCTGGGAATGTCATTTTCGAGCCTGAAACCTGAAAAACAGGCTCAGGGTTTAACAGTACCTGACCTCCCTTTATATTAATAGAACAATCATTTCATTGTTAGCTAATGAATGTTTCCATGCTGAACAACGGCAGCATGACAACGTTTTCATTGGTCCCTCTTCTTTAGAGAAGACCAGGAAATGGTGGAGAATGATGATCACGCCACCAAACACACATTCAAACTAAAGGAACCAGCCTGTTTGGAAAATGTAAGAAGTAGAAAGTACAGGTATTTGTGTTCAAAATGTAAGAAGTCAAAGTAAAAAGTCATCAGAAAAATAAGTAGTGGAGTAAAGTGATACCAGAAAAATGTACTTAAGTACAGTAACAAAGTATTTGTACTACTCCCCACCTCTGTCTGAGAGCAAGGGGACATCCAGCCCCACTCTGTTTTCTCACCTATGACACAGAAAGGCTTTCTGGCGAACTTGAGCCTCCCGCTCCATCCTCTGTACCGACAGCAGCAGCCAGCCGCCCATATCCTCACGATGTACTCCACTCCAAACACCACGATGGTCACTATTTCCTGTGGAACAAACCAAAGTTAACCCTGAGACATGTTTGTATATGGAGTACAACTAATGAAATGCTACCTACCAGGATGTACAAGGCACTCTCTGAGCTATTCTTGAACTCTCTGATGGTGGCAAACACTGAGAGGATGAGACAGGAGAAGATCAAGAGGAAGCTGATGGGGGGAAAAGTACAAAAACAGTTATTGCTTGTTATTTTAAGGCATTTCACAGTTCATTTCATTCAGTGAATCAGTCTGCATAACCATATAAATAAAGCATGTGTGATGTCCGTTTCTTAAAGGGGCAGTTCACCCCAAATCAACCAAATATTCTCAATTACCCTAAGGTATTAAAAGATGATTATTTGCATTTTCTCCCCCAGTACAATTGAGATGAATGAACATTCAAAGCACTGAAAAAGGACATTTCAATAACTAAACAGCATTATGGCTTTCAGAAACCATGTCCCATTTCAATGAACCACATTGGCAACAGTTACCATAAGGACTTTATTTTGTTGGTTTAAACATTTAAATTAAATTGAAGAATGAAGAAAAAACATGTGCATGGCTTGATACCAACCCTTTATGATATTCCCACATTTAATGTAATATTAATCTGCTAGCATTGTCACGATCATTTGCCATAAAGACCATTTCCCATCTGTAAACTCTGAAGCTTAAGTAGGGACAGTTGGGGACTTAATGAATAATTAGAGGCGCAGAAGCTGGGTGGTGCCTTTCTTAGCGGAAATAAGCAAAGTGCATGAACATCTGCAGCTCGTTTAGGAGGAATCAGTGAATTATGAGTCAATAAGACAGAAAGCCTGAAAGATGCAAGCAGATAGATTTTCATTGGAACTACTGATCCTTCTTAAATAATGTCAATGAAACGATAACAATAAGGTTTCCCATGTAGAACTTGAGTTAGGTCAAGTGACCTTATAACACGTGCTGACATTGACAATTACGTAGAATAAGTGCAATTACTGGCTTTTTCCGACAGTTAGGGTTAGATCGGGTTAGGCTTCACTGGATCGACACTAAAGTCATTACTCCTTTCAACAAAGGTTGGGAGTTAGTGTAAGATGAGTTTAAACTTTGTTAAGACTGGGACAATCCCATAGACCAAACTCCTCCATTAACAGGTAGATATATTATAAGATGTATACTAAAGATCAATAAAACAATTGGTTTTCTAGGTACAATAGAAAAGGGATGGTGAATGGTTTTAAGTAGACTGATGTGATTTGGAAGAAAATCAATTCTGCAGCCACACATCCAGAAGATTGGCTGAGACCGTCAGGCGAGCGCTTTATTGGACGGAACATAACATGTGTTTTCAGAGAGGAAGAGGCATGGCAAGGCCTGACCTTAGGGACCTTCTTCAGAAAAGATCGACTGGAAGAATTCCAAAGCAGAGATAATGGAGAGTGCCTGGTGAAACCCAATACTAGGACCACGCAGGAATTCAAGAAGAAATAAGAAGAAAGCAGGCGCAACTATCATTAATCATAAGATACAGTGGCATCTCTCTGAGCACAAGATCAGGTAACACATTAAAGCTCAAACTACACCCGAGTGATCTCATTTAACAATATACTCTTTGAGTGGTGGGAGTGGGCTGATGGAGAAATGAAAGGGTGGTTGTTATGACGAAGATGTGAGTAATACCTATTCACACATCCAACAGGAAAACTGCCTTTTAGCTCCGTTTTTAGTCTCAACCTTCATTCCACAAAATGGCCATTTAGCTTCTAAATGCAACACTAACTTCTCCAGTTGGTTGCTACATGTATATGAATGTAATCAAACCTATCAAAAGCGTCTTATCAGTTTCTTATCACTACCATTCAAATGCTTCAGATGGGGCAAATGACATACCCTCACAATATGAAACAGTTTTAAACAGGTTGCAATGTTGCAAAACATTGATAAAAAAATAATTGGTTAGTTCTAGGAAAAGATGGTCGTTTGGGGTACAATAAGTAGAAGGGAACTTAAAGTTGCATATGTATACTATGTACATTTGAAGTCACGATGTGTGTTATGGCTGCAGTGATCTAGCTTAGGAATAGATGACTACAGCCTATACTGAACCTCATCTATGTTCAGATAACTACTTATAAAAGCATTTTATTCAGCTGTTAACATCCGAAGCTGTTGCAGCTGTTTGGTGTTGAACAGGAAGCGTACAGCTAAATGAAACAAAGCTGATGCACAAATAACAAACCAATCAGAAAGGATAGGTGAAATGACCTCGTAGAGATGAGGGGAAGTGGAGAGTTTGGCTATAAGTCATTGAGGGTTGGTCAATACCAGTGACACATTTCCATTAAAATTGAGTCACTTCATCCATTATTGATATAAGTAATATTGATTGTGTGGAGGGGGGCTATGGTGGTCAAATTTCTCCTAGGGCCGAGGAAGAACTAACACCAGCCCGCCCACCCACCCACCCACCCACCCACACACACACACACACACACACACACACACACACACACACACACACACACACACACACACACACACACACACACACACACACACACACACACACACACACACACACACACACACACACACACACACACACACACACACACACACACACACACACACACACACACACACACACACACACACACACACACACACACACACACACACACACACACAGTATATGTGCCCAATAGTGATGGCTTTAGCGTTTGGATTATTCTTATATTCAAGGTCACTCAATAGGGCAGTCATTTTCTGACAAGATGTACCAGTTTTCATATATTATCTTCCAGACTGGTCTCCAAATTGGATCGGAATCATTGAGTGAATTAATAGAAAGAATCAGACCCAAAAAACATATTATACCATTGGAATCAATACATCTTATTAATTCCTACCCATAGTTAAGGCACCTGCAGAACATTATTCTGACAAAGCTGAGACGTCTGATGCTTCTGTCTTTTGTTCTCTTGTGACATATTGAGGTCAGTCTTCACATA
Organism: Notothenia rossii; assembly: GCF_949606895.1. Lineage (NCBI taxonomy): Eukaryota > Metazoa > Chordata > Actinopteri > Perciformes > Nototheniidae > Notothenia > Notothenia rossii. Next base: position 31,023,225 of record NC_136902.1, on the reverse strand, counting down.
GTTTACAGAACAGTGACTTGTCACTTCACTATCTGAAGACCAGTGTTGGGACTAACGCAACTACTTTTTGCAGTAACTAATAGCGTTACCAGTTACCTATTCCCATTAAGTAACGCCGTTATAGTTACTGTGATTTAAATGGGTGCGTTACTGCGTTATATTATGTGATGGAACTGAACCGAATCTCCCTGCGGATGTAACTTACAGGCGAATACAGCGATGTCCTCTCACAGCACCATGGAAAAGTGAAAGTAACCAGAGAGGAGTGATGTTAACGCGGGGTAACATTTCAGGGTAAGCCAATCAGAGACAGAGTTGGGCGGGTCTTGCCTTATGGGGAAAATACACACAAACACTTGCTAATAGGCGCATTCACACCGCAGTACTTTTCCCACAAAGGTTCATGAGAACTTAGTTCATCAGAACTCGTTAGTTCTGATGAACTAAGTACAGATCGCGTTCACACCGGAATAAGTCCCTGGGGGTGGATTAGGCAAATGAAGCCGCTGACGTCACTTCTTCTTCTTCTGCTTTGGGTTTACTGGCAGGCCGCAAACAACTTCACGGCGTATACTGCCGCCCAAAATCCCCGGCCGCGACACCTCCTCATTTCCACCTCTCCCATGTTTTATTTTGTGTTGCCATAAATTAGTCTCTCTGCGAGGATAATAAAATGGTGGCTTTTTTTGAGTTTTACTGGGCTTGGTTTGCAATCCGCCCAGCCAATCAAAAATATAGCTCTTTTCTCACAAGAGAGCCGTATGAGAGTCCCTCCTCTCTAGCGGGGACGGAAAGGGGGTAAAAAGGTTCTCATGAACTCATTTTTTTGTTCCGGCTCTTTTTGGTGTGAACGCGACATTTCGGAACTATATTGAAACTAAAGTGGGAAAAGTACTCCGGTGTGAACTCGGCTAACACACACACACACGGCAACGCTCACCACCAGCACACACACACACAATGGCAGATGCAAGTATCAGCGAGAGCAGCAGCGCATTTGCAACTTGGAAATATAACCTCTATTTTCAATTTGTGGGGATAAATGACGCAAAAAGCTTACGGTAAAATGTAAACTGTGTGCAGGACAGAAAGCATTGTCCACATCGAATAACAACTATGCCAATCTCCTGAAGCACCTAACTAATGTACATGGGGCTATAAAACTAGTCGCCACAAAGACCCCACCGTCTCAACCAATGTCTAAACATATCTTTTGTGTTTTATTGTTCCACTACATTTCGTAATGATAATTGCTACAATGATGGGGAGTTGTCTTTTCTCTTACTGTGCCACAAGAACAACACAAAAACTTGTATTTTTATTGTTATTATTTTTAAAGTAAAGTAACTTGTTACTTTTATAATTTAGTAACTAATAAAGTAACTAGTTACTTTTTTTAGAGCAGTAACTATAACTATTGCTAGTTACTTTTTAAGAGTAACTTTTAAAAGTAACTTGGCCAACACTTCTGAAGACCAACATGTTGGTGTGTATGCTGGGAACACATCCATTAATACGACCTCACAAGTCTACATTCATGATAATGAGACTTTAAGGGACAGTTCTTCCACAAATCACAAGTACATATTTTGCCTCTAACTTTTAGTTCTGTTCATAAATGTATATAGTGTTGGTGTGAGCTCCTCAGTGATTTAGATATCGGACGAACACATATCTAGCTCTTCTCCAACAAAATGAAACTAGATTGCTATTGGCCTGTGTCGGTGAATGTGCTAAACAAACAGAATAACTTGTTGATTACAGCAAAGTGTGTAGATTATCTTTCTGTACCCAGGTAATGACTTTTCAAATATATTCCTGAGCACCACAACCAGAGGGCCATATAGTTCAATTATATTGGAGAGAAGGCACACTCTCTTAAAGGTCCCATGTCATGCTTTTCTGGTTATTACCCGTCCCCTTGTGTGTTATGAAGGTTTTTATGTATGTAAACGGTCTGCAGAGTCACAAACCCTCAAAGTACACCATGTAGCGAGTAAAACTCTAACACAGAAAAGACCTGTCTATAGAGTGGCAAAGTCCCTCCCCTTTCCGGGGGAGCTCCATGGGATCTTATTTCGAAAAAATTATGTATTGAAGTCAATGGAGAGAGAAAGAGTATCTTTTGATCCCGTTTGAATTGTGCCACGAATTACACATATGATGTTTGTCAATTTAAAAGATAATTTTGCAAGTCAAAACGTAAAACTGTGAAGTAACACATTTGTTTGTGTGAAACGCTTAATGAACTACATCTCTGGTCTCGCAGACTCTCACAACGACAAAACGTCACCAAGATGGCCGTCACTACTGTCTTGTCAACAAAACGATTGACTACCCTCACTATGCACTATCACCACAATGAAACACTTCCAGAAGAATGTCATGCAAAGCTGCCTGCCTGCCTTCATTTGATTCTCTCTGAACTGCCTGGTCTCTTTAATGTTTAATGTCAACCATTTGTGCAGATAGCAGAAGTAGAAAAGATCGGCGATCGGCGATGCTAGTGTTAGCATTTCTCCCCCGGGCTTAAAGAGCAACTTCCAGGTTAAAGACACCAGTGAATAAATGTGTAGGAAAATGATGAATACACTAGATTTTCAAAAAAATATACAGAAATATACACTACAGTGACATCTGGCGTCGTTTTTATTAGAAATGTTCACTTCCGCATAAAAAAGCCTCAGCACGTGACCTCCCGCGTGTGACGTAACATGGGGGAAACAAGGGGGAAAGCGGCCGGTGTAACGTATTAATAAACATGAATCCCAATGCTAGTTTCGACACAGAAGACACAAAAGAAGTTGAACATGAATATTCGAATGCATATGACGGACCACAACCTTATAATTATGAGCCTGCTAGGCGTCCAAGAGACTAGGAGCAGCCAAGGATTAGAAGAAATAACGGCCATCGGAGAGAAATTGAGCTGTGGTGTGAGGAGAACCAGTGGAGAACTGGGCAGCTATCTTGATGAGTGACCGGCGTTAGCTACAGAATGTTAGCTAACGTCACGTCACAACATTGTGAAGTTAGCTATCATATATTAGGCTATAACTAAAGTAGCATTGATAATATAGTAACGTTACTGGCAGGACTGTTGATACTGATCCATAACAGAAACTAATGCGGAAGTATCAGCCGTATCTCGCGTTACCTAATGCAACTCCACACTACGGTGCTGTGTACCGGAGGGGAGACGCGAGATACGGCTGATACTTGACGAGCTGGCGGAGAAAGGTTGTGGAGCCTCCGTTGATGTGCCGTTGTAAATGGCTTGATGGAAAGCAGGTGTGTAGTCGGGGAGGGTGCTCAGCTGATTGCAGCAGGTGAGTGGAGGTTGAGCCGGGAGCCAGGAGTGACAGCCACCACGCACACACAAACAACACAGACAGGGGGAAACAAACAAACACAAAGGAGACGGCTGGAGCAGTATAGCCACCACAGCGTTACCTAATGCAACTCCACACTACGTCTTACGGTGCCGTGTACCGGAGGGGAGAGAGAGAGAGAGCAGCGAAGAGGGAGGGAGACGGATGTAATACGGTTTCCTGATAAAGCTGTGGCGAGTATGTGCTGCAGGGAGGTGGATGCACAACGCACCCAGGAACGAACGCTAGCTCCGGTCCTTGTGGACTCAATGTCCTGACAGGCTGGTATTTGTGCAACCTGCACAAACACAATACTGCACCATGATTACAAATGGTGAAATACAATGTAAAACTACCGAAAAATACCAGCTCACTAAAACACAACCGCTCAACTCAACGCAACTAGTAACTATACCCACGGTCAGAGAGCGGAGATGTTTACCCTTTGTGATGTAATATGACGCGTTTGACGTATGACCTCCCTCTGAATTCCTGCCCTTATGTCTCGTAAGACATATCAAATCCTACATTCACTTTTTTAATTGTAATTTTCAAGCAAGTTAAAGCATAAATGTAGAAAAAAAAAAAACCTGCAAGATGCTCTTTAAATTGTGTATTATAGAATGATCACACCGGTGACAGTACTCTTCAAAGGGTTCACGAAATATGACTACTATTCTTACTGTTTAACATTTTGGGTTACTTAATGTTACTTCATGTTAAGGCTAATAAAAATGACAAGGCTGAATTGCTAACTAACGTGCTAGCTACTAGCTAGGTAGCTAACTTGATCCAGCCACTCCTGGTCCTTTCATCAGACGGGAAGCGAAAGAACGAGCAAGACCCATTGCTGGTATGATAACAACCTGGTACTAAGCACACAGGCATCTTGTTAAATTTATCTTATCTTAACCAGCGCCATATAGATAGAGTATATCTATATAATAATAATAATAATGCATTTATTTTATAAGGCGCCTTTCAAGGCACTCAAGGTCGCCGTACAAAAAGGTTAAAAACAATTTTTACAAACATAGTTAAAAGCAAAACACAGTTTAAAAACATAACTACTAAAAACATACAGCTTGCAGCACAGGTCAGCCATACGCTTGCCTGAACAGGTGGGTTTTGAGGTGAGTTTGGAAAGTGGTGATAGTGTCCATGTTTCTAATATCAGGGGGGAGGGAGTTCCAGAGGTGAGGGGCAGAGCGGCTGAAGGCTCTTGACCCCATGGTGGAGAGACGGGCTGGGAAAACTTTGAGAGTGATGGAGGAGGCAGACCTAAGAGACCGGGTGGGAATGTTGACATGGACAAGGTCAGACAGGTATGGGGGGGCGAGGTTATGAATGGCTTTGAAAGTATGAAAGAGGATCTTGTAGTCAATGCGGTGTTTAATGGGAAGCCAGTGGAGTTGGTGTAGTACAGGGGTGATGTGACTGATGACAGGGGTTCTGGTGATGATACGGGCAGCAGCGTTTTGGACCAGTTGGAGTTTGTGTAGGTGTTTGTGGGGGAGACCATAGAGAAGGGAATTGCAATAGTCCAAGCGGGAGGTGACGAGAGAGTGGACCAGGATAGCGGCACTGTGGGGAGTGAGTGAGGGGCGGAGGCGGTTGATGTTTCTGAGATGAAAATAGGCAGACCGGATGGTGTTGTTGATATGGGTGTGGAAGGAGAGGGTGCTGTCGAGGACGACACCCAGACTCTTGACCTGAGGGGAGGGGGAAACCGGGGAGTTGTCGATGGTGAGAGTAAAACTGGGTTGCTTGGTGAGTGTGAGTTTTGAACCAATGAGGACTACCTCAGTTTTATCACTGTTGAGTTTTAGGAAATTTGAGGTGAACCAGGATTTGATTTCCTGTAAACAGGTACAGAGGGAGGGGGGTGGGAAGGTGGAAGAGGGTTTGGAGGAGACGTATAGCTGGGTGTCGTCCGCATAGCAGTGGAAATTGATGTTATGTTTACGGAAAATCTGTCCAAGGGGGAGGAGGTAGATGATGAAGAGGATGGGGCCAAGGACAGAGCCCTGGGGGACACCGGAGGAGATGAGGGAGGGATGGGATGTGAATGATTTTAACTGAATGAACTGAGTACGGCCGGAGAGATATGAGTGAAACCAGTCTAGGGGTGTGTACAATAAGCCAATGGATGTAAGTCGGTCAAGGAGGGTGGAGTGGGAAATGGTGTCAAAGGCTGCACTTAAATCAAGGAGGATGAGGATGGATAATTGTCCAGAGTCAGCTGCTATCAGGAGGTCGTTTGTGATTTTAATGAGGGCTGTTTCTGTACTGTGACGGGGGCGAAAACCGGACTGGAACTGTTCATAAAGGTTATTGTTGGTGAGGTGTGTCTGAATCTGTGATGCCACTGCTTTTTCTAGTATTTTAGCGAGAAAAGGTAGGTTGGAGATGGGGCGGAGGTTGTTGAAGATGTTGGGATCTAGACCAGGTTTCTTTAATAACGGTGTGACAGCTGCAGTTTTGAGGGCTGAGGGGACAGAACCAGAGGTGAGGGAGGAGTGAATAATGGCAGTTATCAGGGGCAGCAGTGAGGGGAGGGAGGCTATAACCAGGGAGGATGGGAGGGGGTCAAGTTGGCAGGTGGATGGCTTGGAATTCCGGATGATTTTGGATAAATCCGCAGCAGAGGGGAGTTCGAAGCAGGAGAGAGGTAGAGAGAGGGGGGGGTGGGGGACAAAAGGAGGTGGACAACTGGACGTGTGAGGGGTCAGTTGCTGGTGAATGGTGTCTATTTTTGTGTTAAAAAATGACATCAGGGAGTTGCAGTGGTCAGTGGAGTAAAAGTGTGGGGGGAGGGAATCAGGGGGGCGGAGTGATTTGTTGACCACTGAGTGCAGGGCCCTGGTGTTTCCAGCACCAGCAGTAATTTTTGCTGTAAAATATTGGGATTTGGCTGAGGAGAGGGCATCTTTGTATATGAGGATGTGGGTATGGTACATTTGTTTGTGTATGGTGAGTCCGGTTTTGCTGAAAAGCCTCTTCAGCTGACGACCTTCGGCTTTCAGCTGACGTAGGTGGGGGGTGAACCAGGGAGCAGAGTGGGGGAATGAAACAGTCCGGGATTTGAGGGGGGCAAGTGAATTTAACAGAGTCTGGAGACCATTGTTATACAAGAGAACCAGCTGTTCCGGGGTACATGGGGGGGTGATGGTGGGAAAACAGTCAATACCAGTTGTGAGGTCGGTTACATTGATGTTCTTGATATTACGGAAGGACATAGTGCGTGACAGTTTGATTTTGGACAGTGACAGACTTAAATTAAATGAAATGAGCATGTGGTCAGAGATGGGGAGACAGACAGCAGAACAGTTTAGGGGAGTGACACCAGCACAACAGACTATGTCCAGAATATGACCTTTCGAATGAGTAGGGAAGTCAACATGTTGTTGAAGACCAAAGCTGTCCAGGCATGAGATGAAGTCCTTAGTGAGAGAAAGATTAATTTTGTCCAAATGAATATTAGCATCACCTAACAGAATGATATTGGATGAGAGTGAACAAATGTGAGTGAGAAGTGTGGTGAATTCATCAGTGAAGTCCTTGTTAGGTTTGGGTGGGCGGTATATAATGACTAAAATAGTTGGAGTAGGTCCATTTAGTTGTATAGCCACGGACTCGAATGAGCGTGACACTGGCACGGTGACAGCTGAGACCTTCCAAGTCTCGCGGTGTAATATCGCGAGACCGCCTCCTCTGCCGGTGAGACGGGGTTGACAGGTGTAAACAAACCCAGGGGGAATTGACTCGTTTAACTGAGAATAATCATCAGGATGTTGCCATGTCTCTGTTAGACAAAGGAAGTCATACTTGCAGTCACGGAGGAGGTCCTGTAGAAGTAATCCCTTGCCAGTGAGGGAGCGGATGTTAAATAAGCCAAATTTGACGTCGGACTGCTGGTTGGAGAAGCCAACGTTAACCGACCTAGCCAGGCGAGTTAACGAGCTGTGATCCACCTTCCTACGGATGGTTCTCCGAGGGCGACGGCGGGTGGAAGACCAGATGGAGTTGATAGCAGTGGAGTCATCGATGTGGACACTTCGTCCGGCTCCGCGATGGGTGTACCTCCGATGAGGACGGCGGGCGATGTCCGGGAAGTAGTGCAGTACAGGCGGGGGATCAAGCCGGAGGAATCGAAACTGGAGGAGCTCCGTGCTCATATATTGGATCAGAGATGACGCTGGATAAATCACTATGGACAGGATAGTCCACAGGAGCACAGAGCTCACAGCGAGTTTGTAGATCCACATGATGCACGGGCAGATGTACGTTCACCGAACAGCAGTAGCAGTGGCCAGGTAACTCAGGTGAGTAGAACGCCAACACGCTAAATTTGAACAGTCTAGATCGTTTTGACAGTAGCCCAGAGTAGAGACCACCAGTATCCCGTTCACCACAGATAGGTGATCTGCTGCAAGCTATACAGAGAATCGTAAAAACAATAAAAAAGGCAACCGGAGAGCAGCGGCAACCGGAGAGCAGCGGCAGCTAGTCGCGCCAGCGTACACTTCTGTATAATTGCGATGCAAGTGTCTGTTGTCATAGCTATCTCTTATGGCACATTTCCACTGCAGCGGGGTAGCCCCGTTTAAGCGTCCCTAAGCGTCCTCGCTCAGGCCTCGGGCTGCCTCGCTGGCCGTCCGAGGCCGTGGCGCATTTCCATTACAGTTTAGGACCTGGGGTAGCAACGCAGTGTAGGCGGGGCGATCAGCTTTTTTTTAATTCACATTTCGAGTTGTTCCGTCGAGCTCCCGCTGGATTTTATCATCCCCAATGAGATGTAGGAACGTCGTCACCTGCTCGGTCGACCACGGTGTGCTTTTCTTTGACGTTGCCATTTTTGTAGCTCCTCCGTTTACAAAAATGCTGTGTATAAAAATGCTGAAAGCTTGCTTCTAAATATATATGCGACGCTAGGGATGATCTCGCGCGTGATCTTCTGACGATTCTCTCTGACCAATCAGCAGTCGAGAGTGTTGATGTGACTAGTTCAGCCCTGGCCCTGGCCTGATAGAACCACGATTTTATGGGACCGGAAAAAGAGGGGAAAAGTACCCGCTAGCCGGTGCTACGCTATATGGAAAGGCCACCAAAAACTGGCCTGGCCGCTTGAGGACGATTAAGGACGCTTAAACGGGGCTACCCGCTGCAGTGGAAATGCGCCATAAGTGGAGGAAAACAATTGGGAGATCACTTACGCGACTCTGGGATTTGTAGTCTTTCTAGTTGCGTATTTTTCATAGGGCCTCCTCACTTCGGTTAAATGGATTCCTTGCATCCCTCACTTGCGTCGTTTCCCTGTGACTAGTCCCTCCCACCAGGGAAGCATGGAGGGACGCAAGGAAACCACGAGAAGCAGGGAACTTAGTTTTAAGAGCAATGGGACGTCTTTTTCTCCGGAGCGTCACGTGAAGTGACGTCCGTTTGTGATGACGCTGCACAGCTGATCGTCTGACAGCAGCCAGCTCTGTCCCCGTTATTTCCACACACACCCCCGCCTCTGTTAGTACACATTTACTGACACAAACATTTGTATCATCTGTTGTAGACCCAAATAAATACAAATAAAATAAGAACTCATTCTCAAAAAAGATAAACGCCATTCTTAAAATGTATAAACAAACAATAGTTTGATTAATATTGATTGGACATTAGAGTGCACAAAATAAATAAAATAATTCAGAGAAGAAAAAGAGATATGTTGTTATCTATAAAAAAAACAGTTAGATTAACATTCATTGGATTGCACACTTTGTTTGTTTGTTTGGATATGTAGCAAATTAACATTTTAAATAGCACTTAATGACTGACTGAATGGAAATGACAATAAATTAAAATGTAAAACGAAAAAAGCGATCATGAAAATGTTTCCAAAAAATGAATAAAAAGATTTTTGACCACTTTGTTGTTCTGATATATCACATAGGCTATTTGTAACCAAACGATACATTCATTGAAACAAAACACAGCCTAAACTGAGGAGTGACTCCTGTGAGGTTCATGTATTTTGTTCTCTCCGCTGGGAAACTGCTGTCATGTCAAGAAGCATCAGATCAGTGCATGCACTGCATCGTCCAATCAGTGAGCGATACACAGTAAGGGGGCGGGGCGAGTGTCTGAGGATTTCATCGGAGGATGGTCTGGTGGTTCCTCGATCATAGCTCCTCCATTATCGCTCCTCGCTCCTCGCTCCTCTGTCCTCCGGCAAAAATAAGGCAAGATGGCGCAGACAAATCGACTTCCGGTGAGACAGAGACCAAGGAGCGAGGAAATGAAAAATAAGAGAAGTGAGAAAGGGCCATCGTCTTATATTTCAACAGTTTTACGACAAACTGACTTTTTTGACATGGAAATTATTTTTTAAGATTGACAAACATCATATGTGTAATTCATGGCACAATTCAAACGGGATCGAAAGATAAGTTTTCTCTCTCCATTAACTTCAATACATTATTTTTCCGAAATAACCGGAAGTAGATGGGCGTGACTTCGCCACTGAGATAGAAGAGCTACGACATCTCCAGTTTTTTTACAGCAATGGCGGATCGTGGAGCTCTCAATAGTTCCCCGGAAGTTAGCTTGCCGCTGATTTGCGGGGCTGTCTGCGGCTAGCAGCACAGTAGAGTTGCAGCATAATAGACCGTTCGTGTTGGACTTTTAAAGCTAAGAAGACGTTTAAAGATTTATATTGCAGATATTATCAGCACATCTGAGTCAAATTAACATGTGTATTAAAGGATGTTAGTGGATTCCGTGAAGATTATCCCTAAATCAGTAGATTTACATAACAGATTAGGCTAGGATTCCGGATAAAGTTAGCAACACACGTTAACCACGAACAGCCTATTGATCCGTTCTCCTAATGTTATTTCAACCCAAAGTTGTGGAATTAGAGAAAAGGGGCTTCTTAACGTGCTTATCCGGAGTGGAGGGAGTTAAATATAACATTGGGCGTGTGATTGTAGTGGGTGGAGATGGTGAAATGAAGATATCCATTTTAGAGTTCAAGCTAGTATAATATAGTTCACGTTACACAATAATAAGGAAGAGAGCTATTTGTGTGATACATCGCTATTTATATGGATTTAGAGTGCATATTTGAGACTTCCAAACAGTAAACAAAAACATAACTTATGGGTGAGTGTGTGTTTTTAGCAGAGCCATATGATGTCCTTGTGATTCTGTTGATTATTACCTGTCTGTATCATCTTGCAGCTCAGCTGATTTTGGATTGATGGCAAAGGGAGAGGGACTTAAGTGAGAGTGAAAATACAAGGTAAGTTTCAAATATGTCCGCAATTTCCCATCCTATAGGTTGCTAGATGTATTTAACCCTTTCTCCTGTCTCCCTCTCTCAGCACAAGAACCCCAGGGGGATTCAATGGAGCCTGAAGACCTGTAATGAGACCCTCACCCTGCACTTGAGTCTCAACTCCCAGAGTTTTGCAAGCCTCTCCCTGTGCCTTATTTTGATTAAAAAGACATTAAGCTTCCCAATGGTGTGGTCTTCGTTTTGTGAAAAATATGATTACCTCACATATTTTGTTGCTGTTGTTGTCTTTTGTGATAGTTAAAAGGCTCCTGCTGACTTGAGCCAGCCATTCTTTCCTCCTCTCTGTGTCAGTGGGGAAACTTTACATGTGTACTTCTTTCTCTGAGCACTTGGAGCATCCCCAGGCAGCACGGCAAACCATCGGGGAGACGATATGTCAGGACAACACAGAGGAAAAGGCACAGACAAACTGCATGATATGCTATTCAATGTTTATTGAATTCCATTTATTTACAATGGATGTTCCTAAAACAACACATTTAACATCAACATCATGCTGCTGCTAGTGCTTTGACTCAGTTGACAATCATTGATAGGCACCTGTGGGTCTCCTGTCCTTTCTGAAAGTCATAAAGATTACATTAGTACTTTAGATTATTTGTGTCCTCAATTACCATGGGATTACTGAAACCACCATGAATTAAAGAAATGGTAAAAATATATCCAATCTGAATTTTGAAGGATTCCTTCCCATCCCCTCCCTCTAAATATATCAATAAACATTAGGATGTGATGCTCCTGACTACCATACAGGTTTAAGAAGATACTATTTGTTTTAAAGAATTCAAAGCAATAAACAACAGCAACAGGCAACGTTAGCCTAACATGTATATGTTAACTGGTAAGATAGCTGTTCACACTGTATATTTTTCTACTTTTTGTAATGCTATTTTATTTCTATTTAAGATGTTTACATTTTCGATTGTTTAATTAAAGTCTTTTAAATGTCTAATGTACAATGCCTTGTCTTTTGCTGCTGGAGCGTAAACATTTCCCCAATTGGTATCAATAAAGTAGCCTACTTCTTATTTTATCTTAATCCTCAAATATTAGCAAATGTTACTTTAAAAAAAAACAAAAACATTCATGTAACTACATACACATATCGATATATTGTATACATATTGCAAATCAAAACCTTTATTCACCACTAATTACCAAAAATTGCATTTCTATCCTGTTATTAATGCATTCAAATGGCCCGCCACGAACTTCCGGGGAACTATTGAGTCTCCCTAAACCACGTGACGATCAAGCATTTTGGACCTCCGTTGTCGCAACTCTTCTCTTCTCTTCTCTCTATATGGCGCTGTGCTGCCCCAAAACGCCTCTGAGAACTTTCTTTTTCCATTTGTTTCCAAAATGGACCAATCCGCGGAGCACACACCGTCACTATCAAACGCAGTGGGGAGACCTTTAGCGTACATTTTCAACTAACAGGGAGTCCCATTGACTAGCATAGAGCTCCCTGGTTGGTAATAGACGAGTTGGGATCACGGACAAATGCTCTCCGCAGACACATTCTCACAGCGTTATAAACGTTTTTCTTGCTCAATATCAAGCCGCACTTATTGTTTTTACTTCGGCTCTAAATGTTTGTGTGTGCTCAGGATGAGTCTCGCGCTGTCCCGCTGTATCGCCGACCCGGAAACCACACCAGTAAGCCAGCTCACTGAGCAGCGAGCCTGGCAACGTCCCAACCAATCAGAGCACAGGGAGGAGGGGCAGGAGCTCCAACAAGCCGTTTAGGACAGAGAGTGAATACCGGTGAATACACATACTTTACAGAGATGCTGTATGAGAAACCAATGTGAGTTTGGAAAATTGCACAGTATAAATCTATTTTAGTATACCTCAACAATGGAATTATGATCAGTAGAAATGGCCATGACATTGGACCTTCAACACAATATATCTCACAATTGGCAACTTACACCAAAACAATCTACAGTATACTGATAAATAGCACTACTATTTTAATTTTGTGAAGAACTTCTCCATCAGGATTCGTATAACTTCAGTTTGCTGTATTGCAAATCAAAAAGATGCACTATGCAACCGCACAAAATCAGTTGTCCTGCTTGTGTAAACACTTATGTGGGATATTTCTCTCCTGGTGATTCCTTTATGAAGCAATGTCATTCCTTAAATACATGTCATTCCTGAACTGGAATGTTGTGCACAAAGAAGCACGTTAAATCAGTTTAAGCATCTGTCCTGACTTGACCCTGCCAGGCTCATCAGTACCTCCTAATGAGGACACTTGGTGCTGAAGGCGGGGGGGAGAACCTGCCTCCTGAAGCAGTCACACAATTATCTTTAACAGCTACGCTTCCTCTTTGCCATCAGCAAAGTGCAGATTGAACAGATTCACTTAAAGCCACCATCTGTGATAGACCAAGCAGCTCATGGTTATGCATGAGGTTTTAGGACAAAGAGGGAAATAAATGTGTGAATTCATGTTATTTACACGTTTTTGGGGCATATATGTCCAGATGTTCATTATCTCATTGGAATGTATGTATGATACCAACTATAATGCTGATTGGGCAGATTTTCTATCAAATAAATAGTTTTAAACCTTCAGGTCTGAAAGTGAAGAAAAATCCTGCCTTAAACCTGCATTCTTTCTAATGTCCAGAAGGGGGTCCACACCTGGGATTGCAAAAACAAGTCTGATTGAATAGAAGTCTATGAGGAAAAGACCCTACTTCTCACTTGATTTAGTACCTTAGTAGTATATATGCTCCTAGTGAGTTAGTGGTCTTCATTTTCACTTTAAGCCTTCTGAAATACAGCACGATGTTCAATTTATAAATATTGTTGCGATTTAAAGTAAAAATAGACAATATTGTTGGGTATGCCATCGGTGGGGGCCATCTTGGTTTGTTCTATACTTTGGTCTCAGATTAGTCTCCTTCAAAGTTTGTTTTCAGCCTTAAGAGTGTGAAGGTTTTAGATTCAGAGTTCTGTCGTACTTTGATCCTTGCATGTCACGGCTGATACCGAATGATGCAAAAGTCAAGATGGTGACAACAAAAAATCTCAATGCTTCAAAACTGTAGTCCGAATAACAATAGGTCCTCCCTGTGACAAAATCCACTTCTTATAGTCGATGGTATACCCTAAACTATTCCTTTTGTGCAACATATCTCCTCTTAAAGCAAGGGGCCTGAAATGACACTGTTACATTCAATTAATACATTGCTATTACGGAAAATTTGTTTTTCTATTGACTCAAGATTTAAATGATCCATTTCTGATTACAGAAAGGTCAGACGAATGTGTGTATCCACTATTGATAAAGAACCATAGAGATAGCAAAGTAACCATGGCACACACAGGTGACCTTAGAGCTCTATTTTTGCACACACACACACACACACACACACACACACACACACACACACACACACACACACACACACACACACACACACATTGCCAGAGAGGTCCAAATGACATCAGTTGGATCAATCACGCCGAGGGGGCATTTGTTGGAAGCAGAAAAGGCTGCACTTGCTCCTGAGCTGCAGATAAAGAAACATTGATTTGCCCCTCTCAGCACAACACTACCTTCCCAGACTCACTCACATTAAAAATAGACTGTGACGAACTAGAAAGCAAATAACGAAAGAAGAATTTGTCACTAAGCGAGAAGCGCCTGTGAGGAGCGTGCTCTCACTGCGGAATCCACTGTGTGGGCTCCCCAGGGTGCTGGTGACTTTCTGGGGCACTCTTCTTGTGTAAATACAAGCACCTCCACACCGTCATTCTGCCTCTGAGAAATAGGGGTATCTCTTTGTGAAAGATATGAGAGTCATGTGAAGGTGTAAGTGAAACAGAAAACCCTTTAATTGGGAAAAGCGGCTAAAGCAAAGGAGGGAACTCTCTTTCAAGAAGATACCAAGAGTTATAGACCATAAAGGGCAGACAGGTGTAGCAGTGAGAAGAGTTATAGTAAGTAATAGTATACTATAGAAGTATGCATTACAAAGTCAAAAGAAGGCCAAATTCCAACAGTAAAATAAAGAAAATATATCATTTTAACCGAGGCCGAATTTTTTTTATTTAGATTCTACTAATCGCCTTTTAACCTAAAATAACAGATGTCTTTGGTCACTACAGGAAATAAGCTCAACAACAGACATATTCTAACTTGTTACAGATTGCTGTTTGTATGATGGCTTTTTGACACATTCAGCAGATATGGAGCAATAATGGTCCCATCTGATGCAGGTCCTGGACACACAGCTTTTAGCTTCGTGTTTGTTCTCCTCCGCCCCTCAATGGAAAACAGTGCTCTGTAGCAGTTAATGCTTCACATTGTTCAACAGCTAGTCGCTATCTTTTACCGTTTAAAGCTAGGCAGGTACAGTGCCGGCAAAGCCTTTCTGTTGAAAAGAGCAGACAGCTGAGGGCAAAAAGGACAATATGAACCCAATGAAACAAAAACAAAGTTTTAAAAAGTAACTATTACAGTAGCTGAAAGATTCTATAAAGCGCTAAAGAGCTTAAAAGGGAACTTAAGATCTTTCACTCTAGCTAGCACTTATATATCATATACAACAGCTGTGGCCACCAATGACACCAACAGGATAATTGATACTTGAACAATGGCACAAGTAAATACACAGCAATATTTAGTTATAATAGTGAGTACTGCTAGCTAACATATGCTAACTGGTCATGACCGGCCAAAATAAGACTGTAGCAGGAACTCCCCTTTGTGTGTTGAATTGAGCAAGGGTGCAATCTCATGTTGATTTAATGAGTGACAAAATAATAAAATATTAAAATATCTTGAGAGCTTTCTGGGGCTTTGTTTAATCCAAATAGCAGCCGGGACACAACCCATCACTAGCCATAACACAACCACAGACCCTAGACACCCATCAGAGACACCTCTTCTCTCTAAAACAGAGCACATCTCAGCAGCTTGGCAGCAGCATCTGCCTGTCCTCGCTGTATTTCCTCCCCAGCTCAGCCGAATAATGAATAACTGGAACATGTCCTCAATCTGTCTCTCGTAATCACTTTAACAGATCCGTATGGTCCGTATGAAAGTTTTACTTTCCACCGATTGATCACTATCTAAACTTTTTGTTTTCCCTTCTTTCGTGCAGATCTTTCTCAGTTCCACATTGGTAAAGTCACATTATGTCATCTCACAGCTGCAGAGGCCTTTCAATTTCCTCACACAGCTCAGCTGCTGCTTCCTGCAAGAGAACTCAAAGTAATGAGGCGCCTATTGAAGCCAAATCAGTGAATATATCACAGGCGTGATCTCTGAAACAGTGCGGAACGTGCAGTCCCTTAGATAGATGGAATAGGATGCTGAGATGTAGCGAGAACCTGGAATAATTAAAAGGCTTTTTTGGAAACTGTCAAATCGTCCCTCCTTATAGAACTGTGTGTGAAAGTGAGCTGAGGAAGACTGCAGCTGTTCTGACAGCAGGACCTTGGAACAAGCAGTTTCTCCCTCACAAAATAGGAAATGTTCACACCCAGTCTGCTGCATTTTACAAGTCGCCAAAGATTTAGATTTGACATTGGTGTCAGACAGCAGCTAGATAGATAGACGGAGAAAGAAAGATAAACTAGAGGCAGCCAAACAGAGAGCTCTCTTGATACAGGCACTCCTGTTCCATATATCGACCGTTCACACAAACACCTGCTTAACATTTCAGCCCATCAAAAAGAAATGGCAGAGCACGTTTCTGGACGCTATTCATCAGCTCAAGGCAGCGCCGTCTTTTTGTCTGTCAGACGCTGTCATTTCGGAGCGCAGATAAAAAGAAGAATGAAGGAGGAGGGGGAATATTCGACTGAAGTCAGCACATGATAGTTTCATAAATCAGCTGGCTGGAAATAAAAAGAGTTGAAGGAATAAATGAGATGTGGGGGCGATGAATAATGTATGGACCAGAGGGAGGGTTAGAGGCAGAGTCGCGGTTACTGTACGCTGATGTTCTTCTTAGTGTTAACTTTGAATGCATTTGCCTGTAGAGTTGTTCTCTACTTTACAACATGCTTAGAGGATTCTGATCTTAGCAGTGGTGGAAAGTATACAAGTACTGAACACATATCAGGTACTTGTACTTCTCTTGATCATTATAGAGACCCGTGAAACACAAGAACATATACAAATCACACTGAAGGCATTAGTTGTTTAATCCTCTGACATAATTGCAATTAATTTCAATATGATAAACCTTTACTCGTGTTAAAAATAAAATGCAGAAATATATATCTACTGCTTTTCATTTGAATCATTTGACTCATGTTGAATATTTTGGGGGGCTTGTTGGACAAACAAACACTGAAGGTGTTACTTTGGGGTATTGGTTGACGGCAGCGCTAATTTGTGACATTTTAGAAATGGATAAATTGAGAAAATGATCGTTAGATGAATCCATAGAAGAAATTATGTTGAAATCCTATTTGGTTTAAAAATGTTGCTTCATATCAAACAACAAATTCAATCTAATAATCCAATGATAAAACATAAAGTATAACAATATAACCCTCAGGGGGTATTTTTCAGTATGCTTTTATTACTTGCGTTTTCAAGACAATCCTTTTGCTAGTATATTGTAATATTTTTACAGTATGGTATACACATGCTACTGACTAGGTCACTTGGTGTATTTGGATCTAAAAGCGATATTATCCATAACAACTTCACTGCTGCCTGCACTAGATTCAGACATGAATTAGCACTACCTCTTAAGAGAGACACTGGTAAATAAATATCAAAACAAAGCAAACCAAATGGCAAAGAAGGAGTTTTTGCTGGCTGTTATCGTACTGCGTTAATATTCCAAAAGTACCCAGGGGGCCTATGTGAGTGTGTGTGTGTGGTTTCACATTAAAGCACACAGGCTTACTCCTGCATCCGGGAGTCTCTGGGCTGGGGAGATGTTGTGCAGTGAATTCCTTAATGCTCAACCTCATACTACCAAGCAATCAGCATCACTGGATTCAGGCATGGATGCAGGGTCTACCCACATTTTCATCTTGGAGAATATGTAGGCTAACATACTAGAATTACTATTTTTCACACACACCAAACTAATGCAAGTTATGTGTTAAATGAGACTAATAAGGACTTTTAAACGTACACTTGAAGTGAACACATATTGTGAAATAAGACAAGATGGTACTTGTTTCATACAACACAGGATTTCAGACATGTCACATGCAGGCTGGTGTTTTTTTTAGGAAGGGGTCTTAAAGAGACAGGCACTAAAACAGAGTGTTTCAGAACAAGAATGGCTACAAGTATAATCAAACAGACAGTATGAGGAAAATAAAAATGTTTTCTGACGATTAAAACATGTAAAGATGTTTCAGTAAAACCCCAAATAGAAGTATGAACCCGAAAAATTAGGATGATATGTCATAAACATAAAGGTCAGTTTACTATTAATCTTCTCAAAAAGAGTGTGTCCATTTTTTTTTTGACATGGAGTCTACATTTCAGACATTCATTTTAAAAGAAGTGATTAATTACGAGTCAGGGGGCGTTGCATCTTGGGAAACGCAGGGTTTAAGTGTGATTTGCTCAGCGTGTGCTGCACCAATTGCCTTTTTGTTTCTATCTCTTCTTAAGCCCCCAGCCTAAAGGAAATGCATTACTAAAGTGTTAGAGTGCCCCTTTAATGTGAAACACAAAAGGGATATTTGTGTTGTCCAGAAAAATTAATGTTTTCAATGCTGACAACCCAGAAGATGACACATCACTAACCTGAACTGGAGTCTGACATGCCTTTAACCCAGACCTCACACACAAAGGCAGATCACCATGCTAGCTCACTAGCAGTTGGACACACACGCACACACACACACACACACACACACACACACACACACACACACACACACACACACACACCACATTAATTAGTGAAAGTACTGACGCTGCGCGGAGCTGTCCACATACCGCGGTGCTGAACCACACCGCTGCCGCAATACAACTCTAATCTATGAAAAAGAAAGTGTGCACGTGTCAAACATAGCTGAAGGATCACAATACATCATCATAAACACTTAAACGGACATAACTCAATCAGCTAAAACCATGAGAATGCAACATTGAGAGTTACAGAGGGAGTTATGCAGGTGAAGTGATACCCCTCCTAGAATCGAGCTATGGCAGCATGACAAAGCTTAACGCAACATGATCATGGCAAAACCACACAAAACCGGCAAAACTGCATACCAGCTCCCCTTAAAAATCATGCCGGTGTTTCCCAGAATATAGTTAGGCCGTGCATACTTAGCTGCAGCCCCGATCATTACTTACACATAAGCGTGGTAGATGAACGCCCATCCCCGCGGTCTCTCCAGCGCATTGTAGAGGAAACTCTGTAGTTTCCGATAGCTGGCATTTTTCTTCGATGGTCGGGGTCTCCCGGCGGAGATGCTGGACCTCGGTCTGCAGAGGATGCTGTTCCGCTTGGTGCTGTCCGAGCCCGCAATGAGCAGCGCCCCGTCCCTGCTGGATTCAGGAGCCCCGGGGTCCAATCCGACAAAACCGACTTTGTGCTTCTTCTCCCCGGCTTGAGTTGGGTAAACCCCGCCGTTGAGAGATTTCTTCACCATCCTAAAGTCGGCTCTAACGAGGAGTTGTCCGTGCCCGTGCCTCGAGGATGCATCCCCGGTGCTGAGGGGTGTGTGTGCTGGTCCTGAATGCAGTCAGTGTCGGTGCCCCCTAGAAAACCAATTGCAATAAGCATGCGAAACTGCACACTGTATGCTTTTCACGTTAGCCCCTTCCGGCCATTTGACAGACACGGCAAGGAGGCACATTATCTGCAGTCTTATCATGCTGGCCATCAGACATATATCTGCAATCATGTAATGGCACAGGAACACTGCAAAGTTCAATTGAACATGCATCCAGCTGTCTTCTAATGCAATAACAGCTGGTCTGGTGTGTCACTTAGGGGGCTCAAATCTTTGCAAGTTATTGATTAGAAGAAGATCTTCCCTGTGGTTTCACTGCATTTTCGAAAAATATGACCCAAGATAACCTTCCATCCTCTCGGGGAGAAGCTGCAGGGAAGACGATGCATGATCATGCAATATTCATGTGTTGGCGCTCTTATAAACTATATGTCAAGCTTTGTTTTTTTAATGTTTGACTCCTCTGATTGAGCAATGTTGAAATAAACATACAGTACTTGCCAAAATCTAAAAGGCATCTGTCAACATGCAGTTAAGGCATACAAAAAGAAAGGCTAATAAAGAATCACTTAGCTGGGCATTAAAAGGCAACATAATGTACATTAATTAAGGGATTAGGACTGAATAATGTAAATGCATAAGAGTAGAAGTAAACTCAGTTTCCCCATGATAAACACCCAGACAGGAAAAGATCAGAGTTATGGAGTTTCAAAAGGAAACTACTTCAATCAAAGGCTAGAGAGAAAGCCTGCTGATCAGGTGGACTTCCAAGTCATTCATATAACAGTACTGACAAACACAGTAGACCAAAGCAACAGAAACAGAAAACACATTATAAAAAACAGAACAATTAAGTGTAAAATAATAAAATAACTTCCTCACAAGAGGGACAGCACTTGCCAACATCATCATACTGTGAACATTTTTATTTTCTAACTTGTTAAGATTGCATTTACAATGATAATTTTAGAAAGATTCAAACAAGATTCCTTTGTACAGTTATTTTCAAGCAACATAAAAATTGCAAATAAAGTATATACAAAAACATTAGAATAATGTAAATAAAAGTGTAATCAGTGACATGATTGTTTGTCCAGCTACACCAACATGCTGCAGTCATTAGCTAATTTAAACTGGTAAAACACGTCAAACCAGATTATGGTAATAAATGCTGCATTCTGGGATTTTTATACAATATACACTGCTCGGACTAAGAGCACATTTGATGAGGGGGAAGGAGAAATATCCGCTGAGTCTTACATGCCAACAGAGGGTTGAAATGGACAGTGGCCATGCTACTGCCGAGGGATGTGGGGAGACTATTCTCACATGCTCCGATTGCTTTTCAATAAATAAAAAGGACTAAGTGATCTGCCTAATGAGTGCAGCATGTCCAGACAGAACCATGTCCAACCTTTTTAACAGTCAAAGAGTTGTCAGTGAGGTTACGCTCAGCAAAGAGAAACTCTTCAAAATGCACAGTCATGATCACAATTAATGTATTACTCCATAAAAATAATAATCACATTTCACTTATAGCATTAATCAGACATATCCTTTATATTATTATCTGACTTTGCTACAGTTTGTATGTACAACTTAAAATATTTTGTAAAATAATGTTACTGTGTTTCAGCTCTGAAACCATCCCTTTGTTGACGTCACCCACAAACTGCTTACAGTACTTTTTGCTAACACTTGAAAGGACCAATCATTGTGCTTTTTGAATACCTACAGTAAATACAACAGTTCCCAGACAATGTAAAAACCAATTAAAAAAAAAAATCAAAATAATGTCTTAGTTGACAGAAGGCAATCCTTCAACTAACACATTTTGAATTAATATATTAATAATTTAATAACCTGTTGGATCGTGTGTGCTTATGACAAGCAGCCTTGTATGGTTTGATTTAGCTTCCTTTGTCCTGATTCGGATTAGCTAGCTTCTGCTCCTCTTCCCTCCTTTTGCTCTCCCTGAATGTAACACTTCCTGACGTTATATGACGTGTCAATATATTAAAAAAAACACACACACAAGCAGTTATGTCTTAAAAATAAAAAAATAAAAAAAGGCATGCCATTGGTCCTTTAAATACTGTTCAATACGTAGGATGGAATGCTTTTAGATTCTTTAATACCTGATATAGTATAAGTGAGGGATAAAAATACTCCTTCCGGACACAATAAATAACGATCCTTCATATAGTGCCGTAATACAGTACCCACACTAAAACCTACAGTAATTGCACAGTAACCACATGCAAAGGGCTGAAGAAAGAGCAGCCCTCCCCCTCTATCATCCGTCTTTTCATCTTTCCATCAAACCCTACTTTCATCTCTCTGTCTATTCTTTGACTTTCAACATCTATTCAGTCAGCCAACATATGTCAAATACCAGGGTACTCCACTTCTCTCGGGGTCCCAGCATTACGCCCTGGGGAACACCAGCCAAACAGAGAAAGAGACAGGAGTTGCAGTCCAAGGCATAAGACGACAGTCAACTAAAGGTAGTTTGGTTAATCCAGTTAATAATATGAGTTTGATAAGGAGCTTAATCATTGGGTGATGCCTGAAGTTGGCCTCTCCTCTTAACTTGTGAATATGTTTGCACCAGATGTGTGTAGAGAGACAGGCAAAGCAATAACACTTCTATCTGGTTGGCTTCCAATAGCAGTATATGACTAGTCTTGAGTTTCAGGCTGTGTCTTTATCACTGTAGATGCTCTCTGGTAGCTGTCATTAGTCATTTGTACAGTTATGTTTTGTCTGTACTCTGCACAGAAGACTAGTGGTATCCGTGATGGAATGATCCCTGAAAATGGAGCAGTGGGGGAGGATCTCCTGGACAGAAACCGGTGAGACTCGCACTCTTTTGTTAATGTCATCTCTCATCATATCCTTCACATTCACCCTTTCTCTGACAAGCTTGCTGAAGTGACGGTTTTCTTTAGAGGTCTCCATCTGAAGGTGGCAAACACAGCTTGAAGAGCCTGTGGAAGAAGAACAACTGGATGTGAGAAAATCCATCTTGTCTAAGACCATATTATTTTCAGATGGCATAAGAAAGATACTAAACAAAGTTGTATACAGTACCTTGGGAATACTGGAGTCATCTGGTCCATAACTCTGAGATTTTTAGCAGAGAGCTCAACTCTTGGCCCCTATTAAAAGAGAACAAATATGCTATAAGCAAAGGTTCTAAAGAGTTTTGCAACTTCAAGCCCAGCTTTGATTTCTAAAAAACGTATTTGGACCACATTCATTCATATACATAAGAAAAACAAAACATGACAATAACTAAAATACTTGACCTTAAAAATATATTATGCCACCGTCAACTGTAATGACCAAAAACAAATGAACATTCCTAATTATGCAAAAATGAACTAGCCTTGTAAATTACGACCATAAACAACAACATTTTGCAGATCCTCCGCGGCCCACATAAATGCTGACTCAGCATCCAAAAATCTCTATATGTCTAGAAATACTTGCTGTAAAGCAAATGCATTATCATAAAACACATTGATTATTATTTGATACAATTGACCAAATGTATCAATGTGGTAGAATTGTTCTGGTTCAGTTAAAGAGTAGGTGAGAGAAATGTTCGACCACTATAGTAACTCTAACTGTGTATCAAATGCAGGCTGGGTTATGAGGTAAACCACTTTTGGTATATCAGTACCGTGACAATGTGATTATACCTAGTTATCATTATCAAAGTTCTGTTGTTTAAATACATATTTCTAATCTAATTGTTTTCTGTTTACTACTTTAACAAGCTCAGGTATTTAACGAAAGACGTAATAATTAATGCGAAAAAATAAAAAGAATATTCACTCATTAATTTTGCATTACTGAATTATGCCCAGTCCTAGTTCCTACTAAATAAATTTCTAAGGTAACGAAAGGATGTTAAAATAAGAGTGAAAAAGGTTTTTTTCTGAACTAATTTATAAAGAAAAACATGCAAATAATCTGCCTTAGAGTTGTACCTGTTTGCGCATTATGTCCATGGTCTGCATGATGCAGCGCGGCATGAGACCGTGGTTCCTCGATAGTATCATTGCCTGCTCCAGTGTCACATTCAAGGTACATCTGCCAAAAATAAAAACATGTGATAGGTCAGTAAGAAAGACACTAATAGGGTTGTCAATATATGGACATCTGTATCAGCAGCAGAAATGAATTCAAAACTGTGAGTTGAAGCCTCAGTCCACTGTGCAAATCTTTATTCCAGCTGACAGTCGAGTGGTGCTTCACAATCAGTCTAATCGTGTTAGGGTGGTGCCAGGCTGACCTCTGCATGCCGGTGCCACACATGGTGATGTGGCAGGCTCCCAGGCGGTTACACAGCTCCGAGGACACGCACAGCACGCTGACACCTGACGGGTGGCCCTGGGCGCTGTGCCGCACGTTGACGTACGACTGCATGAGTCGGCACAGGTCGTCCAGCGTGTTGAGGGGTCGCAGCAGCTGTGAGGAGGAAACCAAGGTCAGAGGGTCAGCGGTTAAATGGACAGCTGGAAAAAGATACAGGACAGTGTGGCAAAAGTGGCCATCTCACCAAGTCATTTAGAGTATTATTGGGTGTCATTCAGTTTATTGGTATATTCAGTTAAAACTAAATAGAAATGGTTGATTTCCTACGTACTGTAGTTCTGAAAATGTTCTTAAGGCAAGACAGTATATTTACAATACACAATACTACCAAATAGTACATTAATATCCATTAAATTAGACAGAAACTAGATTTGTATTCAAATCATATTACTTGGTTTTTGATATAAAAGAGTTATATATACAGTTGCAAGAAAAGTATGTGAACCCTTTGGAACTTCCTGGATTTCTGCATAAATTGGTCATAAAATGTGTTCTGATCTTCATCTAAGTCAGAACAATAGACAAACACAGTCTGCTTAAGCTAAAACCACACAAACAATTATATGTTTATATGTTTTTATTGAACACACCATGTAAACATTCACAGTGCAGGGTGGAAAAAGTATGTGAACTCTTGGATTTAATAACTGGTTGACCCTCCTTTGGCAGCAATAACCTCAACCAAACGTTTCCTATAGTTGCATATCAGACCTGCACAACGGTCAGGAGGAATTTTGGACCATTCCTCTTTACAAAACTGTTTCAGTTCAGCAATATTCTTGGGATGTCTGGTGTGAATCGCTCTCTTGAGGTCATGCCACAGCATCTCAATTGGGTTGAGGTCAGGACTCTGACTGGGCCACTCCAGAAGGCGTATTTTCTTCTGTTGAAGCCATTCTGTTGTTGATTTACTTCTGTGCTTTGGCTCGTTGTCCTGTTGCATCACCCATCTTCTGTTGAGCTTCAATTGGTGGACAGATGGCCTTAAGTTCTCCAGCAAAATGTCTTGATAAACTTGAGAATTCATTTTTCCGTCGATGATGGCAATCTGTCCAGGCCCTGAGGCAGCAAAGCAGTCCCAAACCATGATGCTCCCTCCACCATACTTCACAGTTGGGATGAGGTTTTGATGTTGGTGTGCTGTGCCTTTTTTTCTCCACACATAGCGTTGTGTGTTCCTTCCAAACAACTCAACTTTGGTTTCATCTGTCCACAGAATATTTTGCCAGTAGTGCTGTGGAACATCCAGGTGCTCTTTTGCAAACTTCAAACGTGCAGCAATGTTTTTTCTGGACAGCAGTGGCTTCCTCCATTTTATGACCAACTTATGTAGAAATCCAGGTAATTCCAAAGGGTTCACATACTTTTTCTTGCAACTGTATATATTTGTATTAAAATGTCATATTTCTCAATACAAAACCTGTGATTTATACAGTCAATATGTATTTTCTTTTTCTAATACTTAGTTGCAATTTGTATAGGTTTATGAGGCTACACAAAGTTGACATGCTCAGGGCTTATGCAATTTATATATTTGATTATTGAATACTAGACTAAGTAAAGTAAATGGCTTGTTAAGATGGTGCACCAGCAGAAAACATTCAAAAATGACACAAATCATTGTACAAATAAAAAGGTGACATTATAAATCTAGATATTAACACTACTGTATGTTCTATTGGTTTTAATAACTGGAATCTAGTTCAGCTACAGTCCGTTTGAGGCACTACCATTTGATTTATAATCCAATCATCACTGAGGTTCAAATGGAGGCGGTTTATAATGTCGAGGTTAGTTGGAGTTAATAGGGGAGTCTTGAACAGCTACAGTGGAGTGGGAGGGGGGGTGGGGGTCCCAGTGTGGGGAACAGGACACCAGTTCATCTTACTTTTGAAATGCTTGGTTGAAGGTCTCTAACTTCAAGGCCCAGTATCTGTGCTTGCATTTATATTCAGTCACAACATTATATAACAAAATTGACTTATGTTAGAAGAACAAGTGATATAAGACCAAATTGACTGCAAGAGAAATACATGAAAAATGTATCTGGTAGTTTTGTATTTACCTGGTCGATCTTCATTGCTGTGGTGTTTGAGTCTGTAGGAAGATTGGATTTCTCCAAATAGAAAGCTCTGTTGGGATAGAAAAACATATCTATTTCAGTTTTGAAAACCTCACCACCTTGATTGGAAATGTACAGATTGGTATTGCAGCACGCTGTGTGTGAGAGCTGAGTCATCTTCACGTTATGGATTATGCATCTGCTATGGTACATATATCATCATGTATTGATGTTGCATGAGTCATATCCCAGGAATGTACATGCTCATATGACAAATTGCTGACATAAAAAAAACACATGTAACAGGGAATGAACAAAAACAATAAACTAGAAAAAATGAAACAACTAAAAGCATTCATATATATACCTTGTAAGCCTTACCTCTATTTAAAGAAAAATAATTGCGACATGACAGTTATAGCACTTAAATACACATGAGGTTTTATTCTCAGCTTGTCTTGCACATAAAATACAATATTTTCAGATAGAGATCAAGCAAAAAGGAAGATTTTCAGTGTTTATCAAATGAAAGGGGCCCAATAAGGCTCATTTCTAACAAAGAGAACCTCTCTCTGGAGGGAACTTTGGGAGTGTAGTTTTTGAAGACCATTTACATGCTCAAAAAACTATATAACACTGTGAAGGAAAAGTAGGACCCCAAAAAGCACAATAGAGCCCCTTTAATGTCTAAGGTGCATTCATAAATGAGTTGAGCATGTTAAGCAAAAATAAAACAAACTGTGTTCACATGTAGCCAATACAAATCCTTAGTTGGTGGGTGTGGGACAGGTTTAAATAAATGAGTCCCACCCAAAAAGTATTCTAGCCCCTTAATAATAGCTCAGAGTAAAGCAGTGGAAGTGTAGTTTCTGCCATGTTATACAACACCACGGGCTGAACTCTCCCTTTCAGGTGAAATAGATCCTGAGTGCTGGTGAGGAACTCCTCTGGAGGGCTGAGATGCAGTGTAGCTGTACCTGAGTCTGCGGTAGTAAGCCTTGACCTTCTCCAGTGAGACAGCGTTGGTGCGCTGCTGGATCTCCTCCATGGCTGCGTAGTCCTGCTGGGACACTCCCTCCGGACGCTCCAGAGCTGGGTTAAACAGGCAGGAGGCATTTAGATTTACACACAGCAATATGATAACATTTATCAGGCCTACTAACGAAAAAACGTTTGAGGATGCGATAAAATATGAGTCTTAACAGACAATGGCCACAAAAAACGTCAACATCTGCTACTGTATATTGCAATTCTTCCACACAGCCTGCAGTAAAGACTATATTCCAGTAGGTGCCTCCACAGATCTGCACAACGGAGCACTCTGCTCCACATTAACTTACACAGGAGCAATACGAGCTCTCTCATTGGGTTAGTGTTCCAACTGGCACTTGTCTGTGGAAAATGAATGGCCATTTGGCAGACAGGAGTGATGCCTAATGCTATCCATTCATTCTAGGCCAGCGGAGAGATGGAGAGCTATGATGCGCATGGCAGCAAAGGAGGATGCAAAGGTGTTTTAAATGGCCAATAAAAGGCTTCAATGTAACTTAATAAAAGCATATAATGCTTTCAGGAAATGTGCATGAGTGAGAGGCTGCATACTGCACAGAGAGTGTTCTTAGATTATACAATTTGATGTCTACAGAAGTTGTTTCATGCCCTCCGATAAAGTCCAACACTCCCATTTGGCTCCGTTCACCCTTATAATGGAATTAGGATTTAACTATATATTTGAAAAGGATTTGATCATTTAACACATTGGTCATCATTATTTATAGGTTATCAGATTTAGTTGAATTGGCTCTCGAGCCTTTTAGGATGTACATCGTCATCGAAAAGCTTCAAATAAACACAGATTTTATATCGTGGAACTATTGTTGGTGTTTCTACCATTTTTAATTACCAGGTGGCCTTGTTTTGACAAAGGGGAGACCTCTTCAGATAATTAGGCTCCTGACTATGATCTGGTACTCGGGTATTACATTTCAAAGGAACGACACCTGAGAGCCATTGTTGTGTTCTTCCTTACTTATTCATCTCCACCCCTGACTTCTAGTTTTGTTAAGTCCCTCTAGCCCGTTGGTCCCGGCCCGCCCAGTCTTACCCCTGGTGAAGAGGACGGTGTGCAGTTTGAGGCTGCCTCCATTCTGCAGCCGGCTGGGCAGCTCACTGAAGTGACAGCTGTCCAGGAACAGGGTGACCCTCAGGGCCTGTCGGCTGCCCTCCACCTGGTAACACACTGGTGAGTCTGCAACACATAAACAAAGACAGAAGAGATTTTAGCAAGACTGCTATTTGATCAAGTCGTCTCTCTGGCTAAGATACTCACTAAGATGAGAACATGAGAAGGGTAAGGGGCTATGAAGTTAGTGACCTTAAGGTACCCTCAGATCATTTGTGACACTTCTACAGAGTGAACTCAAAGAGTTACAAATCCAGCATTAATAATATAGAACGTAATAGTGTTTTACAGTAAATCAAAAAAGACACGTGTAGTTTTGGCAGGATACTGTTTGTTGTTGTAATATTGATTTTGGCCACAAGAGGCTGAAGTGCACCACAACATCATGTTCTAAATATGAATCAAGACATCCTTTTTTTTAAGTTAGTTTGAAGTTCTCCACAGTTATGTAACCTCCAAGCACACATCCTGTCATTTTAATTTAGAGTCCATGGATGAAAAGAAAAAAAAGCTGATACAGATTGTTTTCAGATAGCAATGTTTCCCCCCAAACGGTTTGTAAAGATTTTAACCTCTTCTCAAATCATAAACCCTTAAAATAAAACAATTTAAATCAGACTTATACACACGGTCTGTGTTTATTATATATTTTAAACCAATGTTTAGACGAGATATTATTAGAGTTAGTAACATATATTATAAAAACCTATTCTCAATCTTCGGTTAGGGCTGTCTGATTTCAGATATCTCTATTATGTCTTATAATTGTTCATGATTTTTTCAACTGCTTTTGAATACATGAATTAAATGCAACCTTATCTCATCCTACAAACAACATATAACCAGTAATAATTTATGACTGACAGCGGTGCATGAGCAGTTCCCAGAAAATGGATGTGATGACCTTTTACAGAGCAACCTCTGGGGTCAGTGCTCTTTTCTCAATAACCCATCAAGCTGTAATCCTGTGGAATTGGCTGTGATGCTTCAGGCTGAACTCTGGGGCCTCAGACTCTGTGGAGCTTTCATGATTCCTCCCCTACCAGCAGCTCACAGCGTGCTCAAGATGCTATTAGCAAATCAATACTGGCCAATGGACGGTGCTGCCACAAACCATCTGGCGGCACTGCAGCAGTCTGAGCAGAAAATGCTCCTTGTTTTACATCAGGGTTAAAGGGATAGGTTTGCACTGTACAGTACAGTGACTAAGCTAAAACCGTATCAACATGCATTAGTTTGCATATTCAAAATGTATGCATGTGTACACTTTTTGCTCCAAAATAGCAAATCCCTGCTTTATCCAAGGCTTTTCCTCCCAAATGGGAAGTGCATGTTGTGCTTTTCCCTTTGAGCGGCAATCTCTGCTGGCCATATTGAGGCTTCTGAAAAGAGACGTGATTCAGGATGCAGTCCTTTTGTATTCTTTGGCTTTTTAAGCTTCTGGTGGCCAGGAGCACCTTTAGTGAATGCAGATACTGAAGTTATTAAAAAGGCACAGATACGCCCAGGAAAGCGTGTCAAGATGCTCACAATGCCCCGCTACAAACAACCTGCCCATGCCTCCTCAAAAGAAAGTGCTGAAGTGCAGGATTGTATTTGAATGCTTACTCTGAAATAAATGTTCAGACCTTGAGCAGTTTTCTACTACAGCACGTACACACGCGGTTGGTGCGAGAATATTTCAAATGGACTGTCTGTGCATGTCTATCACTGCATGTGTTTTAGCAATGCAGTTTAAATGAAGCTCCTCACAGCCTGTCAGGAAGGGATCATCTATCTGTGATGCAAGGACAACGGGGACAACTGCCATTGTTTGAGATGATTTGTGGAGCCATTATAGTGTTGTTTTAGCTCTCTGTTGAACTGAAAATGAAAGCTGCAACGGCAAAATGGCAATTTCTCCCCCTCAATGGCTACCGCACGTCCACATAATGGAACTTATTCAGAGTTGCTCAAACCATACAGCTGCTCATTAGCAGCAGTGCGGTTTGAATGGGCAAAGTCAGTCTTTGTGGATGGATCTCTTACTTGCGACGAGACACTCGTCCTCCAGTTGCCTGAAGAACACAGTGACTTTGTCCAAGTCCAACAGGGCCGCCTTGGTGTCTTCCAGCATGGTGCGCTCCTCTTTCTGCCGGGCGGAGAAAAAGAAAGCTCAGAATTGGAAGAGTAGGAGAGGTTTGAGAGTAAGAAGCAGGAAGAGAGGTTTGAGAGTAAGAAGCAGGAAGAGGGGTTTGAGAGTAAGAAGCAGGAAGAGAGGTTTGAGAGTAAGAAGCAGGAAGAGAGGTTTGAGAGTAAGAAGCAGGAAGAGAGGTTTGAGAGTAAGAAGCAGGAAGAGAGGTTTGAGAGTAAGAATCAGGAAGAGAGGTTTGAGAGTAAGAAGCAGGAAGAGGGGTTTGAGAGTAAGAAGCAGGAAGAGAGGTTTGAGAGTAAGAAGCAGGAAGAGAGGTTTGAGAGTAAGAAGCAGGAAGAGAGGTTTGAGAGTAAGAAGCAGGAAGAGAGGTTTGAGAGTAAGAAGCAGGAAGAGAGGTTTGAGAGTAAGAAGCAGGAAGAGAGGTTTGAGAGTAAGAAGCAGGAAGAGAGGTTTGAGAGTAAGAAGCAGGAAGAGGGGTTTGAGAGTAAGAAGCAGGAAGAGGGGTTTGAGAGTAAGAAGCAGGAAGAGAGGTTTGAGAGTAAGAAGCAGGAAGAGGGGTTTGAGAGTAAGAAGCAGGAAGAGGGGTTTGAGAGTAAGAAGCAGGAAGAGGGGTTTGAGAGTAAGAAGCAGGAAGAGGGGTTTGAGAGTAAGAAGCAGGAAGAGGGTAGCTGCATTGCTGGAAAAAACATTAAAACCTAGGACACTCCAAAAGACCTGGTTATATCCTTTATGTAAAACATGGTTGTAGATATATGAATACTTTTATAAACATTAAGATGTTAATTCTGAAACGGAATGGCCTCCACCTTAGCTAGCTAAATAGAAACAGCACATCTGTCCTCACCAGGTGCGGTGCTAGTGTGGACTGGAAGTGCAGCAGCACGCCGATGACAGATATCTGCTCCAGCCACTTGCGGCTGGTCTCCTTTCCGTCTTCCTGGTACTCGCCGGCGTTGTTAAACCGCGACCGCAGTGCCGCCAGCAGCTGCTCCGCCAGGGTGCACAGAGCACCCGTCGCCGCCTGGCAGAAGATCACGTCCCGTCGCAGCTGCAGAGACGTATCTAGGGTGGAGGGAGAGAGTGAGTGTCAGACGGAGGGGGGACAAAGGGGGAGATCAGTGGGAATAAGAAGGTGAGGCCTCCCACTGTAACCTTCCTCATTACTCCTGGAGGTGATCCAATACATATACTTTATTCCATTAGACTGAATCCCCCCAGAGGATACCTCCCACTAACTAGCACCATATGCCACTGTGCACAATTCAAAGGGACTGCAGCATCAAGGGCTTTGACACCAACCTGATCCGTGTACAAACACACAACCACTGGCCTCCACCTGGACATGGGCCCCATCAGGAGAATTAAACGCTGTTAACTAAAACCTTTAGAAATATGCTGGAGACTAGGTCTGCATAATAAATCCATTTTCATCCATGTAATATATATATATATATATATCATTGTATATGGACTGATGAAATATCTAATTACTACGTGCAATACTTGGTCAAGGCAAAATATGTGAAACTATTCAGAGTATTTTCACATATTTTGTGATTGTGCTGCAGAAAAGATATTCCTCAGACTCAATAAAAAATACCTGTTTGGTGCAAATCCTCTTAAAACATGTGATGATCATTTTATAGTAATTTTAGGTTAAATATGTATTAAACAATTATAATTTTCCCCTAATATTCCGAATCATATCGCAATTGAAATAATATAAATAAAAATACCAGGCGGAATTTAATTCACGATAAAGTTGTATCTATGAAGTTTATATTATTTTTTAATTAGATGTACTCAGAAACAGAATGAAATGTATTTTTGACAGTTCTAATAAATATTTCTGTCATCACTTAATACCCTTTGAAGATGGTTTTGAGGACCTGCAGATGTCCTGATGTAGAACTGGCTGCGTTTGTGCATGATCTCATTTGCAAAGTACTCTAAACTGTTGGAATCACTTAAAATGCTACAGTTATGAGACGCTTCCTGCTGCTGTGAACTTCAAGTTCTGATCAGTGATTGCACAGCCCAAAGAACTATTTAGAAAATTAGAGACGGGTTTATTCTAGTTTGAATATGAACTGGTTTGTGTTGAATGCTTACGTGTCACGCTACCTGTGCATTTCAGAAGAGCCAGGAGAAGCTGGTTCTTCCCATCTGTGGAGGCAGAAGGAAATCAAGATGCTTGAAACTGTTACACATATTTCTTGAAATAACCTTTTGTGTTTGTACATGTGTTCCACTTACCATCCACAAATCTCTGCAGGCTCTCCACCAGGGTTTTAATAGAGCTAGGCAGGTTCCAAGGGTCCTCCTGGATGTTCTTGTGGATAATGGAACGACAACGCACCGTCCAATCCTCGGTTTGTCTAAACTCTGGTCAAATACAATTCAGGAATGTGTCAGTGTGACTTTTTTGCCAAAAACCATTAGTCAATACTGAAGACACATTTAAAAATTCATTTAAACCACCCAAAACACACATCTCAAAATGAGCTTGTTCCACCAGAACACTGATTCTCACTAAGAAAGCAAACATTGATGCTCACACTGACCAAAATAACAAATCATCACCATTTCATTAATGATTGAAGGAGCCCTATTATGCTAATTCTTCTCACAGTGCTGCAGCGCCTCTTTTCACGTTTGTGGGAGAAGTTTAACGGATTTTTCACCAAAATGTCATCAGGAATAGAAACACTCCTTTTCACTTTATTGATTGTACTAACGTTTATGTAACATAGATGAGACTACAAACTGCTTCAGTATCCTTTATTTTGTTATGATTTAATTTATATTAATTTATTATAATTTATTAGTGTTAGTCATTGTTTTCAAAATGTGTGTTTTACGTGTGGTAAAGATCAAAGGAAGAGTACTTGGATTTCGTAAAAAAGTGTTAATTGAATGCATTTTATGTGAAAACAATGACAAATAAGTCGCAATTTGGTCCACACTGACAGGCTGTGTGCAGAGTTTTGACTTCAGCTTTAACCAATGCATGTTAGCAATGGAAAAAAGCTGTTATTGTAGCATGACGACACACTTTCTCCCCTTTTTAGCAGTAAGCACATAGACAAAGTCATGCTCACACACAGACAGGAATAGGTACCTGGTTGGCTGTGGTCGGAGTAAAAGTGCTTGGTCTCGTCACAGGCCTTGGTCATGACGGGTCCTTTGAGGAGGCTGTTGATGGAGTCAACCTGTGGGAAGAGAAAAACAAACACACAGAAAGAATCAGGTTATCGTCTCTCATACTCTAGACATCTGTTTGTGATTTTCTTTGCTAGTTTCTGTTAAGGGTCTTCCAGCATTTAGACACAAAAAGACTTCTGTTTACACCCCCCCCCTTTACATTTGGAAAGAACTAGGGCAGTGAGAGCTTGCCACGGGGCAGCCAAAATACCTTAGATGCTGGTAAGACAAAAAGATGGATGGAAATCTTAAACTGACTCCACAAATCAGTGTGTGTGAGGGGAAAAAGCAAATCATAAGAAAAGAGAGATAAAAAAAAAGGAGGTAGAAAGAGTAAAAGATGGCAGAGATAACCAGGATCCTGACCAAAGGACAGAGAGTTAACTCCAGATGTTTACTGATTACTATCACTATCATCTGTTTCAAAAGCTTTTATTCAAACCGTGGTAGGGTATAATGCCGATGTAGCTGATATGTCGCTATCTGTTAGTTTTAAATCGTATTTATGAGTTTAAAGTTAGGTTAACTTAGCGTCTTCCAAGGTGTAGTTTGGGAAGATAGTTGTTGTCTTTTTTGGACGCTACAAGCTTCCAGAAATGAATGTGTCAATTACTCTAAACTGAACCTCTGGACTAACCTGGTTGAAAAGGTGCTCGAGGCAGCCGTGTAGCTTGTCCTGTTTGTCCGAGGGAATCCTCATGTCACATGGAAGCTCGTCCCCTAGCAGCCAAACAAAAAACACCAAACAAAAAAAGTTAGGAGAAAACACACATTTGGATGCTGGCGTTTTTATTTGACCATCTGCACTTATTAAACACGTTTCTATCCATCTGTTTTAATGTAAATTCTGGAGAATCAGATTAAAGAGGCTAAGGGATAATAAATAATTTCAGCAGAATGTTTCATTGTGGAGAATCTAAGACGTAATGCCTGTGAAAACGACATGATAAACAGCAGTGGACACATACTTGGCTCAGAGAAGAAATATGTGGCTGTTGGGTTACGAAATGTTGGGGCTATAATATCTGACCACATAAAATATCTGCAGTATTTCTCTTTTGAAAGCATGACTTATTATTACAAATCAAAGGAGAAATCACAAGTTGGTGACATATGAATAATTCTTATGCAAACATTCTTTATTTCTTGACTTTGTTTGACACTCACGAGGATGTTGTTTATGTTGGATTCACTTTACAGTGTTTGGAAAGTGACACATTTTATCTCGGTCAAATATTCGAATGAGAGGATTTGTACGGTGGCCAAGCCATGGAAACGCGTTTCAACGGCCTAAAACACTTACATTAGGAGAAAGGCGCTGCATGTTCAAAACAGAAATGTGCAAAAACACATGCAAATGAAGAAACATCTTCACCAACTTGACAACACATGAGTTAACTAGAAACGCTGCATGAACAAAACGCTGCTGATATAACACGCTGCATGAAGCTCAAAACACAACAGAACGGGGACACTAAAGAGTGATGCACACAGCTGGAACTGGAGCGATTGTTGATGTTCTGTAATTATAAAGCTGGCCAATTGTCACTGAGGTAGTCTATTTCATAATTGTAAATGTTTTGTCAGTATATTTGAAATGCCTAGGTTAACTATGTTAGTTAGCTAGCTTACAGTAGATCTGCAATTATATCTAGACCCTCCAGAAAAACGCGATTCTGTGATCGCAGAATTTACCGCATAATTAGCAAAATGGCGCATATTTTTAAAAAGCCGCATATTTATCAAAAGGCCGCATAATCCCCGCATTTTTCCACACAAAGTTGAGAAACATTTTTTTTAACTCGTCTTGACGTGACGTCATCAGCTCGCGCATCACAGAATGTAAACAACACTTTATAGAGTGAATGTGTGGAGCTCACACGATAGAGAAAACACCAAGATGAAAAAATCTAATCCATCTCATTTACCGACGAACATTTCTACTAAAGACCGGGCAAAAAGTGGGGGGAAACTATTCTGCACCCCGTGCAACTGTGTGTTGGAGCATAAGAGAAAATCGACGGTGACGACCCACTTTGATTCATTCAAACATTCGCTGCTTTCTGCTGCTGCGAACAAGAAAGCCAAACAACTCACATTCACCGAGGGCATCAACCTCAAAAACCCTTTCGAGGGCTACAAGAAACGAAGTGAGTAGCCTACAAGATTGAAGCTGGTCAGATAACGAACGAGTAAATGAAAACAGAATGAGGCGGAGAAGTGTGTGTGTGTGTGTGTGGGGGGGGGGGGGGGGGGGTGTGTGAGATTAAAATAGCCCAATTGCTTTTACAATAAATAAACATTGAATGTGTTTAATTGAATAGTAAAGGGGGTTAACGTTAGTGGCAGGTTGTGTGTGAGAGAGAATAAATAAGACAGCCCAATATTTAAAAAAATTGTTATTCTTTTCCCCCGCATATTTAGCATATTTCGCAACTTTCCGCATATTTCGCAACTTCCCGCAATTTCACCGCATAAAATCACATAAAACCCCCGCATATTTAATCGCATAATCAAGGATTTTAGCCCGCATAATCCAGGATTTTAGCCCGCATAATCAAGGATTTTTGCCCGCTTTTTTCTGGAGGGTCTATATATCGTAAGGAAGCATGCGGTTACATACATTTTGTGTTACGTTTTCAGACACTGTGACAGTTGGCCAACTTTATAATCCCAGTACTTCAACAAGTGCTCAGGTCCGAGCTGCGTGCATCACTTTTTACTGCCTCGGTTTCCTTTATGTTTTCAGCTTCTTGCCTCATTTTTTATATTTTCAGTGTTTTGTCTATGCAGCTCTTTTTTTACAAGCTGCACATGTTTAGTCAAGTTGGTGAATATTCTCTAATGCTGCACATGTTGTCAAGTTGGTGTAGATGTTTCTCCATTTGCATTTATTTTGGCACGTTTTTTTATTTGCACAGTTTTTGAAAGTGCACTGCATTTTTTCTTATGTAAGTGAGACTGTTCTAATGCATTTGCCCCTGTTGGCCACGGTAGTGTTGTGAGTGAAAGCGTAAAAAACCTGACTTACAAATGGATGAAAAAAGTTTGATTATGTGTT
The DNA here is from genome assembly GCF_949606895.1 of Notothenia rossii. NCBI lineage: Eukaryota > Metazoa > Chordata > Actinopteri > Perciformes > Nototheniidae > Notothenia > Notothenia rossii. The sequence goes on along the minus strand of NC_136902.1, from coordinate 30,986,783 downwards.
TTTCCCCTTACCTGATCCCATCTCATCACTCCCCAAGTAGGAGCTGTTACTGCGCACACTGGTGTAGGACAGGACTGAGTCTCTGTTGCTGTTGCATTCACTGTAAAAAAAAAAAACATACACACATACACAGTTAAAACCCATAATAAAGCAAAAGGCTTCGTTCCGTTCTTAAACCGCAGAGAGGGTTTGGAGAGCTGCGTCTTGTAATTACGCTGCCAAGTAATCCTTCTGATTGTAAATGAATTTTTCTGATTTACAGTATGCGAGACCAAAGCTAATTAAACGTTTCACACAGAAACAACCGCCACTGCTTTACAGAGAGAGGCATTCAGTGAATGGCATTACATTTGACAGATAATTAGCGTATACATAAGACTAGAAGCACCCTTAAATACAAATATGTATTACTTTATACTAGCGTGTGCAGAAAAAGGTCTGTTTTGTCAAAATAATAAAACCTGGTATTTATAGTCTTACATGATTGAACATGATTACCGGGAGCATGTGGAAGATTTATGCGGCTCAAATTATACGTCGCTTCAAGTGAGTGCGCTCGCGATCGCCTCAGAGGATCTCCGGATGATTCACAAGCAGAATTATCATGACAAATGGCCTAAGAGTGGCTACCAGCTACAGAAACACTGGCTTTGTGTTCGTTTGCTAATACCCTGGTCGGCTGGAGGATATAGTGGGGGATGCACGGAGCGGGATATCATCTGCCTGGTTATTTTGCGGTCCCTAATTTGTGTGTGAGTGTGGTGGTAAAAGGAGATTGGCTAGAGCTGCTACAATTATGGGAAAGAGTTAATATAACCATGTTTTAGTAGTTTGGCTTGGATTCTCGGCTGGCTTTTAATCACACACCCTACAAACCAACTGTGTTAGTAGTAAGGCGTGTGTGTATGCACCAAGTTTTTTTTCTTTCAAATTCACTCTGTCTAATCATTCTTCAGGCCTTCCTACCCTTTGTTTTTCTTGCCTAATTTACACTCATTTCCCTTCCTCCGTATGTGTCCTGCATTATTCCCCTTCTGGCTATCCGTTTCTGCATGGGTAGTTGTGCTTTCCGGCTTAATTCAGAGACCTACACACTCTCTCTCTCACACACACAAAAGGTAGTTTCTAAATTTAACCACACACCTCCTGCCAAAAGTGTGAGCACCGCTGTGACAATTATCCTGCTTGTAGTAGCGTAACTGGCTTAAACAAAACCACACACACACACACACACACACACACACACACACACACACACACACACACACACACACACACACACACACACACACACACACACACACACACACACACACACACACACACACACACACACACACACACACACACACACACACACACACACACACACACACACACACACACACACACACACACACACACACACACACACACACACACACACACACACACACACACACACACACACACACACACACACAAAATGATACCCCTTGTTACCTTGAGTTCTAGGAAGAATGTTTTTTTTTGTTTTTGTCGCAAGCCTCCACTTTGAACAAAATTTGAGAAAAGGTTTAATACATTTAAAAAAAATCGATATACAATCTCTCAGTCGACTTGTGAAGTCTCATTTATGCAATCAAATGATCACTACCCTGCAAACATGCATTTTCACTAAAATCTTAAAGAACACATATTTTGCTCATATTCATGATTCAAATGTGTATTATGAGCCTCAACTATGACATGTCTCCATGCTTTAATGTTCAAAAACGTCTTTATTTTCTCTCTTCTCTCTGTGCTGCTGCAACACTTATCACCCTCCCAAACCAGAGCCCAATCTGCTCTGATTGGTTAGCTGGCTGGCTTTGTTCTGATTGGTCAACTGTTTCGAGATGTGCAGCGCTTAGCTAATCATGTACAATGTGTTGGAGCGCTAGCCAATAGAAGCTCTAGTATTATATATTGATGTCCCTATGAGTCGAATGGAAGCGTTCAGGCTTTATTTAATAATAAATACACTACTGATTAGCATGAACAGGTGCTAAACAGTAAGTAAGTAGTCAGCATACAACTGGATACATGAGACGCGGGTTATACTGCAGGATCTGTTTGAGAGTTTGAAAGACATTTTCTTCAAGACTTCAAGGTAAAATGGGGGTGATTTAATCATAAACAAACAAGTGTTTTGTGGCTGAAATAGTCTTTTAAGCTGGTTTAAGATTCATATAAAGTGTAATATCTTGAGAGAGCTGGTCTGATTTAGGAAGCTGAGTCAAAAGAACGTCTGCACTGGATTGATTATGAGGGTGTTCTGGTTTAAGGAAACAAACAAGATGAATATCAACTACTTAAAATGTTAAGCAACGAAGGACGATCAATCACAAGTTGACACTGGAGATGCATTCTGATGCCGAGGGGGTCTGTGTTGTGTTTCAGCTGGATCTGAACACTGTCATGTCTGAATACAAGACAAAAGGTCCTGACGGGGTCACACGCGGACTCAGGAGCCAAAGATTTATAACAGACACAATGTACCAGAGTTTAGAACAAGCACTACTTATTACAACTTCTTCAAACATTCTTCTCTGCTTAATTCCTTCTGTATTTCCTTCTCTTTGACCCCGTGTCTGCACGTGTGTGTCTTTCCTGTCCTTGCTCTCACATTATGTTCCTTACAAACTGTTCTTAGACATCTGACTGTTGGACTGTCACCACCTCAGGCTTTAATGTCTAATTGTCTCACCACCCACCTCTGAAACACAGTAGCAATTTCCATGAAAAGTTCCCAAGCGGGATGAATCATCTGCGATCACAGTGAAGCCTTATACTGCAACCTTTTCCCCCTCACTTGTCTTAAAAACACCTACCAGTGTGCGCGTGTGCGTGTGTGTACAACAGCATACATTTCCCTTTACATTTTATTGCGATGAGGTAGTCACGTTTCACGTGGCGTGGCCGGGCCTTAATGACAGAGTGTTTGAGGAGGCCGCGCCCCAAACATTTGGCTCTATTATACACCAGCCCACCGCACCAACAACCAATAACTACATCTTAGTGGGTGGTGGAGGGTGGGGCTGAGTGGAGCTCTGCCCAGTGAACAGTGCACACACACACGCTCTCTCCCTCACACACACGGGAACATCTGAATGAACTCACAACAAGTAAATGACATAACCAGATCTGACCACATTTTTGAAGTCATTTTTAGCCCTGGATCTCGGTTAAAAATGCCAACATGTGGAATGACTTTTAGCCTCCAAAAAGGGGAGGCAATGGGCATAATGAGTGTTGTTCTTGCTCTATACAGTTCACTGTCAAAAATCCAGGTGTGACAAAAGTGTTTTTAAAGAGGACATATTATGCTCCTTTTCAGGGTGTGACATGTCTCCATGCTTTAATGTTCAAACACTCTTTATTTTCTCATACTGCCTGTGCTGCAGCACCTCTCTTCACCCTCTGTCTGAAACCAAAGCCCAGTCTGATCTGATTGGTTAGCTGGCCGGCTTAGAGATGTCCCGCCCCTTAGGCTTTTACATATGATGTGTTGGAGCGCTAGCCAATAGAAGGGTATAGGTCACAAAGTGATGTCACTATGTTACGGAAGTAAACAAAGGAGTCCAATGAGGCGTTTCAGGCAGGAAACTGCAGAAACTCCTTCCTGAGGGAACTTTGGGAGTTTAGCCTTTGCAGACTATTTACATGCACCAGACTTATATAACACAGTACAAGAAAGTGAAAACCAAAAAAAGCGTAATAGGGCCTCTTTAAACCCTTCTTGGAGGTTGTTTGTAATACTATCAGAGAAGGTCTAAGTTCTACAATATTGATTTTACCTGTGCATCCTTTTACTTGGGAAATACGGATGCAGAATCAGCAAAAGATGACAATCTGTTACAAATCTTGATGATAGTGAGTAAAAGTACAATGCAAGGTGATGGCTCTGTAAGGAACCTCCCGCTATTAACCAATGAGTAGTCATAATTAAAAACATTCATGGTATGACGTTCAGTCTAAGACAGGAAAATTACAAAGGTGATGCCTTCTGGAGAAATTGGGTGATAACTTGTCTTGCACCTGATATACTGTGACTAAGGAAAACAATGATTGCTACATTTATAATCTTTGGTGGACGACTCGTACCCCTTTAGTTATTTTTTACGTTTTATTGTTTCTTTGTTGTTTTTTATACCTCTATCGCTCTCCCTGTTCTGTTAAGGTATATATATAGATTTCCCCCCCTAAAATAAAGACTAAACATAATGTCTAAATTATAATGAATTTTTAAGGTACTTTAGTCTCAGTTTGAAGACAACCAAAGGTATTTTAATACCTGGAGAACTCATAACCATGTTCAATTTAGTACCAACTTTTCAAAGTTGGTCTGATGTCTTTGCGACGGCCTTTAAACATTACCTGTAGGAGTCCCTGTAGCTCATGGTGTCATGACCCGAGTCCTCCTGGTCCTCCTCATTCACCTTGAAGCAGACCCTCTTGATGCCGCCCTGCTCCACTTTGTCCTGATCAGAGCCGTCCTCACAGGGGGCCAGAGACGGGGGCTGACTGGGCTCGTAGACCGGAGGCTCCACACCCTCCCCTTGGAGTTGCGTGGGCTCCGTGATAGACGACAAGAGGCTAAAAGGAGACAAAAACAAAGGTTGAAAATTCAGATGAGATATGAAAACACATTTAACCAAACATGGCTGAAGCTTATGTAACACATTTTTAGCATGTGTGTTTTTAAAGTATATTTTTGTGGTTTTAAAAGTGTTGATAGCTTCAGCTATATAAAGTGTACTAAATGTAATAATAAAACATTATAAGGCTTCTATTTCTATTATAAGACACTCTGCGCAGAGGCCTTCACAATCAAACATACACAAATATTCAGACACATTGTCACACCCCTTCCTCGGCACAGACACACAATATGTGTCTCTTTCTCTTGATGTTATCCTGGCCTCACTCCCTGTTCCTGTACTGGGCCCGGCCCATAAATATTTTGGGCCTGAAGAATGTTCCTTTTGTAAACCCTGGGCTTTAAACAAGGCAAAGGGCAGACAGACAAAGACAGCCTCGGGAGGCTGCTGCGGGGAAAACAGCTCGGAGCTTTTTATTTAGAAATCTCTAAATGTCACCGTGAAGGCTATGAAAATAGTCTACTCTCACATAAACACGAGGGGAATGCTGTTATTTTGTAACAGCACCAACTGTTAGCGCTGAAGATATTTTCTGAATGGATATGAGTAAACACTTTTCTTCTAATTTGATGGATGACATTTTTCATGGGGGTGGAGATAAAAGATTTATAAGGAATGGCAAAACATTTATAAAGTGATAACAGAGTGGTGCAGGAATGAGTCCTAAACCCAGATATTAGTGAGTATTCTCAAAGTCAATGTTTTTTTTTTATGTGTTTTTGGTAACATTTAGGTTCAAATGATTTAGTTTCACTAAATGAACTGTAGCACTTACACATCTATCTGGGCCACATACTGCCTCATCTCCCGCACAGCGACGTCCAGGCGGCTGTATAGGTGAATGTATGCATCCTGGGTCTCTGTATCTTCCTGTTTGAGCAGGAAGCTCAACCCGCCTTCACTGTGATTGCTCCGCCGACTGTCATTCAACCCCTCGCCTCCATCCACGCTCACATCCCCACTGCCATCCAACTCGTCCTCTTCCAGGCCGGAACAGTTCCAGGAAGGAGCGCCCATGCTTGTCACACAGTGCTGGATGTGGGACATGGGGTTGAGTTGAGCTACAGGACAGAGAGGAGAGGAGACGATAAACATGTTTGCAGTGGCTGAAAGGAAACATCTCTGAACATTATATCTACCCCAGATGTTCAAAAACCCTATGAAGTTACGCTCCTGCCTGTTCTTCATTTAGAGTCGATGAAAAACAACTTCTTAAAAAGGCGCTTATGCAACTGATACGCACGGCCAGAGAAGGAGGCTAAACTGTTGACTTGGGTTGGAAGCCAAACTAAGCTGCAATAACCTGAGACATCACAAAACTGTAGACTGATTAAGTTCTGACTATGCAACCAGGGTGTGTGCTATGAGTACACAGCAAGCATTACAATGTAATATATGTATAGCCTGTTTTTAAATGTTATTAACAATCCACAAATTCCTTTAAATGCAAGGATATGGTGCTGGAAAAGGATGTTTTGTATCAGGTAGTTAGGTAATAATCCTCATTGATTCATTATTTTGCCAATAATTGCTACTGCCACTAGACAAAAACATTATCTATGTTGCTGTTTGAACACACAGAGCATACACTGAAAAGCACCATAGAAGAAGATCTTGACGGTACAACTGCCAGGCAGATGTCTGACTTACAGCTGGTGCTGAGAGGACAGACGAGGATCCTGGAACAGGGACAGCAATGCTAACTCTTAATTGAAAACAAGCTGCATTTTGACAGCCATATAGACAGAAGACAGGATTTCCGTGTCTATGGATGAAGTATTTCTACTAGTTTAACCATCTTCTTATAATTATTTTGGCGACATTACATTCAATTTGAAATCTTTCTCTCCCCTTTGACCTCTTGCAGCAGTAGCATTGACAAACATTTTTACGCCGCCTCAAGGCAGCGTTTTCACTGACATCATTCACTTCTCATGTCAATAACATGGGTAAGGCCTGGGGCTAATGGAGTGTTAATGGCAAAGCACTTATCTAATTTACTAAGGGGGAAATCCTTGTTTAGACCTTATTGCTACTTTGGCCGGGGTCAACATTGCAGCGGGATTTAAATGGTCGTGTAGGGTAATTAGTCAGAATGATCACTGAGATGGTGTTAAGTTGGTCAAAGGGGATGGTTCTCTTCAAAGCTTAGTGGAGGATATGTGACAGGGAGCTCAAATATTATTGGATGATGGTGTGTCGTCTACCTTGGTCAGGATCCAGGCCATATATGGAGTTCTTGCGCCCAAAGCGGATGCTGAAAGTCCTGCCAGCGGAAGTAGTGCTCTTGGGGTTAGACACCTGCATGAAGTTGACTTGGCAGTTGGTGGGAACAAAGTCCATGCAGCCCAGTGGGTGAGGACGCAACCCCGCCTGCCTGAAGGAGGGCCACGCCTTGTTTCTCAGCTCCTGGGCAAACTGTGTAAAAAAAGGGGAGACAGAATTTAGCTTGGAGAAAACATGACAGACCGCTCTAATGTTTGCACTGTGGGACTATAATAAGATAATTCCCACTTTCACCACAATTGTTAAAAGAGTGGAAAATATGACAGAGACATAATGGTAGACTAATTCATGTAATAGTTTATTAAAGAAGAGAATTCATGTCAAAATTATGTTTAAGGACAAGGGAGATGTCCAACTTTTATTATCACATTTCTTATTAGGTGTCAGGTTTGACAAGTGTAAAAAGATGAGCTGTATTTCGCAATAAAGCTACATTTCATGATCAGGGATGCAAACTCATCACGAAGGAAAAAGGTGACAATGATTGTTGATTGTTTAAAGTTAATATGTGGAAGTAGAGGACATGTTTGTATGTAGCATTTGAATTTCACAGTGTCTGTGTGTTGAAGACAGTGTATACGTGTTTTTCAGTACCTGCTTATAGCTGCCTATACGCCGCCGGATGCTCTCCAGCTTGGTGTCGCAGATTTGTCTGAACTCGTACTGAGGCATGGTAACGACTCGGTCACTCTGGGAGATGAGCTGGCTGCAGTTACGAACAAAGAGGCTGTCATCGCCGGAAAACGCCTCCAGGATCTGTAGAGACAAGATAAAAGTTGGTAAGGATGGAACACTCTCCTACAATAAAAGTTTCAAAAATGTTGTCGATCACAATCAGTAAAAATAGCATTCTGAGCAGCAGCAATTGCATTTCCCATCAATCTAAAACATTCAGTTTTCCAATACTAACAACCAAAAACTAGCAGTGAGGCCAAAAAAACTTTTGTTTCTTTTAGTTCCTGTCATAATAGTGAAAATTGGACAAACACCAGTGATTCACAAACTGGTGAACGGCCAAGTTGGGATCTTTTATGATACATGAGCTGTGATGTTTTAGAAGCTGAGAACATGGAAGTAATTTTAACAACTGTTATTCAATTTAAAGTCTCATTAAACTGTAGAAAATGTGAAAAAATAGATATGAACAATTTCTTTCTTTGACAATGCAAGGGGTGTAACGTTTCAGCAAAAAGCTCACCTAGACTACTCTTACTGTGTTAGAATGAACATAAAACATCAAATAAGCTGATTGCTAGTGTTTAACCAGAGACAATGGAGAATGATGTCCTTAGAGTCTGCTACCATGCTACATTTAGCTACAAATTAACGGCTTATACCTCTTTTGTGCCTTTTCTGCTCTCTGATTCTAGCTTAACATAATTACACTTTAACTAATTCTACAACAACTACCTTAGCAGTGAGGCTAAAGCAGCCTTTGGGCTCCACCATTTTCTCCAGAACGTGGCACTTGATGCCTGCGGTGCTGACGTATTCGTAGACCACGCCGTGCTCCAGGTGGACGTTATCTACCGTCAAACTGACCATAGGAAGTTCATCGGAGAGGGAAAGTCTGCCCAGCTGGTGGTCTGTGGAGCACAAATGTCAATATGTCATTCTCACAATTCTTGATTTTTATCAAACACATCGATATTGCGACTTTATTGTAGGGTTGATTATCTGCAAAGGAGGGGGGCGAGGCACGAGCGTCATGTTACCATGCTGTTACCATGCCACGGTAACCTCTCATTCCCCTCATAGATGGAGAGTTGCCCTGTTACGACCCGGCTCAAAAGGCCACAACAAAGAGGATACAGACCATGTCAACGGTTAACAAAATATGTTTATTTTAGCAAAACCAAATTAATTAAGTTCAAAACCAGTAAAGTATGAGGTGTGGATGTCCGTGGTATCAGTAATAGCAATAACAACAAAGTCACCTGTGACCCACGTGACTACGGCTACATAGGCCGGCGTCATTAGTGGATCGGTTCCCAGAATGTTCTCGCGAGCACACAGGAATTCTGAGTGACCGGAAACTCTGGCGTTCATCCGGGACTCATAGAACCGTAGTTACAGCCGTAACTATCGTTCTATTTCGTCCATACTGACCGCCAGAGGCGGTGCTTTCAGCACTGGATGACTATACCAACCATGTCATGAAGACTCCGAACCCTTGCTTACCTAGCTGGACGCAGCGGAGCTCGGCAACAGGACCACGCCCAAAGGATGGGGAGTGGCGACGTTGACCCGGTAGAACCTAGAGAATGTGCCAGACGATGCCCAAGACGCCGCAGCGCAGATGGTCTCCAGGGACACCCCTCTCAGGGCAGCCCAAGACGTTGAGATGCTCCTTGTAGAGTGACATCTCACCCCTGATGGCAGGGGGCGGCCACTGGCCCCATAGGCATGTGAGATTGTATACACAACCCAGTGGGACAGCCGCTGTTTGGAAAGAGCACAGCCCCTTCTCGTACCGCCATGGCAGATGAAGAGCTGCTCTGACTGTCGTATATGGGCCGTAGCACCAAGATACGCCTCTAGGGCACGCACAGGGCACAGCAACTCAGGCGTGCCGTTCTCCTGTGGGACGTTAAAGCGCGCCAGCTGGATAGGCCGATTGGATTGGGCTAGTGGAAGCACTTTGGGCAGGAACGCCCCGTTCGGCCAGAGGGCAACACCCGAGCCATCGGAGTTCCACCTCAGGCATGTATCGCTCACGGAGAGGGCATGTAGATCTCCAACTCGTTTCCCTGAGGTCATGGAAAGCAGAAATGCTGCTTTTAAGGACAGCCACTTAAGCTCCACCTGGGCTAGGGGCTCGAAGGGAGGAGATGAAAGGGCATCCAGCACTAGGGGCGAGTCCCAAGCCGGAGCCCTCGGGGTGCTAGGGGGATGCTGCCGTAAAGCCCCTCTCAGGAAAAGGGACACCGACCTGTGGCACCCCGCCGTGGCGCAGTCGACCCGAATATGTCTGGCAGAAATAGCAGCCACATAAATTCAGAGTGGAGTGAGAACGCCCACTATATAGAAGGGACTGCTGTCTGGGAAACAGCGTACATGCTGTCCCAAGGAACACGCACATTCTTGCCCCCCAGTTGGGGTAGAAAGTGCGTGAGTGCAAGCTGCACAGCCCAAAGCTCTAGCACGTTGACATGGCGTGCACCCTCCTGGGCAGACCACTGACCTTGAACGGTCCTGCCCTGCCCTACTGCACCCCACCCTGAGAGGCCTGCACCAATGGTGACAGTCTCCTGGCGGGATGGGATGGCGCCCATGGGCACACCCATCAGGAGATGGGCCCTGCACCTCCAGTGTGACAGAGAGTGGAGGCAGCGCTGCGACGCCCGGACTTTCCTGTGCCTGTGCCACTTGGCGTCCAAGTGAAGGCTGTTCAGCCACATCTGCATGGGGCGCAATGACAGCGGGCCTAAGGGCCCAACGGCCGAGGCAGCCGTCAGTCTGCCCAAAGGCCGGAGGAACTGAATATAAGGCACCATGTTGCCCGGCCCATGTAGAAGTAGGCATCCCTCAAGTCCACGGTTGAGAACCACTCCGCCTGTGCATGTGCTGTGGTCAGCATATAGAATGGCAGCACCTTCAGGAATCTGTTGATTCCTCTGAGGTCCAAGATCAGGCGAAATCCGCCGAGTTTCTTGCTCACGTGAAGGTACGCCGAGTAGAAACCCCTGGGCTAAGCTGAGGGTCTACTGGCTTGATTGCGTCCTTGGACAAAAGGACGGACAACTCTTGGGCCAGAGCTAGGGCCTCTGCCGGATCGCTGACGACTGTCATTTTGGCCCGGCCGAAGGCTAGTGGCCGGAACTGCGGTTCGTACCCCTGGGTTAAGGTGAAAACCACCCAAGGGCCGGAAGTACAGACAGCCCAGTAACTGGAGCCTAACCCCCGGCCTCCGGTGCCCCCTGGGCCTGCTGGGAGTGGGCTGCCTAGCTACAGGGCAGCTGCCCCAAACAGCTCCCCTGGCTTGACTGGCACACTACGGGGACATTTCTCCGACAGTGGTGACTGAGCAGGTCAAACCTGACGACGAGTCTGCACCAATAAGGACATAACTCGTCCCCATTCCCTAGACATTAGGGCAAAGGCTTACAGTGATGCCTCACTGAGGCCCAGCAAAGAAGGCTCAGCCGGAACCTGCTGCAGAGAGGTAGAGACAGCCAGTATCAGCATGGAGCTCCCTCAGGTACTCCTCTAAAGGAGGAACAGTGGGAGTGAAAAGAGGCCAGGGTTATGCCTGAAGAAAGCGCTAGCCTGAGCCGACTTGGCCCGCGGAACCTGAAGCTGCAAGCGTACCAGGGCCGCACGAATAATGGCCACCATGGAGGCGTCCTCCGTGCCCTGCAGAGAGCTCTGAGCAGAGGAGTGGGAAGCCTCCTCGTGGGTGAGCGGCCCACAGCCATCCCTCCATCAAGTCGCCGGGAACGGCCAGACTGACCTGGAGGAAGTTTTGACGAGGAGAGGTACCACCTCTGCGACTCTAGCCACTCTGAGTGCCCGAGGCATGAATCTACAGCTCATGCAGGCGCTTTGCGTGAGACCCTCCCTCAAATGCTCGAGGCCAAGGCAGAGGGGAGCAGCGGTCATGGCCGTCCTCGGGCTCAAGAGAAGCCATACAGGCGCTACATGAATGAGCCAGTCTGTAGGTAGGCAGGTGCAGCGTACCCGGGAGTGGGCGCGAGAACACAGCCTTCCCCACCTACCTGCTGAACGGAAAGAGTAGAGCAGTGCTCCTACTTGCCGAACACAAAGAGGGATGTAACTACACCCATGTTACCGGCAGAGGGAGCGGGAGCGAGAGCACTGCCTTCACCTTGCTGGATTAAATAAAGACGTTTAACAGGACAGCTTAGCCGGGCGGCTGCTGCTATAATCAAGCAACACATCTACCAGGAGCGGGGGCGAGAACACTGCCTTCACTGGTTGAGTTCATAACGAATGCCAGGTGCAGCGTACCCGGGAGCGGGTGCGAGAACACAGCCTTCTCCGGCGACCTGCTGAACGGAAAGAGTAGAGCAATGCTCCTACTCGCCGAACACAGAGAGGGATGTGAATGACCTACACCCACGTTGCTAGCAGAGGGAGCAGGAGCACTGCCTTCACCTAGCTGGATTAAATAAAGAAGCTTAACGGGGCAGCTTAGCCAGGCGGCTGCTGCCAAGAATCGAGCAGCACGTCTACCAGGAGCGGGGGCGAAAAACACTGCCTTCACTGGATGAGTTAAACAATGAAGTTCAACAGAACATGCCAGATGTTAGCCAAGCGGCCGCTGCTAACTATCCGAGCAATACGTTACAGGGAGCGGGATCGAGAACACTGCCTTCACCAGCTGAGTTTAAATAAAGAAGCTTTAACAAAACATGCAAGATGTTAGCCAAGCAGCTGCTGCTAACAATCAGAGCAATACGTTACAGGGAGCGGGTGCGAGAGCACTGCCTTCACCAGGTGAGTTAAATGAAGAAGCTTTAACAAAACATGCAAGATGTTAGCCAAGCGGCTGCTGCTAACAATCAAAACAATACGTTACCGGGAGCGGGAGCGAGAGCACTGCCTTCACCGGCTGAGTTAAATAATGAAGCTTAACAGTACCGTTGTTTATCTCTTTTTGTATTTCTTTGTCTTTTTTTTTGTTGTCTTTTCTTAATTCTCTGTCAAAGCGTCTTTGAGTTTCATGAAAAGCGCGACAAAAAGTCCCATGTATTATTATTATTATTATTATTATAGTACACGCAAGACGTTAGCCAAGTGGCTGCTGCTAACAATCAAGCGAGATCAAGTCAAACACAAATGTTTAAGACCAGATAACTAGCTTCTAAAGAAGAGAACAGCACAGAGCCGTAGTTACAGCAGTAACCATGGCCAGTGCTTACACGGCATAGAACCGTAGTAACAGTAGTAACTATGGCCAGTACTTACACGGCTTAGAACCGTAGTTACGGTAGTAACTATGGCCAGTACTTACACGGTTTAGAACCGTAGTTACAGTAGTAACTGTGGCCGGTGTCTAAAAGTGTCAGCCAAACGGCTGCACACTAGATAATATAATATTGGGAGGATGAAATCCTCTTTAAAGTCCATGTAATGTCCAAAATAAATGTTATTCTGTGTTAATAAATCGCTTCATCACTTTCCACTGTTTCATTTGACATATCAACATCAATGATTCTTTCCATAAATACCCCCCAAATAACATGAAATGTGTGCCACTTTCCCGTGTTATTCCGCTCCGGGAGCGAAAAGCTTGCCAGCCATTAACCCAGCTGTGTGACGTCACACGTGGCAAACACCAGCCTCGTCTAGATTGTTTGTTTTGTATCCTTCCGCTATTTTCGCTCAACATATGTGTTACCGGACCTCGCTAAACTTTTTTTATCTAACAATTCATGATGGGGAAGCGATGTGGAGTTGTGAGCTGTGAATGTTTCCTGATTGCTATAAACATTGATCATGGGTGCTGGAAGATTGTGCACAAAACTCGGGTAAGAATTAAGTTACTACAGGTGTTATGCCAGCTTGAGCTAAATGTCACCAGAGTACAGTGAACTTGCCTAGTGACTGAAATATATAAAAGTTGAAGTGAAATAAGTAAGGCCAAAAATGAATTACGTCTGAATACCTTTATTATTTTTACCACTTTTAATTATTTGTGGGCTCGCACATACCAAAATAGACTAATGTACACTGCAATAAAGATCAAATGATACAAGTGAAAAATTAACAAAAGAACCCTTTTTTATTTATCAAACAGTAAATTAATACAATCTTACAAACTTGTGATTTGGAAAATGTTGTTATATTTACATGTTTCTTTGGAAAAATAATATTGTAAATGATGTACTTTGTAAATTATTTACATCATGCGAAACCATTTTAACCAGTTCAGCTGCATGACTTATGTCAAATTACAGATTTGGCCATTGAAATCCCTGATAGCGGCCTCCCGGTTCAGGGTAAGTCTTCCGTATCTCGGTTACAGCACATGCAGGCAGCGGGACTCTGATTTTTGGGCCGAGTACACCCCAGCACCAACGTACAAACTGTCGATAAGCTGTATATCGATATTTCCTAATGAAAAAAATGTATACAGATTATAAATATATTTGGAAAAAATAAAATGTTATGTAGTACTATTATGTAGCAATGGTTACAAATTGGCTTATAACATGACATTTGTATTTTATTTGTACAAAATAAATATGAGGTTATACATGACTGCTTGACAGAATCATAGACCTCTTATATATTTCCTCACATGTGTAGTTGTTTCTTTTCCCAAGCATACATTGAACTTGCATACACAGAAAAAATAAAAGCCAAGCTGTTTTTGACTGCTTGAAAGAGTTTAATGGTATCTTTAAAAGTGTACCATATCTGTAGCGACTAAAAGTATTATATGAAAGCAAAGCTGCAATAGGCAGTTGGGTCAATCAATATTTACTTACTGGTGTAGTGGGCCATCAACTGCTCTGTGTTGTTGTTTGTATTGAAGATACGCTATTTTCAGTGTCCAAACACTGAGACAGCCTTCTCTAAAGCCTGGGTGGCTAATAATGCACCTTGGTTTCTCGTCGGTGTCTTCTATCTGGCAGAGTCCTGCACGGGTCTGATTTTCAAGACCCGCTCCCGCCCCGCACCCGTGACGTGCAGTACCGAACCCGCCCCGCTACCCGCACATATTGCCAATTAGTTCCGCAACCCGACCCGACCCGCCGGCACAAGGTCCGCAACCCGACCCGAACCCGCATATAAGCAGTGACAACGTGCAATTATTAACACACGCAGTTGCATATTTGGCTCAAAAAGCCTGGGATGTTGTTTATTTTCTCCATCTAGGTTGACACCAAAAGCCTCCCAGACGTTGGATTTCGCTCTTGAAGAAGAGTTATTGAAAATGGTGTATTCTCCGCTAGAGAGCTTCACCTCAGCCATTCAGAATGTGGTGCGCTCAGCAGCAGATAGATGCGCTGCAGAGGTTATGATTATGCTCGGTCCCGCGGAGGAGAGGTCTGAGGATTTAAACATTAAACTAAAATATTATTGTTTAAATATATTTATTATGCAACACCCGCAACCGGACCCGCATCATCTTTGTTTTACCCAGAAGCGAACCTGGAAAAAAGCGTTTGAAAATATACCACCCGCAAATCACCTTTTTTGCGGGTTACCCGCGGATACCCGACCCGATGCAGGACTCTGCTATCTGGTCAGTAGGTTGCAAACTGTCTATTTGTTCCATCACCTGTCAGATCTCTCTGCAGCATACACATTCAT